>NC_135035.1:6363636-6666666 GCF_051020975.1 Osmia lignaria lignaria
CCGAGCAAAAGCGTGCCCCTTGACCCCCGCCACGCGTCACCAGACAGTTGTGTTGTCGCAGCAACTTTGGACAAGTCGACGGGAGCTTTTTTTTTTTTTATTGTTCGTAGAAAACGTACGATTGTTCGTGTAAACGAGTGGCGCGTCGCCGATGTCGCGGTCGGTACAGAATGCGGGGGGTTGAACGGGGGATATCCGAGGGGTGGTACCCGAGCTTTCTGCTCTCTGTGCGACGTTAGAAGACACAGAGGAGACCCCTTTTGTGTACCACTCGGTGAAATCGAATTTCGCGCCCCACCAGGCGCCCCCGAGCCATTGTTTTAATCGCTTTAGTAATTTCGTTGGCGCGCCTCGACACACCGCGCAGATGGAAATTTTATTTCCGTTTTACAGCCTTAGCCCCGGCTCCCTGTAAACCGATATCACCACGGGGTACTATGGAATCTCGACAGCGCGTTTCCTGAACGAACGTGCACCCCTGTCCCAGTCGAAACTTCGTACTCCATAATGGATCGCGAGGAATTTTAATTTCAATTTTTCATATTTTCCATCGATCCTCCAGCGATACGCGTTGATCGATCGTAGTACAACGCTACTATTCCCAGCGAATGCAAATCAAATTCTAGAATCGAGTCGACCTAGATGTACGCTGCGTAGGAAGTGTCAGGACACTGTCAAGGCAGTTGACGCGTCGTACCCTCCCTTCTGGGTCCATTATTTAACCGACATCCTGCCCCGAGAGGGGATAAACTCTCCTCGGGGGTGTGTTTCGATGCCCGATAGATGCCACACACTGCGACGAGGAAAACGTTTGCCACCGGGGCCACGGTTCTCCTAAATATATGCGCGGTGTGTGATTGACGCCTACACGACGCCGTCGTCCCTTTGGTTCACGGGGTTTCAAGGGGTTCGAGCACCGTTTCTCATGGTACCGGATAAGGATCAGGATGGATGCTTAATAAAATCATTTCTTTTCGTTGAAACCTTTTTTCTAACGTATCGAAGGTGAACCGAGTGGTTTCGAGTGAGGCTCTTGTAATCGTAACGTTTTAGTCCGAGGCAAATTAGTTTATTATTGGCGGGCAGAGGGGTAGTTAAAAAATTGGAAGGCACTTTGCTATTACAAAGTCTATATGCGGTATTGTAGAGTGCACGACGGGGCGTGAATTGTGCGGCGAGGGGGTGTGCCCCCTTCTTGCGACGTTAGGGTCGAGCGGGCCACGTGGTGACGTGAAGTACGTTCCAGAGGAACGGTTAGGGAGGGAGACTGAAAATAAGGATGGTAAATAGTTTCTGTTGGAGGGATGGAGAAAGAGAGAGGGGTAGTCTGTACGCGTTAACTGGTGCTAAGTGAATCTGTGGCCATGCTTTGGGGACGCGTTTTACGAAGGGTCGAAAACATCGCTGGAACAGCATTGAATTTCGTACAGGGACACTTCTCGATTACCCCCTTCGCGATTATCAACGATTACGATATTCGCGTATATTTTTTGCTACGCCAGGAAAATATTATAAACGATTTAATTGTTCGTCGGTAGAAAAAAAAAAAATCGGCTCGCGAGCTGAACGGGAGGGGTGGTGGTCGTGTGGAGCAGAAAAGTTTCCGCTCGGCTGCTCGTTATTAAATAAAATGTCGTTAAAAGCGGCAGCACAGGTTAAATAACGAAAATTCAAACTTTACATATTCAGGTCTGTTACGGGGGTGCAGGGGTGGTGCCTCGTTTATCCGAACAACGAGGGACCATAAAATCGCGGGACAATGCGGACACGATATAAAAAAAATAATTTATTGAAGAATAAAAGTTCCCGGCGCGAACTTTCTTCCTTTCTGCCCCGCGACCGGCCGTTCGCTAACGTATCCGCGCGGCTCTTTTAATTAAAATAACGCGTTCAAAAGGGAATTTTACTTATAGCCAACCGGTTGTAGTCCACGATTGTTATTAATTTAATTCTCTAGCCTGGTCTAATTGCGCCGCACCGATAATTCTTGGTAGTGGAAAAAAAAAAGGCGAGCGTTTGCCGCCCGCTCGCCTCGCTTCTCGTCGGCTAGTCGTTATTTTCGCGCGTACACCGCGTGCGGGATAATAAACGACAACCGGCAGCCCGGCAAACCGACACGGTACACAGAACGACGCGGGAGATTTCAACCCTTCCTTTTCCGGCGTGCACCGCCTTTCTGTGTTCCACGGGAACGCCACGGCGACGGTCCTTTGTCCCGCGGGCTGGCCGCCTTAATTATTTTTCACATGCTCACCGTCTTGATTTAATTAACGCATTACCGGGCCGCGCCGCGTCTTAGCTTAATTGGGAGAATAATTCTTGCGCCGCGGTGCTGTGCTCGGCCCTTCTGACCTTTCTGGCCACTAAGTAGTCGAACCTCCGGCCTTTCCTCGTCTCGTTGATCGCGTCGCAAAGGAAACGTATTTTTGCTAGATTTTATTAGAGGGTTGATCGACCCTTTCTAAATCACGACGGACAGGATGCAACCGGGTCGTTATCGTCGCTCGCAGGGATTGGATATCGAGTAAAACAAGCGTGTTAATTCGTGGCATCCCTTCGAAGGTTGGTTTCATGCTTAATCCACCCTTGGTTTCGACGCTAGCGATACCTATATCGCGATAAAATCTCGATACCGACGTACGAACTCGTATATAATAAATCGGATTACTCGTGCGCACAGGGAGCCGGGCATATGCTGTGTAACAGAGGGGGGGCAGCATATTGCGAGGGAGAAACAGAGAGGAAAAATTGTCGGAGATGCAACCGAGACACCCCTCGCGAGAAGCTCAGGGGCGGCCATACGTCACGGTACTACCCTAATGCCACTCGCCACTGTGGGATAGTTAGAATATCATCGTCGTCTGAGCGAGAACGACTGATTTTTCGGGGTTGCACCGGTCGCCTCCACCCTCCTCCTGCTTCCCGCATGCTCGTCACGTCGCGTCGGGAAGCTCGTTCCCCAAGTATTCATGACCTTGGATCCGTGACGACATTTCATTTCTATGTTTCGGATCGCTGCTGGTTTCACCCATTCTATGCACTTCCTTTGTTTACTCGTTAGCTGCAAATTGTACGAGAAAACTGGCCAGTCTGAGAACTGATGCCAGCCAGAGTTCGGCATTTTCGATACATATTTTGGTTAACATAAAAATATTCAAAAATCAGATATGATTTTTTCTTTGAACGAGAAGTTGTTTATAGATCTTTGGATAAAATCCATGAATAAAGTCAAATTATTTGAAAATATTGAATAATTTTCAATTTATCAGGATGAGAATGGCCATTTGTTATAGGACGTATTGAAGCTCTAATTATTAAGAATAGAAATACTTCACATTTCAAATTTTATGCTTTCTATTACCATTTTACATTATGTGTGCCTTAACAATATTACTTAAAATCGTTTTCTTTTAATTATTTAAGTATGTATAATTTGAGGTGTCAGTCATCGGTGACCCCCATGGCGTTCAACGTGTTAAAGACATTTTTATTTCAAATAAAATTTGAATTTTTTGTTCCTATCAAATAAATAATTGAATTTTTTATTATTTATTATTCTAATCATTCGAATAACTTTGTATTCAAGATAAAAATTTATTCTTTATTCTTAAATATCTTCGTTTTGGTCGAAATTTGTGTCAAAATTACAGGGTGTCTTGGTTTAATCTATGGAGGCAATAATTCTGAACTATTTCTCTTTCGTTTTTGTATCTCTCAAGATCTTTGACTCTGAAACGAGCTTTTGCTGCTTTTCGCTTTGCTGGACCACTTCGCGCTCTGTTTTCGCGGTTCTCTCTTTGACCGTCGATACTCGTAGACGTTCGTTAGCCTATTAGAAGGCCGTTTGCGAACGAAAGTGGACGGAATCGAAGAGGCTGAGGATAATCTGCCCCGTCCAGGTTTAGCTAGGAAGGGCAATAATCATTCGGACTGCCTCGGTCGTTTGCGTCCTTCTGGCACGCATCGTCGCGACGTATCCCCTCTGCAACCCTCCGCAGGGACTAATCGTTGGCACTGCTAATGATTTATAACCGACGCACGCGTGTACGTGGAGAGAAAACGGGTCGAGTTGTGTGCGCGTTTCGAACCGGCGAATCCTGTTGCGGACCCCCGCGGCGTTTACACCGTGGGATTGGGATTGGGACCGGGTTTCGCTGGAGCGAGTAGCGTTTCTGAAACACGCTCGAGTAGGCCAGGACTCGTGCACGATACCGGCTTCCGGTTGGCTAGCGTAAGCTCCGAGTCGCCCTGTGAGAATCATCCAGCTCCTCGTCTCACAATTAGACTAAAACAAAGAAGATTCTTTCTCGCACGGCCTGTTCCGTTTCGACTACGAGCCCCACCGTTTTTCCGCCGCTTTTCTCCTCTTCTTTTCCGCGAGCACAACCACCGTCCGGACATATTCGCGGCCCGTTGTTCGCGGTAACGCGTTCCTCGTAGCTCGTTGTTCGCGAAAAGGATCGTCGAGGAACGAAGGACAACTGCCAAAGTTTCTGTATACCTCGCATAAAGTATACTCCAACGAATCCATTTTTTTCCCTCCAAGACCAACGACGAGATAGGTCGCTGAAAAGCTGGAGAAGTTTCCTTTCAGCTAAAGCCTCGCTTTCTTCCTCGAAAATGCAGATTGATTTAGCCAGTTCGGCTGGTCGTAGATTTTCTCCGGAGTTCCAGTTTTCTCACATTCCGGCATCGTTTGTCGAACGGTTCCCTCGGGGGGGTCAACAGTCAGGGCCGTAATTCGCCTGGGTCAAGCTGAAAAGTGGATACGGTCCATTGCGAG
Source organism: Osmia lignaria lignaria (assembly GCF_051020975.1). Lineage (NCBI taxonomy): Eukaryota > Metazoa > Arthropoda > Insecta > Hymenoptera > Megachilidae > Osmia > Osmia lignaria. The sequence continues at coordinate 6,368,420 of NC_135035.1, forward strand.
CCAGACGCGGCACGGTCACGTCGCTGGGCCGTAAATCTCGCTAATTCGCTCGTTGAGAGTCCACAGGCGTCACGGATGCCGTTCGGCCTGACGAATGGCCGCGGGTTTAATGAAGCTATATAGATCGCCATTGTTGCGACACTCTCGACCTCTATGAGCCACTCGAATCGAGCGAACGAATTTCTGAAGCGCGGGGAACTCTTCGGTGGAATAAAGGAAACTCGTACAAACGTCGCTTCCCGCGGCCACGGTTCGCATCGCGAATAAGAAACTTGGATAATGAGGCGCGAATTGATCGCGGTGATGATTGTTGCGTCTTCTGCTTCTTCGTTAACGAGCGAATCCGCGAACAAACAGAATTCTCGCAGCGTTTCTTTCCCCTTGTACATTATACGTATATATATATATAACGTTGACCCAAATGCGGATCGATCGATAGGGTAAATCGCGAGGGGGTGAATCGAGGGGGGATGGTCGGCGAATCATTCGGTGGTTTGCCTCTGAAAACGAGAAATTTAATCGAAGTAACATCGACGCGATTACGCTCGAACTGGCTCGCTTTGGGTTCAAGAAATCCTGGGTGTAACTTTTAATTAAAAATTTCGAAGAATTCGTCGCGAAAGGAGCGCGGACGTCGTAACGAAGCTTAATTAAAGTCCGTCGTTTTACTTTCGTTACCTTCCCTCGAAAGGGCTCCTTCGTCGAGCGGTTCAACTTCAAAATTACTTCGAAACCGCTTTGGAACACTCGACGGTACACTTTCCAGTCAACACTGTCTGCTTTTACTCTTTCTCCCGTTTCGGGATAGCGACGGTGGTGGTGGTGGTGGACAGGTAACTGCATAAAAATCTCGACGCATTCAACGAGGGCGGATAGCTTCTCATATTACGCCGGCCACCATAACGGAATTGCTTTATTAGACTGTCTCTGCTCCCCTCTGTATCCTACCTTCTTCTCGTTCCATTCCCTGTCTCGCTTTATCCAACCGTTACCTCTCGCGTATTCTCTCCGTAGCTCGTCTGGCACACGGTTTGCTCGTTCCTGTCCGGCTGCTAACGAGACAGCTCGTGAGCAGCCGAGTAGCAACCGGGAGACCAGCGAGTCCACCCTAAGCCTACCTTCAACGACCAACCGGGCTACCTAAACGCGTCCAACGGATCTACTAAATCAAGATGTACATTGGTCACGGTGTACATGGCGGTCGGCTCTGTTATCCATGCTTATGAAACATTGATTTCACGCGGCCGGCTCTGCGCTGCTCTCACGAGACTCTATACAGGGTGCTCTGCAAGTACCATCGTTGCAGAGGATCGGATTTTAGTTGCTTCTGAGTTGGATCATTACAAAAAAAGATTCTTCAGGAAAATAGGGATGATGATGGTTTGGAATTTACAGTAGTTAATTACATCCTAATTAGCCTAAAAACCTTCATCCTAAAAAGTGTGATAATTAACACAGGCGTGTAGAAATTAATTCGATGCTTTTTCTTCATTTCAATTATTAAAATAATTGTTATCGTTATCAAGTTCATAGAAGCGGTGGAAAATATTCAAATGTAAAATGGTGATTAAAAAGGAATAACTAAAAGCAACTAACATTTGATAAGAATCTCCAGGTAGTTAATCTAGTAGGGAATAGAAGATTCATAGCCAGGGAATTTTTTTCCAAAACACCCAGTACACCGTCATAACTCAAATAGTGGCGTGTTCTGTCGCTGGTCCGTGAGGTCAGTCGATTTTCATACCGGCCAAACTCGTCGGTTCGCTCGAGTGCGCGATCACCAGCCGCGTCTCGACTGGTTTTTCTCGTGCAAATTCTCGAAAACAATTGCCCGTAGAACACGCCACGAAACCGAACCCAGGATTCTCGCCGTGAAATCGAGGGACCGCAAGTCTTCAAAACAGTCGAAAGCATTGACCTGTAAAAAATAAGGGAACGGGAGATCTCAGGGAAGGCAATGGGATCCAACTGTGGCACTTGTATAGTTTTCTAAAAAAGAAAAGCAGATGGAAAATGAAAAAGGTGTAACGAGATAGGACGTTGTTAATGGGCGGATTTCAATCAAGACTCCTCGTCTTCCGATACGTCTGCCGGCATCCGAGCTAGGTGTCCTCTCTGGCCACGAAATTTCCGGGTATCCTCGATACATTACGCGATCGTACAAGGACGAAGGACATCCGTAGGACACGCACGGCTGTCGGACAAGGGCGGCGGGTTATCGTGTGCGCCACGGATCATTACCCTGCAGGGACACCGCCAGGATACAGTGTCCTGGCCCGAGCTAAGATTAATCGCTCCGGCCAGACCAGGCCAATGTCGAACACTATAACGCTGACCGACGATAACTCGCGACACGTTCCTGCGAGATAAGACGTCCTGACATGACAGCCGCGAATTTTCATACGCCTCCGACACACTGCGCTCAGCGAGCTGATCTAGGGTAATTAAACTGTGCCGATGATGGACGGGTCACTGTTTTCAGAGGAAATTGCAAATGGATGATGGCTTTGAAACTTTTTCTTTTTTTTTATTTCCCTTCGTTTCTCAATTTCTCTTTTTCATAGTTTTATCATATCATTATAATCTGGTGTGTGTTATCTACATATGGTGTGTAATCAGTAACATGTATTGATTATGATTATGATTTATGTGATTGTAATTATTATGATTTATTTGATTATAATTATGATTTATCTGATTATGATTAACATGTTAACAAATTTTAAACTTTCTCCTTACTATTTTACATTATTTATAAAATAGCAATATTATTTAAAATAATGTTTCTCTATTGTTTTCTTTTAATTATTCACCAGTGACCCCCATGGTATTCAATATTTTAACATTTTAACAGTTGCGTCCATATTCGACACCGACAGCTTCCATAGCAGTCAAAGGGTTAACAAATTAGTTTATAATAGTGCGATTATCGGCTTTCACTTGAAATTTATTCTTTCAAATTTCGAATCAAAACACTTGAACAGATATAGGGGTCGTTTGGTTCAGAATAAAGGATGCACCTTGCCTCGAATAGAATAACCTTTTCGCGTCGATAATAGCATCAAGATCGTTGATCTTGATTCTTCGATCGACACCCGGTCCAGTCACAATATTTGTCCTGCAAATAATCAAAAACGAGCGGCTGTTCCCTTCATTGTCTCTCGCGTCGCTGCTAGGGACGCGCGGTTCTGTTCGCAGGAGGTGTATTGTTCGGCGGTCTGGTCGTGAATTTGTTGCACCGTGTACCGGCGGCCCCCTAATTTTCAGGGCGAACCATGCACCACCCCGTGGTAAAACTTGTTTCTTCAAAATTGGGGTGTGAGCCGAGGTAGCAGCCGCCAAAGTCGTTTTGCAGAAGATCGATAGCGTCTCGAGGCTGTTGGCTGGATGCTGCGAAAAGAATTTGAGTTCGCTTTAATGGAAAATAAATTAATCAGTTAATACGAGCCAGACGCGTCGATGCGTTTTCCGTTCGACGTCCGAAGAGTCGCCGCGAGGATAATTGTCAGCAGCAGGAAATTCAGCCGGCGATAGCAACTTTCGCGAACCGCGCGATAGCTCCTTGCTTTCCGCCCTATTATTCCTTGTAATGAAAGCGCGGAAATAGGATGGAAGAAGTTCCAACTTGTCGCGTGGAAACTATTGAAATAAACGCTGCACGTTCAATTCGAACGGCCTGCTGACCCAATTTTTATCACCCCTCCGGCAGACTTTCCAGCCGATTCGACTACGTGGAAACGCGAGAGACTCGGCGAGTTAAATAATCGCGATTCCTCGAGTGCGAATTGTTCGCCGGAAATTCCACGCTTACCGCGAAACGCTTGCAGTCTAACCGAGATTCGTAATAATGAACACCTGGTCGCGACGCAGGCGTCAGCTTCGTCCGCCTTTCCTGGTAGACGCGTGTCCACGCATCGTCACACCTGCTTACGTAAAGCCTCGTTCGCATACGTGTCGCGGGACCGACCGCATCCTTCCAGAACCCAACGCTCTCTCGTCGGCACGTTTTCACGCGTTGGAGGAACTTCCTTTTCCTTCTACGGCACGCCGCCCGCCCGCTCGTAGTCCGGTTTGAAAAAAAAAAAGAAGAGCGCGAGTGTGAGGGCGCGCTGAGAACGCGGCTTAAATGGAACGCACGAATCGCGGTGCTCGTGATTCGAACAGAGATTTTCGAATGTTCTTTTTGTTCCTTTTTATATCCCCTCTGTTGGGAAAGCGTGTAAATTATTAAATGGAAAGGGCTACTCAGTCGGCGATCAGTTGCGACTTCAGCTTCGAAGAAGTTCAAGGGTTCGGGTAATTTTCAAGATTTTTGATACCATCGAAAGTAGTGTTAAGATTTTTTTGAAAGTAAAATGTTAAGTAATAAGGGAACGCTCGTAGAACGCCACATCTTCCAAACCGCTTATTTGAAATCAAAACCAAAGAAGATTGAGTTAGTATATTGTATTGTTAAGGGTCGGAACGAAGGATTTTTAATTCCATTGGAAAATTTTTCTTTTATCGCAAAGAAAACAAAATTTGACCACTTCGAAGACCGGATTTTTCAGTAAAATTGTTGTCATTTTGGTGAAGATCAAAATTTCGCAAAACTCTTCGTTCAGGCCCGTAACGATACAATATACTAACTCAATCTCCTTTGGTTTTGATTTCACATAAGCGGTTTGGAAGATATCGTGACCACCGCAAGAAAAAGGCTCATTATTTAACATTTTACTTTTAAAAAAATCTTAAAACTACTTTAAAACATGTATTTTACTTCATAGTAAATTTATTAGGACAGCAAAAAAAAAATCTGAAAAATTACGTCATTTTCCTGATCCCAACTAGGCGCAACCCCTTAATTGACCCTAATCATTCTTAATTGCTGCAGGAACTTTGGAGCGGTAAGAGGATCAGTATATTCCGCGAAGAATTTCGAGGTTGACGTAATAGGATCCCGCGTCGGGTTCTCGGGTTCTCGTAGGGCATCGCGTTGTACGGGCTGCGTCTACGTGAATGACAGCCTTATTGAGCAATAGAGGGTAGCGCGGCGGGGGTGTGCCGAAACGCCCTCGAGCGGCTACCGGGCCCGAAAACTCGGTCCCACGCACCTGGGTCCCTTGCGAAGGGGGGCCACGGTGGGGCCCCTTTGTCATGGTAATACCGTGTAGTCGTCGTCCCTCGCTTCGTCAACCCCTCGCCTACCCTTCCTCCTGGGCCTTCCTCCCTCCTCCGTCCTACCCTCGTCGAGCGAACCGACCAGGTGTTCGATTCTTGTGCCCGGAGGAGTTCCTCGGGACCTTCTGTCACCCGATCGCCACGCAGGGATCTCTCCACGACTCCGACTGAGAAACCGGGCAACCTTGTCGCAAAGGGGGAGGGGAGCACGCGCGAATATCCCTGTCGAAATGGCGTCCAGTACTACCGCGTCGTGGTTGCTGTCCGAAGGGAAATTTCAATTTTCAATTTTTCTTTATCCATTTTCACCAATCCTCGACGCGTTATCGCGAGCGGAGGAGAACGCGCAACCTGTTGAAGCTCGGTGTTGACGATTCTGGCAAGAGCAACATCGAGCTTGACAGCCGGGTCGTCGCGAAAATCGCGTCGCAACGCTGGTTTCCGGTGCGTCGATCTGTCGATGCCTTTTCAACGGCTCAATCGTTCGATGGAAAGGGTCGCGAGATGCGACGAGGGAAGAGGATGTTCCCGGTACAATATCGATGCACCGCAACCCCTCTCCCTCTTCCTGGCATCGACCTCGTGCGTCTCGACATTGTACAACCCTTTACCGTTCGACGTCTCGCGAATGGAACGACGCCATCTTCGTTGACATCGAGGAAAGCGGCTCCATTTCCTGCAGGTTCCACTGTGTTCGTATCCCATAATGGTCGGACACGTGGTGACCCGGTCCGTAGAGACACGAACATCATTGTCGACGTATTCATAGGAGGATTAGAGGGATCATCGATCGTTTGGCGTGGCGTTAAGCAGCCTCGATTATCTTTATTATTATTCAAACATTTTTATTGGCACCCGTCTGGGTCGCGGGGTAGAATACACCCAGGGTACACCCTGCCTGTCGTAAAAGGCGACTAAAAGGGTGCGTACAGTCTTCTTAACAGACGGTCAGGGACGTCGGTGGTGGTTTTATCGTTCGGTGTTAAAATTCATCGCGTTAGGGTGTCTTTCCCTTGTCCGTTCGCACAAGAAGGCTGTAATTCCGTTTCCTCGATAGAAAGGGTTGTCTGACTCCATTCGATCGCGACAATTTCGTCGGATCGCGAGATAAAACCCTTCTAAGCCTTTCCTCCCTCTGCCGCCATAAGCTCCACCCCTTATTGCAATTCTTATCGCGTTCGGAGTCGCGCGTAATCGTTGCTCGTTACAATTATTCAACCCCTTCCGAGGAAGTCTCTACATTAAGGGTTGGGTTTGAAAATAAAGTTGCATCTTGATATCAGCGGCTGGTCCCTGGCAGCAAGGAACGAACCTACGAATTTCGAGGGTGTAGTCTTAGGGTTTGCGTGGCGGGCAGCCAGAGCAGCGAAGGCAAGGAATCGGGTGGTCTTTAGGTGGAGTTCGCTGCAGGGCAGAGACGGCAGGCGTCGCGGTAGCAGGGTTGGCTTCTACTGGCTCCTAATTGGGAGACCGGCAACTAACTCTCTTAATTACCGCCTCTACTTCCTCGCCTCTCCTCCGTCGGCCTCCACCTCCTGCTCCACCACCTTCTCGTTCGCCTGTCTCCACCTACCGTCCTTCTCTCCTTCCTTCCTCAACTAGCTTTCTCCTACGCGTCTCCCTTTTTCCCTTCTTTCGTCCCTCTTCCTCAGCCCTGCCCACGACTTATTCTCCCTTTCTCGCCCTTTTCTCGTCGAGGGAACCCTGAAAGCTCTGAGAAAAGTTCCGTCGACTTAATTACATGGAATAATCGCAGTAGTACGGAACCTGGACCGAGTCGCTGCGTCCATTCCCACATTACGAGATTTCTGATGTGCCACAAAAGGGTCTTTCCCTTGCCCGCCGTCTTACCTTGGTCTGCGTTTCACCAGCCCAGGCGGTCGTACGATGATTAGCTCGAGTCGAGCGGCGATTAGGAAATCGAGCCGATTCTGTTCCATTAATTCGGCAGAATTCAAGAAGTAGGCTGCTTCTTAATCAATCGTCGAATACTATTTTTCGAGCCTCGAAGAGGAAATTTGAAAGGAAAGTTTTTCCAACGGAAGCTTACAACTGTCAGAGTTTGCAACTTGTTCGCGGATTCTACCGTCCGGGATAATGTTCCGTTTCAGTGGCGCGAATTGTTGCAATCGCGTGTCTGACGCGCGTTGAAATCAATGCAACATTCATGCAGACTCAGAGATGCCAGCCGTGATATTCAAAATGGCTGTAAATAACACGGTAGTTCACACGATGTGTTCATCCGTCTACCTGTGCAACATATAAATCGTTCTTCCGCGTTATCCGTCCGTCCGATCTGCGAAATCTGTCAAGCATCTTTCAATGAAAGAAAAAGAAAATCTGAATTTAATTAGAATCGCGTTAAGGGAACACGATCCGAGTTTCTTTTGCAGTCGTCGAATAATCTCGCTTTGGTGAATTTGGATGGCGCGCGAAACGGGCTGGGATTTCTTAGCTACCAGAGTCGTAAAGTTCTCGTTACACGTCATTGTTGTAGAAAGGTTGAATAAGGTGCGAATGAAGAACGGTGTCGGCGGGTGGCGGTGGTAATCTTCAGAAATCTCCAGCTGCCCGTCGACATCTTCATCAACGGCTGCCACGAGGATACGTCTCACGAGCCGGCCTCCACTTTGATTCCGGATCGCGCGGTTCTCAGAGGGACGCTCTGGAAAATACACCAAGATTCCCTGATAATCTCCCTTTGTCCCGTGCCAGGAAAGAGATCTCCTCGCCACCTTCTTCGTCCGAGGAAATAGGAGCTTCGTCGTCGCAGTCTTAGCTCCTTCAGGATAATCCCGATCGCAAGGTTCATCGAGAAAATAATTGGGCCAATCGTGTCCGGTGCTAAATAACACGTTTCCTTTCTGCAAAAATTTTAATCCTTTCGCAGACGCACGTATCGTGAGAAAAGGGTTAATTCCTCTCTGTCGGAACGTTAGTCAGGAGCCACGACAACTTTCCACATCTATGTGCTCATAAAGCAGGCGGCTTGGTCGATACGAGAAGGAGAGTCTCTCCTCTCCTCTCCTCTCTAGGTTCACGGTATCCCTTGCTCTCGGTTCCTCTCGCGGGAACCCCTGCCAGGGACCGACAATAGGCCGCAGTAGTTCTCATTTGATTAATAGCCCGCCCACAATGAGCACTCCCAGTGATTCTCAGTTGATTAACGATCGCCGGTGTGCATCACAATGCCGATGATCGTTCGTTGCGAGATCCAGGAGGGTACGCGGATCGGTGAACTCCTCTCCGGAGGAGGCTCGATCGATCTTGGATCAAAACGCGGTCCGATGTATTTTTCTATTAAAGGCACCTGTACATTCGCGTTTTATTAGCCGCGTGACACGCAGGTAGCCGAAACTCGTTCGCAGCATATTAAATTATACGACCGTTTCTAACTGCCTGGTTCGCCTAATATTTCGCCCGTACGAGGGGTGGATTATTTCTATCTCGTCTCGTCTGTTGCACCCTAGGAGGGAAATTTTTATTAGCACTCGACAGAAAAAAAAACTATCAACCTTCTCCGTTGTTGTATTTACCCGAGGCGTTGAGCCGGCAGTTCTTGATTTCGCCCGATTCATCGACCAACCTGATCGTCCGAGCATTTGCCTAATGCCTGGCGACAAAAGTCGCTCTCTTTTTCTCCATTGTACGCGAATACAGTGTCCGAGTTCATAAAGGATGAATTGGAAGAGAAGCTTCGGAGTAAAGCGAGGCGAAGCTGGGAACAGGTAGCATTGTCGAGGGAATCGTGCGTGAATTCGATCGAAGATTTCCAACGAGGATCCTGGACGGTGGAAGGAAAGGAAAAGTAGGTGTCCCGTGTGCGAGCTTCTGAAAAGGTTCGTCGATCGTGTGTGCAGTGTCGTCGAAGGGAGAGGAAGAAGCGGCCCTTCCCCTTGAACGGCAGAGCCAAGATGGCCGCTCTGGGAGCGTATCCTATGTCGTGGGAACGTTTTTACCAACTGGAGCACGACGGGCCTGGCGGAGGGCTCACAGGAATCCGAGCAGGTAGTCTCACGTGTACGGCTACCTACGGCTTGTGAGAAAAATCGTTTCGTCCCGTCGCTGGATTTCGCGATGGCGGCCCCGTCCTTCCTGGGATTTGGTCCAGGAATACTTTCCGTCTCGCGCCTCTGCCCGCCGGAAAAACTCCCTCCACCGTGAACGTTTCTTGGAACGAAACGATTTTAGTCACCGGAGCTATTCGGAAAGATTTATATTCTCGTTATTGCAATTCATTTTATTATGCAATTCGTATCTTCGTCCGGGGATCATTTTCTCTTTGGTTAGCGAACCAAAACACGAAGAATATATGTATGCAGAAGTATCGTCCAGGGCTCGGTTATTGCATTCATTATACAATTCACTCTATTTACGTTCGGGTCAGTCTTTAATGAATCCTTCCCGAGTTGCTACGCTGTATACACGTAGGAGGAGATGGTTAAGCGACGATTTACTGTCGAGAATAGGTCTTTGCGTGTAATACTTAGCGGCGTGTATTGAAGTTAAATTACTGAACGAGGATGAGTTTCGGTATTCGAATAATTTCGTATTTTCTGACGGATTTCTAGCCAACTTCCCAAGGTTATTAATTAAGAAAACTTCAAACGTTTTCACGTAGAATCAATATAAATTGAAGGAATAATTTACACAGAGAGGACATTCACCTTATTTTCATTCTCATCGTCGTGTAATAATTATCACGGTCAAAAGCGCACCTGTTTCGTCGTTTAAACTGTCACCTCGCAGCAGAGGAACAAAACGAATTAGCAAAGTCGACAGAGCTTCGGTATCAAAGCGATTGCTCGACGGAGGGTTGGTTTCCCCGGAGGAAGGCGGCAAGAAAATTAAATGATTTACCTGCTCGACGTGTAATAAATGCGATCGAATTCGCGCTCACCTCGACGCGTTCCGCACCCGCGGGACGAAGGAGAGAGAAAAAAAAGTGGCAGCCATTTATCGGCGGTGAAAATAAATTCCCAGCGCGTACGATCTTTGGCGAAAGAATCGTTAAGGGTGGAAGAGTAGGAAGGAATTGTTTCGGCGATGCGATTAATCCAATCCCCAAAAGAGGCTGGCGAGAGACAGAGGAGCGTGAATCCGCGGCGCTTGAACGGGACAATAAATCGGTTTCACGCGGCGGGACAATGGCTGCGACAATTAGCAGCGTCGACACTAATTTGGACTAATTAATGCCGAGTATACGGACGTGAAAAAGTTTCGAAGAGCGGCAGACAATGGCCACGCGTATCGGTGTATCATCGACTGATGCTCTCGTTATTAATAAAATGACGCGGCCGCGACTCGGTGGATCGGTTTAATAACGTCTAATTAAGGGTGAGCTGACAATTATCGTTTCGCGGAATCCGGCTTGCAGTTTCGTGGAACGCTGACTCCTTTCTTCTCCCGCTCGAATCGATACTTTTTCCACGCTCCTCTCTCTCTCTCTCTCTCTCTTCCCCGAGCTGGTTGATCCGCATTCGAAACGCGAGTGGAAATCGATGGAATCGCGTGAAAAATAAGCGCGAGTGAAACGGCGTCGAAATGATTAGAACGGTTGGTCGGGCGGCGTGCGTTGAAATATGTATGCGATGGAAATTGATTATCGCGGTTGGCGAACGCGGCGATACGGAGATACGACTAGACGAATCGGTTTTCCCCGTACAATCGCGCGTTAATAAATACCGCGGGGACCAATCCACGCTAATTAACGCAGATGCCCGGAGCCCGGATTATGGAAGAATTCGCGTTGTTTGACGTTCGACGATAACGTCAATGCGGTTTGTTTCGACCGCGCGATAAAGGATCTCGGTTTATTGCGATCTGCGTTCGCGATGACGATAAAACAGAGGATAATTCGCCCCCGTTTATTCGTTTCGATCGTGATACAAAGTTTTTCGACGTACCTTAAAAACGGACAGGCGGACGGGCAATCGCGAAGAGGAAAGTAACCGCGTGTATAGAGAGGCTGGTCCGTCTACCGGAGGCGGAAAATCTCGGCGATCGCTTTGGCTTCCGGTTGCGGCGGGAAGGGCGAACGAGACGAGACGGAAAACGAGGAGAGGCGAAAGAAACGGTAGACGAAATGTAAATCCAGCGCGAGCGCCGCGGTATGGAAGGGGAGGGGGTTCGATGCGGGGGTGGAACGATGCTTAAATTTCCGATATTTTAACCGGCGGCCGCAGCTTACTCGTGCAACAAGTCCTTTCTCCTCGGTTGCCTCTGAAAGGCTGGCTAAGTAATTTCGGTTACGCCATCCGGCTCGCGGCTTCCGCGCTGCCACAGACGGTTTTCCACCCCCCCCCCCCCTTAGACGCGCCTTCTTCATCCCTCGTTTTATCCGTCCTTTCCTTACCTCTCCTTTTATCGCGCAATGTCAATTTTCCTGTCCCTGTCATTCTTGATGCAAGTTAAAAATTCGATAAAAAATCACTGAACTCGTTAATAATGGATGAAAGTACGGGAGAAAGTAAGCGTAGGTGTTTCCTTTGGGACTCCGGTGGAAAGTAGAATCGCGTCAAGTAATTCAACGAAACTTTTTCCACGGTAAGATTCGAAGAATCAGGTTGGCTACTCGAGTAGGAAATTCCAGGAGCGCGAACTTCTCTCTCTCTGCCGTTCTCCGGCAGCATCAGCCAGTTGGTCCAACTTGTTCTCGAAACTCGGATTAACCGTCGAGAAGTGGAAGTTCATGGTGTGGTAGTTTCGCGGGTTTCCCGCAAAGTTCTGTTCCTCGGGTTCTCTCCTTTACCGGAGCGTTGCTTCCTCTCCGTCCTCTCCTAGATCCCACGTGTAGTTGCGCTCGCTCGCTCTTGCATCGGCGAGTAGGCGAAAAGGGAACAGATGTAGTGGCAGCTCGGTGTTTAGGGATAATTGCGATTGGTCGAGAGGGCAGAGCTCGGGACTCTGCCATGTGTCTAGCGAACTACTTGAAACTTTCCACCGGCACGGTCCTGGCCGACGAGAGGCTGCCACTAATAGCGGTCTCTGGAACACACCCTCACCAACACACTCCTACGAACGCGTGCGCGCGTATCACGCGCCAAGGATCGCGTCCGACGCGATCGGCAACTTGCTTATTCGTGCAACCAGCTGCATCGAATTTCAATTGGACGTGGCGATTAACTCTTTGGATGAAAATTAACCAACACGCGTTCGATTAACGGTGTATTATGAGAGGGGTGCAAAATTTGCCGAATTTTCTTGCATCGAGATTCGTAGCTCCGGCCAAGACTGGGCCGAGGGAAATTAGGGAGAGTCTAATTAATTAAAAACGAATATAATTAAATAATAAAAACGAGAACGAGGACTGCCAAAGGGGTTGCCTTAGCGATCTTCATTTTTTATTTTCAAAAGATCGCGAATCGCCCGTTAGACGTCAGAATCATTAGCTAACGAAAGCCGTAACATTCGCATTTTTTTCCTACGGGTCGATCAATGATCGGTCCCAGAGGAGATTGGCGGACGGGGCGCGGCGGTGAAACAGGTCAATGCACCGATCTCGAGACCGGTAACGGCGAGAGCAAACGTTTGCCGTTACCCAATCAAGCCGGCATAATGCCGGTCTCGTATACGCGCGGCCAAACAGCCTACGGGGTTTCACGATACACCATATGTACCAACACACCCTCGTGTTTGGCCGCGCCATTCGAACCCCAGTAGCCGCGATTCGAGTTCTCGAGGAACGGGGCTGGAAGCTGCCGGATCGACCGCCACCTGGGCGCGCAGGTTCGTTCAGTACACACGGGCAAACTATGCACAGACGTACACAAGTACAACCTAGTACAACGTACGCACGAGCAACGCCAATATTTTTCTAAGCTTATGTTTGCTGGCCGGCTGATGTACTGGCACAGATTGGATTTGAAGTTTATAGGGCGGAAATTCTTTGGGGAATCGAGCTCTCTCTCCCGGGGCGAGAGCAAACGCGAGAAGATGCGAGTCGAAATTCCTGGGGAAGCTTGCCTGCCCGACCGGAGGGTAGGGTAGTTAAAAATTCATCGGTTTAAGTAATTCTCTTCGCTTTCCTCTCCTGGATTTCGCGTTGTACTTTCTGCGCGTCGCCGCAGATATGCAGCTACCTTCGTTTCCTTTTCACGAGCTGCGACGGGGGTACTCGAAACATCTCGATGCTCGAAGCGGAGGAGTGAAAAGACGGCGGCGAAAAAACGAATAGGAGGAGGCGAACGACCAGGTTCACGGAGCGGAGGCGTAGACGAGGAATTAGAAATGCAGAGCCACGTTCTCGCTCGTCGGGGATATTAAGCCGAGTCCTTAGCTTGATGGATGAAACGGGACTTACGTTACTAGCCGGTATCCGGCGGACTCCGTGCCCGTGCATCATCAATAACTCTCTCTCTCTGGCTCTCCTCTCGTCGACCGGAGGACCGATCGCGACACACGGATACTCTTTCTCGGTCCCTTCCCTCCGTCCCCCCATCACCGTGAAAACGTCTCGGTAGGATGTTTAATGCGACCACGAAGCGATGCGTGACCCGAAGAGGAGCCAAGGTGTAACTTTCGGCGAAGAAGAGGCCGAGATCTCTGGTCTGTTCGTTAGTCCCACTTGTCATTTGTCAGGGAATACGTGCCTAATGACGACTGCCTCGTGATTATGAAATAATGGTACCTGTCGACGCTGCTGGACGACGGAGCCTGCTCTCGTCTGGTTGCCGTTAATGGCATCGCGTAATCGTCGTCGTTCTATGTCTCGTTTCTTCCTTGTTTCACGCACCGTGGGATTCGGTGAGAGTAAAAAGGGAATTTCACCCGTTCGCGAGGACAACTGTCCGAGTTCCTTAAAATAAACCAGCTGGTATTTAACGATCACCGTCCGATGGATTCAACGAATCAATTTCTTTGATTCAATCGAGCCGTGACGGTACTTCGTGACGGGAACAAAATGCCCGTCACAAAGGCGGTAGGAAAAGTTGAAACAAAGAGGCGTCGCGATTGTCCGTAGAAGAGGTCGGAGTGTCGGTGCACGCTCGTCTCGCGAAACGATTTGGAGAACGGTGCCGTTGCACGCGGCACCGCGTTATAATTACTGGTCGTATGTATCAGACACGCAATCAAGAATGAATTATCGCGGAACCACGCCTCCTGCCAGCGCTCAACCGGGCACAACAATGCCGACGCATCACGAGCAGCGACCCGACTGTCGATGATGTGTGCTAATAGTCCCCCGGTGGCTTTTCGCCCACAGTATCCAGATCCCGTGGCATGATTTTTTTTACCCCGCCCGCGGCCATTCGCGCTTCCTCGTCTTGCCACCGTGATCATCCCCCCTCGACGATCGTGGTTCGTCGTCTCTATAATCACGGGATCAATTAAAAAGTTCTTCTCTTATTATCCGCAACACTTTAACTTGTTATCCTTTAGCTTTCAAAGTTGGGTACAAATGAACTTTCATAGGAGAAATGTTCAATCCACAGGCAAGGATATTGATTTTGTTCCGTTTCAGGGATGAAGAGGGTCGTAAAACAAGTCTGGTTGCAAAAGTAGGATGTTTAATGCTGCATGTCGAAAACGTTCTGCTCGCGTGTTTCGCGATGTTGCGCCCCGCGGCAGTTAATTAATTGTTTAATTAGGTTTCTACTTTCCCGTGTAACGCGCTCAATTTAGTAGCAGTAATTTCATTTGTTATTCGTCGTTTAATTTAATGCGATGTATTTACTGATTACTGATTTTGTGACAATTTGAAAATTGAATGAAAAATCGAAGGGAAGGATGAACGCCTCGTGGGGGCCGATACTCGCAGACGTCGAAAAAGGATTCGCGATCCACGCCAGCTAGAATTTCGTCCCACCAATTCCAGGACCTTTCACCTCCAGCTTTTTTCCCCATCATCTGGAACGTTGCCGGATAACCCGGGCTAGTCTCGACCCATAAAACCCGAAATAACTCTTGGTCCGAGCCTCCACCTCCGGTCACCCTCCGCTCGGACAATATCAGACGCGGATGGCAGTCGTCGGAGGGGGTGGCAGGAGGGCGGGAGTGGCGTACAGGAAAGGAAGACGAAGGGAAGGGACGTAATAAATTCGCAATTTCCTTATTACGGGTAATGCCCCGGTCGGTGGGTGAGCTCGCATAAATATCCCTGGTTCCGGTGATCCTGTGACTTCCGGTCAGCCGCAATGACTTACGCCAGTCGAAGGGTGGTCCGGACGAGGGGAGGAAGGGTGAACCAGTATCCAGCCAACGAACCGGCGAACCAGCCGAACGCGGAGACGGAAAAGAGGGTGGACGGGGTGTAGGTTTCGAGTTGGTTCGCAAAAGAGGGCGATGCTCGCGATGAAATTTGTCCCCGACGGTTCCGCCCTCGGATGACCACTGATAAATTTACTAGCCTCTCCTTCTCTTTCTCTCGTCGTTCCACCCTGCACCCTTTCCGATTGCTTGCAGACTTTTAGACTTCACCCTTGCGCCTTTTCTCGAAAGTTTGCGCTATTTTTCCTATCGATGATCTCTACGAGTTAACAGACTGATACGTTTTAAATTAGTCCTCGCGAAAAGTTTCACGTGAAAATTCACCGAGAACCATCTTCGACCACCCTGTTTCGGGGGTGGAACGTCTGGCATCGGTTTTGTTTCTCCTATCGTTCCCGACAAAAGTTGGAAAAGCGAGGGAAAACGCGAGAAAGCTACAACCTACTGGTCCTCTCCCCTCGTCAACCCCCCCGTGCACCCTCATCGTCGCTAGGCGAACAGGGAAGAAACTTTTCCATATGAGAAATTGTGCTCCATCGGCTTTGCAGAAATTTCGGACGGCCCTTGTCTCTCTGTTTCTCTCTCCCTTTTCCCTGTTCTCTTTCTCTCTGTCGATACGCTTCGAGACGCGGAGTTTAATTCGTCGAGTAGCTTTGATCCTCGCGTCGTCACGGGGAAGCAATAACCTTAATTGGTTTCTTCCGTGCGCTTTATTTTTCACGGTGCATTAAAAGTTCCCCCGGTAATCAAACGTCGAGGAACCGTTCGTGGAACTATTTCGATGATTAATTCGTTAAGTGGGCAATTTTTCTGATCGAAAAGGATTTTCAATCCTTTAATCTTCAAATCGGGTCCTAATAGCGTTGATCCATCGCGCGTTATTTTCCATGGTGTAACAAGTACCGCGGAACCTTCATAAAATTCCACCTCGAACGACGGTGTCCAAACAGAGCCCGTTCCCATTAAATTACCCCTCGTTGTGCTCCGAGCAGTTTCCATAAAACACGAGGCATATATTTATCCTCGGTATCTCTCCCCAAGGTACGATCGTTCCGACAATCTGTTTCGTTTATCGCAGCCACCCCCCTCCAGAAACCAGGAGACCCTTGTATCCCCCTGCGTCCCGTGCACCAAGCTCCTCGCTTCCGCCACGCCTAAACATCCGGCGAAATGATTTTTTTTTTTTTTTCTCCTCTTCCTCATCTTTTTTCCTCCTTTCTGCGGAATCTCGCACCCTTGAACCCGGAGATCGGTTGTGCGAGGCGAGCGGCGAGAGGGTGCAAAAAAAAATGGGTGTCACGCTCCAATAAAACAAGCAATATCGCGATGTCCCGGGGCCAAAGGAGGTCTTGTGTGATCCTGCGGGGGGTCCTGGCTCCCGTCGCGCGTCCCAAGGTATATTGCTCCCGGATCATCGCGCCTGCATCGCATTACGGGGATGATATCACCCTTTTCCACACGTACGTACGGACACGCACGCGCCGACTTATATTCTTCCTTCGCACAATGCTTACGGGAATCGCCGTAACGACGCGAATACGACGAGTATGAGAAACGTGCGGGTGTCTGCGATTTTTCGCGAACGCCCGTACCGAGAATGGGACGTGTCTTTGAAGAGGGTGGAGGGAGGATATTGCGATCTCAATATAATTCCTTTGTACCGGTGCTGCAATCTTCTCCGGTCGATGACAGTTTATGAATCTTTACCCTTTGATTACTCGGTAGGATTTCGTGAAAGGGGCTGGTGGTAATCGTGAATTTAATAACAGTTTTAATGAGGTAAGGTTAAGAAGAATAATTTAAAGGGTAAAATGATGGATACCTCAGATATATTCTTTTTTTCAACGATCCAGGTATTCGTTTAATCAATCTAACGAATCTTTTTCAATTAGAGAGAGCCAATGTACCAGCCGGTTTTCATTAAAGGACGCTCGCGTGCATCGATTGATGCGCGTCCCGCGAAGCGATAAATGCCCTCGACACAGAAGGACAATCGGTTCGACGTGCCGCAGCCATTGATACCTTTAGGGGGTTGGCTTGCAGGAAGGAAGAGAAGAGAGACAGCGATAGGAGCCCGGCTACCGGGATAAAGGCCCGATCACGCGTGTAACGCGCGGATTATTAATCGCGGAATAATTTGACGCCCCGGCGACAGAGGCGGCGATGCAACCCCCTGCCGGCGCCCCCTCCGGCCTCGTTCTTCGTCTACCTTCAACCATCCAGCTAGCATCGACGACGCGACGCTACGCGTCGGGCCCCAGTTATTGGTTTCGCAGATTTGCGCTAATGTGTCTTCCGATAGTTCATAACGCTCGATGCTTGGAACGGGGGTGGCCTTCGATCCCTTGTCTCCTTCTTCGGGGCGCGGTTCACGGAACCGTGAACTCTCGTAAACCTGTGTTTCCCGGAGCGGAAAACGCAGCCCGATACGGATTGAAGGGCGAAGAAGTTTCGCGGAAGGTGGCCACTCGCGTGGAGAGTTCACGAAACTTTTCATCCTGCGAATAATTCTCGCGAGGGAAAGTTTTCTCTTTTTTTTCTTTCTTTCTTTCTTTCTTTTCAAGGGATGCTCGTTCAGCGGGGTGAAAATTTGTTGAGCTCCAGTTTCGTGCGAAGTTTGGGATTAATTCGTGCGTTTCTTTTCTGTTGCAGATGCCGCGATCGTCCGTCGCGGTTGACCACGGCGGAACAGGTGAGTTCTTCGCAACTTTGTTTCTATCCTTTCCCCTTCGTTTCTCGTTGGTTTTCTTTGCAACTTTTACGCGGACAAAGCAATTCAAGTGGCACACTTGTAACGTGTACTTTGTAGCATACAAAGAATTTTCACCTTTATGCGTTTCGTGTTCGTTTACTTGACTAATACTCGACCGTCGTGGCACACAATGTAGCGCGACTAGCATTAACAAAGACACTGAAGTGTTAATTGCCTCCATTCTTCGACAGAGGGGATCGATAAATTACCTTTCGAAGATACCAAAGTCGTTTCTTGGTCCAAGCATAAGGTAAGATGGAATAAGCTTTAAAATATTGTAAAAAACAGAGTAATGCGAATTGATCGAAACTTGTTTTATTTGAAAGAATATCTATTAATATTCTATTAATTAATAGAAAATCACACAATGTCATGCGGTTGGATAAGAATACAACAGATGGTTGGAAAGAGTATTGTTTCGAAGCACAATGAATATTACAACCAATAAACGCAAATACTTATTTTCAAAGTGTTACATCGCATTACAACGCAAATATACTTTGCAACTGTCAAACATAAATAACAAAATGCAAGAAAAATTTCAAAGTTACCTGGCTCTACCATTAGTTAAACTTACAATTAGCTTCAATATGCAGACTATTTCACTTTTAGCTTCATTGCTACCTGGAAAGATATAACGTACAGGGTTTCCGTAAACGTAAACGCGACACGAAGAAGTCGGTTCTCCGAAGGGAGAATTAAGAGAAAGAAAAGAAAAAACAAGAAATTTAGCAGGGACTCGATCCATAATCCCTGGCAGAAGCCGCGAGCGAAGGTGAGGAGCGTCGAGGCGAAGGAAACCAAGGAGAGGCTAAAGGGTAAGCAAGCGAGCCAATGTTTAATGGAGGCTTCCCGTCGGCCCCTTGCCGCTTCTGTCGCTTCTTCTTCTTCTTCCTCTTCTTCTTCTTTCGCCGCGTCTTCGCGGCGATGTCGGTGGCAGTCGAGGTTGCCGTTGGAGGCGGTGGACACGTCATTTATCTTTTACCCTTCCTCTTGCTGGAGCACGTTCTCCACCTCTCACCTCCTACCTCCGGCCACTACTACTCTTCGTGGCGCCATCTTGGCAACTCCCACTCTCCTTTTCTCCTCTCTTCCTCTCTCTCTCCCGTTTTACGCGTTTCTTCTCTGTTGCCCGTTTTACTCTGCCCCCGTTCGCCTCCTTGTCCCCCAACAGCAGACCCCAACGTCAGTTCTGCCTCTCTCCTTCTCGTCGCCTTCTCGCTCTCCTCTTTGTTTCTCTCATTTTCCGCCTCCATTCTCTTCGTCCTGTACCCTCGACCCGCCTCGCGGTACGCTCCTGCCTCCTCGGCTTCGCCAAGAACCGTTTCCCCTGCGTCTTCGGCTGCGTGCCTGGAATAGTTGGCAATTATTCGACACAACCCGCGATCCCCTTTTCACCGTTCACGCTACCAACCTACCTACCCTGACTACGTTCCTCTCCGTTTCCGCTTCTTCTTCTTCTTTTCCTCGTTCCTTTCCAGTAGATACATAGCCACCTTAGTGTTTTCTTCGCGTCGATCTTCGTCGATATTGGAACGCGATAAGGGTTGTCTCTGGTGACGAATTGGGGAGAAGGGCGCGAATTCACGGAGGTTCTAATATCGTAAATTTCACTTGCACCGGAGCAATTACAGTCGCCCCCGGCAGCGAGAAAGTTAATTGCCTCGAGTCGTCCGCGCTATGACCTGAAATTTTGATCACCGTTTGGAGGGGGAAAAAAAAAAGAATAATTCTTCGCGTCGACGAATTTCCAATTCGATAACGAACCGGTGGCGTCGCTAACGGGCCGAACTTCGTTAAAATCCTGACGGCCGGTGACACTAGGGGGGCGCAGGGTGGGCGCAATTATACCGTGTCCTTTTTTTAATCGGGCCAGGACACGGGGTTACCGTTAATTACGGACGCGCGGGCATAGGACGATGCGAATTTCGAATTACCCGTGGATAGGCTTTGTTCCGCGCTTTGCCATTGTACAGGTCGTCCCCTCTGCCCGACCGATCCCACCGGTCGCCATCGCTGGCCAATGGCTTTAAAACCATCCGATGCCCGGTAAACGCGTCGCAAACGAACTTTCGGCCCGCCATTGTCGGCTGCTTCGATGCGACGCGACGCGTCGCGGGATTTTAATCGCGACAGCCCGCCGAAATTTCCCGCTCGTGGCTCCGTGAAAACGCCTCGCTACCCTGATCGATTCGTCCTCTGATACCGTACAGATCCAAATAGGCTCGCGTCGCTTCTACGGTTTCGAATTGCGGAGATATTTGCAGGATTCCTAATTGCAACGGGGGTGTGACGGATTTTTGGGATTATTTTTCTCCGCGTTGACGATGTGTGCAGCTTATTAGAAGATTGTTTCAGCCGGCTTTCCCGAGTCCGGTTCGTTTCTTTGTCGAAAATAACCCCCCTCCGCTCGGTTGGAAGTGGTTCACCGACGGATCAGGAGTTTCCACAGGTTTCGCCAAGGTATTCGGTAGTCGGTGCACGTAGCCCAGGGCCCTCTGCTGGAATATTAGCTGGTAGTTGGTTCGAGCCCACATTGGGTCGAGCTCGCGAACGACGGACGTGCATACCGTATTAAGCCCCCGGGGACTTTCCTGTCGCGTTACCAAACACCGACACGCGGCCACCGCTCGCGTACACTCGACTGAAAGTGTCTGCGTGCCGCGTATATCGGCATACCGTGTGCAAATACTTCGGTATTCATGAGTCCTGCTACTCGTCCACGAGAAACGTACGCTCGACCACCGTGACACCGGCTCTTGCCGATTGCTACCCTCGCGAAGCGTAATTTTACCAGCTCCCAGTTAACTTGGAGCCCGAGACTGGTACCTCAGATCTCGATCTTTTTTTCCGAACTCGATTTCAGCAAGAAATCCTGGCTCGATACGATCGTCGGGATAGGGTGGGATCGGATAGCCGCGAATTAACGAAACGCCGTCGCTCTTCACCGCCCGGCGCGAGAAGCTCCGTGGCGAAATGAAAGGTGTAACTGGTCGTTGTCACGGATAGGAATCGGAGTCGAAGTGAACGGGGGTTGAAAGGGGGAGGATGAAGGTTCGAGGTTGCCGAGCGAGCGAAGCCTCGACGATCCAGGTCGACGAGTGGCAATTAGGCAAATGAATAATTTCCAGTGAATTAACCCGGGCTTGCTCGACGAAAAAGGCGATAATGCGAAAAGCGACGTAAATAGGAGGAGAAAAGGGAACAGAGACGGGGACAGAGAAGGACGGAGAGGGAGAAAGGATTCGGGGCGCGGAGAAAAAAAAAAAAAATGGAGAAGGGTGAAGGGACGAGGGAAGGAGTGAAAAGTGGCGGAACCGGCGCGGAGGAGAAAATCGTACGAGATGAAGGGTGAGAAGAGGTTGTCGCGCGTGCATGCAACCCTTCACACGTGTACTTCTTCGGCTGTGTGAGAACTTAACGGTATAGAAATGTGTCGTACGATTCGACCTAGCTTCGAGCACTACGTTGTACGGTGGTTACCTTCCGTGGAAAGCAACAGAGAGAGACTAGCGACGCAATCAAACGTCAATCCCAGGCGAGTAATTTTCAAGTAATTTGTTTCCACGACGCTGGAAAAATGTTCCCGTTTCGCGGCCGTTTTCCCCGCCGCGTTCGCGCCTTAACGTTCAATCGCGAGCAACCGGTTGCGGGGACATTATAAGAAATAATTACGGAATCGTGCTCGTTTGGACGGGAATTTCATCGTGCCGTTCCGGTCGATCAAATAATTTTCTATTTTCGCGTAAGAATAAGTACATAGAAAATTCTAAGAGTATTAACCCATTTCTTCCCAGTGTTGCGTACACGCAACACGAAGTTTAACTTCACAAAATGCAGTCAAAATGAACTTATTATATATAAAACTCATCATGCATGTGTTAAAAGGCATTCATAAATTAATAACAATTAGTCTAATACTTAGTGGAAAAAAAATAAATTACTGAAAACTTCAAAACTTTCAAAATTTCATGAGTAATGCTATCAACTTTGGTCAGTTTTTTCATATAATCAATATTTTTTTACCAGGAAATGCCAACACATACTGCTAGTTTTTAATATTTATAATGTTATTTCAATTATTTTAAAGTGAAATTAACGATATTTTCACAACTATTAGTTTTGGGAAGAAATGGGTTAAGTGGGCCAAACAAATGATAGTCCTTACACGACTAAAAGGGACTTTATCTTTTTCCCTCGCTTGCCATTTCTCTTATCGTTGACGGCAGAGATTCCTCCAGGAAATATGTAAAGCAAAAGCAACGACGATTTGCTACTACCTTCTTCCCCTGTTTTTCGCTCGACCTGTCTGCTGTATGTATCCCCGGGGCTGTGACTTACATCCTGGATTTACGCGCGATATATTTGTTTTAAAGTCCCGGATTCCCGTGCTTCGCATCCGTTCCCGCCCCATTGCCTGGTTTGTCGTCGTTTTCGTCGTTCCCTCGCTCCTTCGTGTGCTCGTGCCCGCCGTCTCCTGTATTTATGAGGGCGGGAGGGCAGAAACGGAGGGAACGTGTGCGGGAGTTATGGCCCGAATAAGTGCTCTCGACCTCGGACAGGGATTCTCAAATGGGAAGCCAGGATCTCTCGTGGATATTTTTTTTTTTTCGCAAACTCGACTGTTGATCGCGAGTATTGAAAAGATTCGCGAAACTGATCCTTTTAAAGACTCCTCGTCGAACTGTTCAACTTTCCTCGACGACTTTATTAAAAAAAAAAAAGGAAAAGAACGATCTGTCCCAACTTTATTAAAGTATGTCGAGTAGGGAAATTTTCTAATCTCTCTCTTCGCTCCGTTTTACTTTGTTCTTTCCTTATTGAAACATGGGATAATACGAAGGAGAACTCGGAGGCAGCCATAGCGACGCGGGAGCCCCAATTTCGGCTGCGGGATTAATCCCCGTCGATCTACCAGTTTATTTCCCGCAGTCTCGATAAGTCTTCTCGTTCCCTTTGATCTCCGTCGCGATCGGCAAGAGACATTGTTGTAATTGTTACGCGAAGCGGAGGAAAGTGTCGTGTCGAACGGGCTTCGCGACAGTTTCCGCGTTCATTAAGTGCGAACAGATAAGGAGGGTGTCGGGAAACGTACGAATTTACCGCCTCGTCGCGTCGATATTACTCCTGAAATGGAATTTTCTTATCGTAGGGGACTTGGAACAATGAAAAACAAAGTCCAACGTTATATATTTTATTCAATTATTTCTCCGAATTTCTTGATCCTTCGCGCAGACCTCGAAGAGGAATAAACCGAGAGAAGAAGTCAGCTAGCAGAGTCAGAAGATGAAAGGGAAGAGACTTTGGCGCGATCTTGTTCGTTTTGCTCGTCTTCTCGTCGTCTCCTCATTCAGGCGAAGTCTAATTAAAGTGCAGCTGCAAGTTAAATTAAAACACGATAATGTTGCCGTCAGTCTCTTCCTACCGTCTCCGTTCTACCGGCGACGTTTCTCCGTCAGAGAAGAAGCTGAAACTTAAGCAGCCGCCCTGGAATCGTAGCTGCACGGAAACTCCTTCGAGGGACTCGAACGAGCGAGTTAAACGGTTCGTTGCCAGCGATCCAGCGAGCGTTTCCTCTCGGTCCGCTTGTTCGGTGAATAAAAGCGAGCGGAATACTTATGGTATCGACTGGCTTAATCGGCTCCGACCGAGCAACTTTCGCGCGATAAAACTTCCTCGCGCGTTTACTTTGGCTACGGGCCAAGTTTTGTCCTCGCTCAGACCGCGGAAAACTCCTCGAGGATGGAAGCGAGATGGCCGAGGGGATCCCCGATCTCGTGGCCGTGAAACATCCTGGGTCAAAGAGGGCCTTCGTTTATTTGATTTGAAAACTGAACTGTTTGAAAAATAGAAGATTCCACGGACGTTTATTTGGCACGGCGAACGATTAAGAACACCGAGCCAGCCGCTAGGTATTTCACCGAGTAACAGGTCGTTGCACGTAATTACGCGCATAAGTTCATTACGCGCGAAGCATAATTAATATTCCATACAGTGGACGCTCGGTGTTTCTGATTCTGAACCGAGAACGATTTTCCGCGAAGCCCCGGGTGACTGTTGCTCCCGAATAATTATCCGCGATTAAACTTGACGAAAAAAGAAATTAGTCCAGCAATTTCGCACGAATCGAAGGTACACAAAAAAAGAGAGGAATCTTTGAAGATACTTTTCACCTTCGAGCGTGAAAGAGTTGACGAAGATTCCAGCTAGGTGTCGAGTATCCGCCAGTGTCTCTCAAAACAACGAACACTTTCCTACTCGAAATAAACACAGTTTTCACTTTCCGAGACGATGGAAGATCAATCGACTTCGTTCCCTTTTATCCAGAAACAAAAGCATCGATTCCCTCGAAGTTTCCTCGGATATTCCGCAAGAACGTCGCCCGAAGGAAGGGGTTGCGAACGGCGAAGGGTTTGAGAAACACTGGGCCGGAGATGTCGCCGAGGCGGGGTTGATAGCTGCGGGGAGAGGAACTCGGAACCGGGTGCATTGTGGTCGGAGATAGAGATGGCTATCGGGGTGCGCCACGCGGTAATTGCCAGGAACTACGGGGGGAAATTAAAGCTGCCCCGGTCTTCCGGCACCCCCATTGTCGGTACTCGCGACACTGTTCCCGGTAGCGTTCTATTTATCAGCAACGAGCCAATGGCTGGCCTCCGTTGACAGGCTCGGTGTCACTGTGTCACCGGAATCGAAACGTCCGTTCTGTCGAACTACTCTATCTCTCTCTCCTTTCCTTTTCATTCCGTCTCTCTCCGACGGTTGGTCGATCGCGATTCTAGCGAGTACGCGGCTTGCACGCGGCTATCCGCTCGACTGTCTATCGAGATTGCCCCGTGCCTTGTATAGAGACGATCGAAAGGGGTGCATCCCGCACCAAGGATCGCTAAATGGACGCTTCAGAGCCGGCGCTATTAAACGCTCGACCCGCTGAACGGTGAGTCGCGGCTGAAAAATGCAAAACGCTCTTCTGTGAATTGAAAATGGACTTTGTCTCTGGTACAACGCGTTGTTTGCTCTCGTCCGGTCTCCCGTTCCGTGTACCACGTTGCTCGGGGGATGTTGATTCGCGGTCTGGATCAAAGGATTAACTTTTAAACCATTGCGCTTGCTTCGAGATATAATTTAAAGGATAGTTACCGACGGATCCAACCGGTCGATTCGTTATTCCACCTTGGCGCCCATCGCGCCCATCGTCTTTCGCGCTGACGCGCAGCTCTGTTTTCAATTTTCTCCTCGTAAACCGCCCTGCGAGCGCGACGATACCGGTGCACTTGCACCAGCTCGTAAACCGCAAATACGTAGACGGGGGGCGCACACAGACGAAACGGCAGCCGGCACGTCGACGAGTACCAGCGGAGCACCAGGATGTGCCTATATATCCGTTTACATACACCCGCACATAGCGGTTGCTTATGTAGACACGCGTGTACGCGCGTACATAGAGGCGCACAGGCAGAGCCTGGTTGCGGATAATTCAGGCAATCAGCGTAATGTTGCGGCGGTGAGGACCCTCCAGCCTCCACTACCTATATAATACTCTACCTACCTATCCGAGCAACGCGGAGACTGCTTAGGATGTAGCTGGCCCTCTAGGTACCTACCTACCTCTATGTACTTTAACATCCTGCCTATGTACCGACGGCTGCCTACGCAGGTTAGGTTAGGTATCAGCTAGACGTGCCTGTAGCCGTACGGGGTGTCCCGAGTCGAAGGGTGGATTTAGATTGGTACACGTTCGTTGATTGATCGGCTAAAAGGGTACCGGTGAACCACCGGTCTATTGGCCGGACACGTGTTGTTCGGTTTAGATGATTGCTGGGGGTGGTCCGCGCGGGGTGTGTTTGCTTCGAGAATCAGGAGGGTTCGTTTCAACTCTACGGATGATCGAGTCATTTTTAGGCACGCCAATAAACAAAATTTCGCGTTTGGGGTAGAAGATACAAAGTTTCAGATCGAGAGTGGAAAAACAAGGGTTGGTTTACGAATTGAAAAGTCGAAACCTGGATGATTCGTGGATCGACTTGGTATCGTGGTAGAGAAACTACCGTGAATACGGGAGCTCGTTTCACGGATGCTGCCGAATCGGCGCGCAAACATATTGGCAAGATCAAAAGATTTTCGGGAGACTGTATCGGTGTTCGATTTCAATGCGACACCGTGTATAGGCGCGCAACTCGGCCAACAAGCCGTTAGCTCTGCACGTGCAGCTACCTCCCCCAGAGTACCGGGGCTGGTTTCGAATCGTCGAGAGGGTGGACCAAGGGTAGGCCCCAGTGACAATACATCGAGTACTCTCGAAATATTCCAGCACACGGTGTACCCTCCCTCTCGGTCTCTCTCTTTCCTTCCCTCTGCTCCCCTTCCGTCTGCGTTCCCTCTCTGTCGGCCATTACTCGATGATCATTTGCCATTTCGATGCCAGATAACTCGCTGCCAGTCAGCAGGTTCCCCTGAACCAAAGTTTCGAGACAGAAATTTTTTTCATGTTTAATTAACGTCGCAAACGAGTTGCCATCTTAATAGTTGAAAGTTTGCAATCGTTCTAAGCGACCGCTTAATTCCCTTTTCCCTGATTATCTTATCCGAGGATCTTCCGTCTGTCGCCCCTTTTTTTCTCGCGTACTAATTTCACCGACCGAAATCGAGAAAAACAACTGGTGCTCGCTGATAGCGTCACCAGAAACGAGGGATGAGGGTGGAAAAGTTCTGTTCCAGGGGTGGCGAGGTCCTTCTGGAGGACTTAAAATCGTCGAGCAGTCGCGGGGTCCGACCGTCTCCGTCCTCTTCCTCTCTCTCTCGGGATTCCTTCCTGGACGAGGCCGACTGGGAGGGTAGGAGGGTCGCTTTGAAAAGACTCAAAATTACTTTCTGGATAAGCTGGATTAGGGTTCGCTCTCGTGCCGCGTCCCAGATTAGAGCCGACGACGCTCGCATCCCTACTTACGATTTCGCTCTCTTTCCCCGGTTGTTTTTTCGCCTTCGTTTCTTTCCTCGATCGGAATAATGACTTTCGTGGGCTCTCAGAGGGGTCCAGGGAGGGCCGGTGAGGCAGATACTTAGGACTTCGTTTCCTGGCCAAATCGGAAAGAAGGTTCCGAGGGTCGTGTCCAGGATCTAGATACGTTCTATCAATTTCTAACAGGGTTTAAGTCCCGCCACCTTCGGACTGATTGCTTTTCTATTCATCTGATTTTAAATTGATCAGGAAAAGAGACTGGCGCGTCGAAAATTTCAGCGCTGCTTTTAATTATGGTGCTGGAAATTTGATGGAACTAATTACATCCCGTAATGTTGGAAAGAGGGTGACTCTCGATCGGTCCTTTTCGGAAAATCTGGCACGCGGAATCTTGACGATTCGAATTCGCATTGGTAGGCAGAGCGAAGGGTGAACTTTAAGAGGGTTGCTTTTGTCGAGGCGTTCGCTACCCTTTAAACCGCCTCCTGTCCTCTCTGCCACACGCCTTCCCGCCCTCTTTTATCCATCTCGCACCGTCTTTCGGCCGACTTTCTTAGCCCGTCTTGCTCGCTCGTTTGCACCCTTGGAAATAACCAAGCCGAGGGGGTGAGCTTTCTCTCCTCCGGTCGGCGAAGCCCGAGGGCGAAACCAAGGAGACCAGATTAGAGGGGGCGAATCCCGTACGGTCGCAGGAGTTTCGTGATTTCCACTCGGTCCTCGTATCTCGCGCGTGCACCATACCTCGTTTTTCGCGGGAAACAATGGAGGTTAAGGTGGAAAAACGACGATGGACCGAACGAACAAGGGAACGGGTTATGCTTCACGGTAATTTCAATTGGAAACTTCGCCTGTCAAACGCTGACCAGAGAAGTTGTGTAACCGAACGTCTTCCACAGTGTTTCGACGATGGCGGACACTTACGTAACGCGTTACCATCTGGAGCTGACGATAACGAATTGAATGGAGTGTCTGAATCGACGAAAATTCCAAGTTTTCTTTTTTTTTTTCGTAATTGTATTTGATCGAATCGATTCGATAACAATTAATCCTCCGTAAAATTGTTTTAAATATGAAAATCACGAGGTGCGCGACGAATCGAATTCGAAAACCGCGGAACGACAGCGAATGTCCCGCGTTTAGTGGAATGATTTAGAGTTGAAGCAAGCGTGGTTCGAGCAGAGAGAAAACAGAGAGGAGGGTCGCCGTGTTTTTTGGCAATATTTTGCGTAATTGAGCAGTGGCAATAAATTTCGCTTGAATTATGCGCCAGCACGGGGAAAATAACTGAAAACTGTCCAACTGTTCCCATCCATTATTTACATCGTTTAGCAAATTTTACTGCTCCCCGATGGGCTGCCCGCCATGCCGGTTGTGTTCCCAGCCGGTGTGCGCTTGTGCACGTGGGTGAATATAGCCGAGCATTTATTGGCGAACACAGGGAACGCGGCCGGGAGCATCGGCACGAGCGAACGAATTTACGATTTCATCGAATTTCCTCGTTAATCGACGGTATACGCCGTTCCGGGCTTCACGCCCGAACGAACCGTAGCGAGCTGTCTGGTTAAAATGCGACGAGATGGCCGCTTCGTGACCGAACCGCTTCTGCCTCTTTTATTTCCCGCTCAATGAGATCATTTTTTATTTTTCCATGAAACTTCAAAGAATTTCGAAATCTGGCTACTGGAAATTTAATGAATTTTTCAATTCTATCGTTTAATCGAAATTGCCGATTAACACTTTGAACGCTACAATGGTAGATCAAGTTTCCTTTTCGTTTGATTTACTGCCCTTCGTGACCGCAGGAGCTAATATTTTATTTATAAAACGAAGGAACAGTTGTCCATTGTTTAGCGAACGAGGAATAATTTGTACGGCTCGGTTTCTAAACGAATCGCAGAAGTCGGGGACAATTTTCACGGTCTCTCCAGCCGTGTTTTGCCTAATTGTGGCCCTAATAGATTGTCAAGGAACAGCGGGAACACGGCCGCCGCGATCCCTGGAAACTTTCTAAAAGGTTTCACGACGATTCTTGTTTAACTTTCTTCTATCTTTTAGCCTAACGTAGCCGTGAATATTCATGAGAGCCCGTTCGGCCGTGCTCGTTAAACCGGGGACAAATTTTCGCGCAAGCCGAAACGGCCCACTTCTCGCTGATTACATTGGCCATCGTTTTGTCCGACGTTGATATTTTTACACTCGAAACGTCAAGCAGGAAATGGTTTCATAAGCCGTTTCCTGCCTGCAACATCCTGTCTCTCGTGATTTCACGTTGAAATCTTTATATCGTTCCACGTTTTTTTTTATCTTTTTATTTTCATTGTTCTCCAGCGGCACACGTGATAAGGCATAAATGCTCGATGACGCGTTCTCGAAAAGACTTCCTGTCCCGAAAACGAAGAAGCCGCGAGTACGGCAAGCAGGAGGCCGCCATTTCATTGTATCGACATGGCCGCGTTGCGTTATCAGTCGACGTAATCAAGCAGGTAGACACCGGGATAGGGGGATCGTGCGTGGGTGCGTGGCTGTTGCGTGTTGGTACGGGTCGTCGGTGGCCGGAGAGAGGAACGTAAGAGGGACAAGGAGGGCTAGAGTAAGTTAGCAGAGAGAAAAGGTGAGAGGGAGAGAGAGAGGAAGAGAGAGGAGTGGCCCTGCGATTGGTCCACGCCAGGACCCCAACCTCCGGCACGCACGTAACGCGGCCAGATCGATACGCACTGCCCAAGCCACCTTCTCTCTTCGCTCTACCTCCTTCCCTCTTCCTCTCTCCCACACGCTTTTCCCTTTTTCCCTTTTCTTCATCTTCCTCTCCGTTTTCCACCTTTCGCCCTGTTACTTCGTCTCGTCTTGCCGCGATTACCCCGTTACTGACCGCGAGTAACTGCATTCCGCGTTGCATTCGGCTGGAAGTTCGTCGGGAACTCGCTGTCGCTGACATCCTTGGAAATTCTCTTCTGTTTTTTGCCTCCGCAGCTCGCAATTACTCGTCACTGACCGCCGGTACTTGCTTGGTAACTGCGCTCCCTCTTGAATTTCGCCGAAACTTCCCCGGGAACTCGGGGAGAAGTTCTGTCGACGACGTTGGAAATCTGTACCTCGGAGAGACGCGTGCATTTTCAACCCTGTAACGGAATAAATGTCCCCGGAGAAACCAGCGAAGACGAAACGACGATTAGTCACGAAGGAAGCAATCTTCGGGACGGAACTCGAGGAATTAAGAACACTGGTAGAAGTCGAAGGTTAGGTATGAGATCGTAGAGTCCAACGTTCCGGTTTGAAAAGAAAGAAACGCCGGGCAGGTCGCGACTTCTCACGGGGATTTGCCGGTCGCGTGGTCATTTTTCACGGTTCCCGGTCTCGCAGCTACGCTCCGTAAACCGTAATCCAATCAAAGAAAAGTCCGGTACAATGTGTCGTTTAATCGACGAACAAGGCGCCACGTTATTACCTTCCCCCTGGCCGGCCACAATGCTTCCTAGCGGATCGGCGAACAATGGCCGCGGCAAATGGATACGCACACGCTGCGTGGCCCCCCGTAATCAGGGCTCTCGATGAACGCTAATACCGGGTGTTCGTGCTTTCGCGGTGACTTTTTGTTTCCGCGACAACAATCTTCCCGCATTCCCGAACAAAGTAGCCTTCTGCGTCACCCGACTCACCCCCGCCCTCTCCCTTTCCTCCCCCCCCTCGGTCTCATTGTCTTCGAAGAAACGACTCTCAATGACATTATTAACTTTACGTAACGAGCCATGAATACCGGAATACTGGCAGTGTCGATGGACCCGAGACGAACGGGCACAGATTTCTCCTCCCCTTCGAGTTACCCTAAAGTCTTCTTCGTATTCAACTCGTAATTGACCTTTGGATTGGAAACGCGGGGGTGCGTGAGAATCTGGATACCCATCGCTTTGTCCTCCGTCGTTCCATCGTTGTTCGTCACAGTTATGAAATCAGTTTGAAAAAAACAGCGACACGGATTTATAAGTGGAATATCTACGAATGATGACGAGAGTTTAGGACTGGATGACGGGAAGGAGGAAATGCAAAACGAAAAGGGGAAAAATGGATAACGCGTGTAACTGGATAAGTCGCTGGTTTGTCGGTCTCTCAGCTTTTTCCAGTTACTTTTTCACTCGAGATCGTCGCCCCTGCCTTCTGGATAATGTACGCGACGTGTGATTTATTTCTCCGCTGAAGATACATCACCAGCTGACTTTTGTGCCCGAGACCGACGCTCGTATTCATTGGGCATCACGAATCGGGAAGAATCGAGCCCTTCGTTACCTTCCAGAAATTCAATTTCTATTATGAAATCTCCTTGTCGCGTTTCAAAATTCAGTTTCCATTTGTCCTGAAAAATTTGCTGCTCGTCGAAAGAAACAAACGCGTTCGCCCCTTTTTCGAGCACCTTCGAAGGCGTCCAGGTCGAAAGCTTCTTCCCCGTTGGGGGAGGATGAAAAATCGCCAGGATTTCCGTGTGATGCGCGTAAGCCGCGCGTTTTTACGACTACGAGGCGTTCGTCCGGTATGCGTGCGTAGTCGATTTACGTGGGTGGAGAACGTGCCGGGAATGTTTCAGGATGCGATATCCCGACGGGATCTCCGTTGCCGGGCATTAAAGGACGATCCGCGTCGAGCCCATAAACTGCAGCGTCGTGTCTGAGCGTTAAGGGCACGGCTTCCCTAAAAATCGAGGGAAATACGCGGGGCTGGAGGACCCTACTTCCGGCCCTGTGCAGGGCCGCGCGCACAGGAAACGTGGATCTTGGCCGCGAAGTGGTGCATATGATTCTCTCGACGGGGTGAACGCGAAAACTTTCCACGAACGGACGAAAGTTTCGAAAGCTGATTTTTCCGCGCTGCTGATCCGCGAAACGCTTCGTTTCTCGCGCTTCCACGTTCGAACGACTATTAACGCGTGAGAAAAATAAAAAATAAAACGGACGATGCTGAACGAGAAAAAAGATCGCGAAAGTTAAAAGGAAGAGATAGGAAAACTGGTGAACCGATGAGAAATGCATCGCGACCCGGTGGCAGGGTGTTCTTTCCATTTCGACGTGTACTTTTCAGCTCGTCTGCGACCGCGTAATTAGCATGAGAATAATGGTCCGACGGCTTTCTTAATCAAACTTTTTAAATAGCATCCACCCTTCGTTCCCGCGGAAACTCTGCTCGCCGGTTTCTTAACGTCGAATGCTAATCAGCTCGTATATCGTTGCCTTATCCAGCCGTTACCGACGAGTAATACCCTGGATGGCTGCAATTGAAAACTGGAAATTAATGTTAATTCCGTCGACGTTCGGTTCGTGAATGCCTCGACCGACGCTTTTACCGATTCCCATTTCGCCGCGACGATCCTGAATCATCGTTCTGATATTGATTCGATAATTGTAGATATTTTTTCAACTGAAACACTTCAAGTTTTTTAAAAACATTTTTATTCGCCTAGAAACTTTAAAAGCAGAACCATTAAAGCATTCTCTATTGAAAATCACCGATTCCGCAATGATCGGGGCCGAAGTTGAGCCAAAGTTTTCAGTTTATCGGTCTCGAAAGTAGGGTACTCGTTGAACGCTCGTTCAGCTGCAGCTCGTTAATTCCCCGTATGAATAACAATACGTGGCGTCATCGTCACGGTGTAATTCGATTATCATTCGATTCTCCACGGTTTTCCTCCCTTCTCGCGTCTACGCTGTCCGCGCAACGCTATCCGTGCTCGATCCACCCCTGGTTCCTCTTCGCCGGCAACAACCCCCCACCCTCGAGTCGTCTGGCCAGGCCACGGTGAAAGGCAACGGGAGAGCAACCCTTTGCCCGTTTTCCCAATTCGATGGGAACGCGAAAGCGCGTTTTCGAGCGTTTCGCGGGGTTCGACGAGGCCGTTCGACCGACCGGCCGGCAGGGGGTCGCACGGGGAGAGAGAAGCTCGTTTACGGTACAGCCCGTTTAGAAATCAATGTCCACGATATACCAAGTACCATTCTCTTCAATGGCGAGCTCGTTGTAAAGTATTTCGTGCATACTGCTCTCTGGATATTTGCCTCTCTTTCGGTCACGATCCTGTGAGAAACAAACTCTGTTTTCCTCTTTCATTCGGTGCGAGGTGTTCAAGGAAAAGGGTCGAAAATTTGGGGGTAGGTAGCAGTCGGTGAATTGAATACAAAACGTCAGGAAAGTGAATCTCTGCGGAGGTATTTTGAATAAAAGGTTGAATTATCATATTTTTATTTTCATCAAAAGCAAAAAGGAGCATACTTGGTTTAGGGCCTCAGCGAGAAATCACTTGAAAAGAGGTAAATTCTATGTATTTTTGTCCCCCGAATCCAAAACTGTTGATAAAATTTGGGGGTCGCTTGTATTTACTAAGATATTGTGGTGAATATTGACATAAAATCATTATTTTCAAAACTTAATGACTTTGTGGCTTAATGACTACATAGGTTATCAGAAAAAATATAACTTACCGCACGGCAAAAACTTGACCAGTCAACAATAGTTCTTTTTGTTCAGTTCTAATTCCTGTTCATAGAATGCATAGCGCCGAGGACGCATCATGAGAAAATATCCAATAAATCGTGATATCAAGATTAGAATTGGCTCACTTCGTTTAAATTCACACTTTGAAGTTATTCTTTTAAAAAATATAAGCGACCCCGAAATTTTATCAACAGTTTTGGATTCGAGGGGCAAAAATACATAGAATTTACCTCGGATAAGTTTCCGAATGGCCCCACCAAAATTGAGAACTCAGGTTCGGTATATAACCTAAATTGACTACCAAAAACCGATTAAAATTAGTTTCAGAGCTGGATGTCTTACCGTTCTCGAGATATCGTGGTAAGGTTAGGTTAGGTTTCGTGTATGCGCAGTATGAAATGGCGCATGCGCAGTATTGAATAGCGCATGCGCAGTACTGAATAGTGCATATGCAGTCCCAAAATTGTACAAAAATATCTTACCACGATATCTCAAAAACGGCAAGACATCCAGCTCTCAAACCAATTTTAATCGGTTTCTTGTAGTCAATTTAGGTTATATACCGAACCTGAGTTCTTAATTTTGGTGGGGCCATTCGGAAACAGCCTTTACCTCTTTTCATTTGATTTTTCGTTGTAGACATTTACCGTATACTTTCGCTGACTATTGTTTGCCGGATTTATTTAACTCATCGCCGTTGGATATCCAATCGCGAATTGATGGCCTGCCAGCCTCTTGTGCGATCATTATTCGCAACAAAGTGAGCTTAAAAGCGTTCGTTACCAGCCCAGTCAGCGAACAAGCGAGGTTCTTGTTGATCCAGCTGCTCGGTGCGTCATCGTTCCACCGAATCAACAATCCACCTACTCGAGTACTGCGTTGCATTTTGAAAAGCTCCGGGACAATCTCGCTATCCTCCATAATTTACTTCGCGCCTCGCCGCGAAAACGAACGTCGGTTCGCGGTTGAAAGCGAGACTTTCGCAACCGAGCGGAGTGGCAACAGGCGACCAGTTGCAAACAGCAGCGTGCATCGTTTCTGCATCCTTGAACGAGCCGATCGAATATTCCGTCGGCGACTCGTCCTTTGTTCGAACGAGGAGGAGCTACATAACGTAAGCCGGCCAAGAAACAGGAGGATGGAAACGCAGGGGGGGAGAAGAAAAAAAGGAGAGACAGCTCGGGGAAGGTATGGTCGGTTCGCGACGAGGGAGGCGGAGGAGGGAAGAGGCAGACGACGCGTCGTTACGCGACGGAATACCATTATCCGGATAATGGGCCGGCAATTAGCTCGGCGGCATGCATAAATCTTCGCGTGAAAGGACAGGATGCCTGGTATTTAAATAAATAAGTAGTCTCATTGTCCGGCCACGGGCGTCATCGGGTCACGCTGGAAGCGTGAAGAAGGGAAAAAAAAATGCTAATCAGTCCGAAAACTCTGCGAGTCCCTGGACACCATGCGTGTGTGTGTCACGGAGGAGGCTTTTCACCGTGACAGAAGGAGGAGGAGGAGGAGGAGGTGAAAGGAAACGCCTAGGAGTTTGGTAATTCAAGCGACGAGGAACCGCTTTCGACCGTTTAACGAGGAGAAATTTCGTGCTGCCCGCTCGCAGCAGCGACCGCGTCAAGCTCGAATCGCTGAAGGATCATCCGTGGAAAATAGTCCACGATTCCTTGTTCCTCTGCTCCCGCCGTTCGTATGCATTTTCCTGAAACGCCTTCAGATATGCATTATTAATGCGGCACCGTCGTTCGATCCCTCCAACTTTGCGCCTCGACGCGTGACGAATCCCGGGAAAAGGAAAAGGAATCCCGGACGGGGCTGTCGGGCTTCGATTGCGCGGGGGTGGTCGAAAGCGAGAAACGCCGGTGGAAGAATGCGATGACTTCGAAGGGTAAGAATACTCGAAAAATTCTCCAGTATAATTCGGTTAATAATTTGTCGTTAGAAAAATGAAGAACGCCGGAGTGAACGATGAAATAAACTCGGCAACGGAATAACGCGCGCGGTAAAGAAGAAAGATATATGCGGGAGGAAGAGTAGGCGAGGGTGAAAACGAAGAGAGAGAAAAAGAGAGGAGGATGAGGAAAGTTAACCGCAGTGGACGCGTGGCTGCACATCGTCCACCCTCGGCCCGTCTCGATCCCTCGCGCTGGATCGACGCATCGCGACGCATCGGGGGTGAACGAGGCCGATGTGCAATCTATCGAAAGATATTCATGGGGCTGGCCGTTGGCCCCTGTGCTCACGTCCCCATCAGCCATAACCGTCGCGTCACGAATGTCTTATTGATTGCATCCAGCCGAACGGAGACGAGCGCGGGCAAAAACAGAGAATCAGACATCATCGAGAAAGACGGAGATAGTGGTAGAAGAGAGAGAGAGAGAGGGTAGCCGGAAACGCGAGCAACCCCTCCAAGCTTGATATAACGCGGCATGGAAATGGGGAGGGAAAGTTAGCCCGGAAGCGGCGAATATGCGTTTTGGATCGCCGCCGGATGTTCGCGGGGTTGTTGCTGTTATTGTTATCGTTGTTGTTCTTGTTGTTACGCTTTCTAGAGGGTTTGTAACTGCTGTCCAGTATTGACAGTCGAATTTCACGTTTTTCAGCCGTCGAATTCGCTAAACGATTTACTTCTTCGTGTTTCGAACTCTGGTGGAAAACAAGCCTCGTGTTTTAACCGAGGACTAGGAAGTGAAAGCTCGAGAAAGAAATGCAGAATTTGATGGACTGAACGTCACCAAACGAACGAGACACTACCAGGAAATAACGCGGAAGACCGGACGTCGAGAAGGGGTAGAATATAGATGGAGATCGTCGGAGGCAGACGACGACGTCACGGGGTTAAAGCCACCTCTTGCGTCCACTCTCTTTTCCACCCTCATTTCCATCCAGCCGGTTCCACGTCGCTTGACATCGACCACCCTTATTGGGAATCCGAATTCGGCATTTGCTTCTTTCATTTATCAGGATTGTCGAGCTTGACCGGCGATCTCTCTCGACAATCCTCTAAATCGGTCCTTTCGTTCTCTCTCCTCCCTCTCTCTCTCCCTTCGTCCCTCTTTCCGCTCTTTCGAAATATCTCGACGTTCTATCCATCACTCCGGATTCACGCGGGAACGGGCTTAACGCTCGCTCCTCAAGCGTTACTTTATAATTTATTTTCTCGCTAGGCTGCCAACGGCGACGGGTTTTTTTCCACGTTAAAAGAGCGTGCCGCGAGCGAAACACAAAAAGAGAGAGAAAGAGAGAGAAAAAAAAGAAGAAGCGTTTCGTCAACTCGTCGTCGCGTCAGGAACGAACGTCAACCGGGTTTCACCGGGTCTTCTAGCGAATTTGAGCCGCACAAAAACCCGGTACAGACGTTTTTCCGTTTATCGAGAAAGTGCACGTCGGTGACTCTGTCGCGTGATCTCGCGGCGAAAGAATCGGCCCCCGCGATAGTCGAACGATTTTTCCGAGCGTAAAACCGTCCTCGCGTGGCCCGCGACGTGTAACGACACTTATCTGACCGCGCCGTGCCCTGTACAACGTACGCGCGTAATTTAATGTATCGGTGACACGGTCGACGATTATCGAATCGACGCTTTTATACGGGAACCGTGACAGCAGAATGGTGTTAATAGACCCTGACGGTTTCAGTCGACGTCTGCCTTTGCAAGTTTTTTCCTTTCCCACTCGGCCGATAGCGGCGTTATCAGTTGCTTCGGGAAACGGTGCGCTGGCAATCCTGAAAAAAAAAGAGGAGCGCCAGAAGTTACAGGTTGATAACGACCGGCAAACGTCGACTGTAACTATTTTGTAAAGCGACCGGCCAATTTTCGATCTCCCTGTAAGCGGAACTTTGTTCGCATCGTTTCCTCGAAAGTTTTCGAAACTCCCGCTTATATCTCGTTCAAGATTAAAGGATTTCGCGATATCTTGTCGGATAACCGCAAGGTGAATCCTTATCGGTGAATCATCATCGGGAATGTCGCGATAAGTCTTACGGAAGACGATGATCCTCCAATCGAGCAACCGCTCGACAATTTTCTATATCGATGACACAGTCGGGTTATTGAATCAACGCCTTTGTAGCCGCACCATGACCACACCATGAGACGCGAGCAGTAGGACGAGCGGTAAAGAGCCATGGGACCGTGACTGCACGAGACAACCATGGCATTCAATGTACTCACGCCGCGGCTCATTGTGCCCCACTTGACTTTGTTGTCGGGGCCCTTTTGTGCCGATTTCCTCTCTCTTCCTCCCTCTCTTTATCCCCCTCCTCCGATTCGCTCTATTTTCACCAGTCTCTCCCTGTCCCTTGGACACATGCTTTCACTTCTGCGTAATTAGTCTCGGTTAATTATTCTTCTAATCATCGATAGCTTTGTTGGATTCCGGGTGAAGAACGATTGCTTTTAAAGTGTAAAAATTTATTCGAGTAGTTCCTTGTCTCACGACGAAATTAACTAACAGAATTTACGTGTAAGAGAAATACGCAATGGTTAGCTTCTTAACCTAGCGAGGGAGGATGACCTTAGCCCTTATGACGAAGGTGAATACTCTGCTTTTGACTTTAGTGTGTTGGTGCATTCGCTATAGGTTAAATAGAATTATCGTTATTTTATTAAATAGAATTATCTATTAAAATTATATTTGAATTGCTGGTCTTCCAACAGCTTCAACCTCTCGAAAACAATCAAATAATTTTTAAAAATATCCTTCGAATTCTTTCCATAGTTGCTTGATTGTTTTTTCCCCGGGAGATTGCACGCGTGTCCGACAGGCGGTATCTACCCGTTCCATTTTCGGAGAAAAAAGCCTTGTCGCGTTCAATTTTTTACTTTACAATACGCCGCGTTTTCAGTTGGAAATAGAAGGGCGCGTGTGACGTAGCGACAGTTCGGAAAAAGGGTCACGCTCGAATTTCTCTGATTGTCCCGAGATCCTCTCTCGTTCGTCGTCATTAATTTCAATGATAACTGGGCGACAATCGTTATCGACGAAACGTTGAACGGGGGATGGTACATGGAAAAAAGATTCTGTCCGAGGGGTGCGGTTCATTCCTGTCCATCAACGCGGCCACGAGTAGCCCCATAGAGGCGTCTTATAGCGCCTCGTAGGGTGAAACTACCCCGGGGTATAACCGCGTTGCTAATCCGGCGCATAGTTTATACGTCATTAAACCTCATACGTCGAAGGGTAGTCGTTAGGGGTGGGAGGGTGGCACGCAAAGAATCCGCGGACGTCACGACGTATATTGCCGCCTACGGCAATGGTGTGTGCCGCCTTCTCTATGGGAAGGGGAAGGGGTGCTGTTGCCGGCAGGGCAAACGCAACCCTCCAGGGAGAGCTGTCACGTCGAATCATCCCCCGGAGATATGACAGAGGCCTTCTCCGGACGACGAGGGTGACGTCGATCGGCGGTCGACCCCGAAATCGAGATTAAATGTCCATCCACCACCCCCTATGCTCGTTCGCCTTTCTTGTCACCACTTTGCGAACCTGGCTCCACGATTTTGCAACACGTTTATCCTACAATTTCAAAGTATCGCCCTCATTTTATTTGCAGAGATAAAGTTAAGATTTCTTTTCTCGTTAGCTTAGTTCCCGTGGAATCGTCGCTTTCTCGTTTCTCGGTGGAAGGATGATCGCTGTATGATTTTACCCCGACCGGCAGAGGGGGTGTAAAGAAGGAAGACGGTACCGCGGGGGGTGAAAGCAGGGAGAGAGGTTCAGCGAGGAAGACCGTGCAAAGGGCATCATTCTAATTGCCCCGGACTTCCTTTCATCCCCTTTGTGCGACCCTCGGGTGCGCTTCCTCATCCATCCTCTCCCTTAACCTCCCCTCGCCGTCCATCCCCGTAGCCACGGCTCTAAGTCATTTCTGCGATTAATTTTTCCTTCCAATTTGCACGCGGCAGTAATTAAGGGGCTGGGGGCGCAGTACATCATCCGGCGTTTCGCCGATGCCACGGTTCAGGGGGTTGGTTTTAGTGCTCGCCAAGCGGACCGGCCTTCTTCGAAACAATGGCCGGTGTCTTGAGCGGCGAGATAGGATTTCGAGCCTGCAGCCTCCTTGCGCTATCTTCTCGAATTAATACACAGGGTGGCCAAGGAAGTGGAGGAAATTTGTTAAGAAATTTTCAAAAAAATTAAAATTACTTATTTTATCGGCACTTTATTCCTGAAGACGATGTTATATTTTCAGAAAATATACCAACGGACCGTTTGGTTCGAGTTCAGGATCCTGAAGCTCCGAGGATATCCTACAACGGCAGCCCTTCGAGGTGTTTAATAACGATAATGCCCGAGATAGGGTGGTTTGTAGGGTGGTTAGAGGGTGGTTCGCCGGGTCGGGGCTTGGTTCATTCACGGGCTCGCTCGTTCGTGCAGAGTTCTTCCCCGTGAATGCACTGAATGCCTTCCTGCCGCTTCCTCTTTCTCTCTCCCTCCGCCGTCAGACCGTTCTTTTTTTCTCCTCTTTTCTTCCACGACTTTATGCCACGGCATGCATCCATCTCTCCGCTAGCTACGTCCGTGTTTGCATTTATGCGCTTATCGCTTCTTCGAGCACCGCCGGCGACCGAAAGTATCGTGTGTGTGCCACCGTGAAAAGTTCAGTCGTCTATCCTCCGTTGACTAGAACCACCGGTGACCAAGCGGTTTCCATCATTTTTTAACACAATTCTACGAATATAAAACAGAGAAATCTACAGCGAAATAGCTCCGAAAGGAGAATATAGATAAAACGAACGGAAGTCTCGGTGCGGACGAACGCGAAAGCCATCCTTGACCCTCTCTGATCGGTGAAAGGTGCATCAGCACGAAATGGAGCAGCCCGGTGTGGCTAAAGCAAGCGCAAAGAGAGAAAGCGTCCGACGGATCCATCACAATTAGGTGACGATCCCATCAGCGATAGACGTGG
The DNA here is from genome assembly GCF_051020975.1 of Osmia lignaria lignaria. Classification (NCBI taxonomy): domain Eukaryota; kingdom Metazoa; phylum Arthropoda; class Insecta; order Hymenoptera; family Megachilidae; genus Osmia; species Osmia lignaria. The sequence goes on from NC_135035.1 coordinate 6,408,887, forward strand.
CCGGAGAGAGGAACCACGAAAATCGGGAAGCGCGTGGCCGCGAAACCGCGGCATCCCTCTCGGATAGCGTGCCGCAGGAATGAAAGAGGACCGAACGTCTGGTTGGTTCTGTGTTACGGACTTCGTCGAGGATCCCGCGTTTTACGATACACGACGGCCAGATTTCACCGGCTGACGGGACGAAGGGAGGACAGTTTCTCTTTCTCCGTCCGATGGCTGGGAATCGAGGAAGCGGCGTGTCGACTAGCGCGAGGGGAGCTGGATTTTGCCCGTCTCTGTGTCTGTCGGTACGTCCGTTCGTTCGTCTGGCTGACTGGTTGGGTGGTTGGCTGGTTGGCTGGCTGGCTGACTGGCTGGCTGAGTTTGCTGCCGTTGCATCGAAACATGTAAGTCCAGGAGGGCAATAATAGATCCCACAATGGCACGCGAGCTTTTCAGGGCCTGCCGTAGGTGGTGCGGGTGTGGGTGGAACGTCGGACGGGTTAGAAGGGGTGGCTTGCAGCTAGCATAGCCTAGCGAGAGGGGATGGAAACGAGGTAGCTCATCAACTAATGGCCCGGACCGGAACTGAACTACCTTCCTCGTACGGACTCGCCTACGTTCTCTCTGATGCACGTGTGCGCATACGTCTGTGGGATGCACGGTTTCTCTCGCTTGCACGCGCTCGTCGCCTCGTTTACCCTCGCGTCGGAACGGATACGTTCGCCTTCCACGACGTCTACCAATCTGGATCGCAACGAGCCAGGGCTACTTCATTTCGGATATTTAGCGTTATTGCTGGTTAAGCTAAGCTACGTTTCTCGGGGAACAGGAGCCGAACGACCTCGGCTTTTCGCAAAACCCCGCCCCGAAGAATAAACGACCTTCTCCCAAAGGTCTCTTGGTATCCGTGTCAGACGCGCGACCTCGTCTACTGTTCCTCGACGTCCATTCGACGTCAACGGAAATGCAACGATACAATGGAAGCGTATTCCAAGCGAAGCGACGTTTCGCGCGCGTTAATGCAACTTTTAAAGACGTTGATCTTCCGTTTCGAGTGACTCGCAGACGACCGTTTAAAGTAATTACCCTCGTCGCGTGAAAAAATAAAAAAAGGAAGAAACGCGGAGGAAAGAGCGTCAGCGTTTGGTGACCTTAACGGAAGCAGTTCCTCTCCTTTCGCCCGGCTCAAAGGAAACGCGGTAGCAAAGAAAAAGGGTTCGTTCTTGTAGGGCGAGCGGAAAGGAAGGATTCGCATAAATCCACCCTCCTCTGACTCGGCTGGAACCACCCCACGAGCGGCCCATGAATATTGATCAGCCCCGTTCCTACATCGTCCTACTCTCACGCACCGCGTCCTTCCACCAGCACTTTCCTTTCGTCCTTTAACATCTCCCTCTTCTGTTTCACCGTTTCCTTGCCAGCTCTCCTGTCTGCCTCTCGGGCCCTCGTGACCCGGCAAACAACGGACTCTATTTACAGTCGACTTTATCTTGACGCGATCTAGTTATGCCAGGCACGACCCGTCTCGGGATCACCCCACGAGATCATTGAATCTTGATCGATAGATCGTCCATCGAAGATACCGTCGAGATCGGGAACACGTGGTTTATTCGAATTACGATTTTCACGTAAAACGAACTCGAATCATGGTCATCGGACGGGGGCGTTGTCGGGGCCGGAAGTCATCATCGCGAGCACCGTTCGAAAGGGTGACTCGAACCCTTTCGACGTGAAAGTTTAAGCGAACGATCAGGGTTAGGGCCGAGGAGTTTTTAACGCTTTCAGAGTTGCCATGGCAACAATGGTAGGCCGTTATTAATCCCCGACGAGAGCGAGGAAGAATAGAGGAACGAAGGGAGAGAAGGAAAGGGAGAAGATTCTTCCCCTGTTCTCTAGATTCTGATCCTCTCGTTTCTCCCTCCCCTTCGAAGCTCCTCATATTTGTCTCCGTTCTTCATCGCGCCAGTTCTTCCGCCTTCTTTTAGAAGATACCAAAGACGCGGAGGTGGAAGAAGGAGAAACGACGACTGGAATTAGGAGAAGGCTCGTCATTATACTCTCATCATTCACTTTTCTTCTCCCCATCCTCTTTCCTCTTCTCGTATCCACTTAACCTTGGCTGCTTCCAAGTTCTTTCTTCGATTTTTCGAGCTACCATACATCCACGGAATTTTCAAGCAAGTTTCATTCCCATAAATGTACGTCGAAAAATGGCGATAACGTCCAGTAACGCGGAGAACGCGAAATGGAATAAGGGGGTGAGAAAACGACGGTGTATCTCCTCAAATATTCACGACACGAACGTCACCGTCCACTCGCTCGATGGTACACGCTCACAATCTCTGGCCGGCGCGCGCGGAGGGAAGTTTCTCTTGGATTTTTTCCATGGTGTATCGCGACGTTTCCGGTATCGATGCATCGAGCTGTGCCGTTCACGTGGAGGAGTCGGTCGGAGACGAGCTTTGTTTCCCGCACGCGTGTACATTTACACACACACACATGGCTGTACACGCCCGCGTGTCTGTCGTTTTCTCGTCTCGTTTCCTCTTCGCTCTTTTCACCCGTTTCCTTCGCCACCCCCTCCTTCCCGCCCCGTCGGTTTTTCCTGATCGGGTGCGGTTTTTCGCTTTTCCTCCTCGACTCTCGTGCCCGTCCTCTGTTTCGTGGACGTATAAAGCATTATATACGAGCCCGGTGGTGTCTTGCACACATCGCGGGAACGCGTGTGTGGTCCGCTCGCGCTCGCACCGCGCGAGAGGAAAAGAGAGAAATTCAAAGTCGAAGGTTCCGTGGCTCGTTATTCATCGACGTTCGGCTCCGGCTGTCAGCCAGCATTATTTACGGGTTTCGCGGCAGAGCGAACTATTAATTCGGCCCGATGCAGGTGGTAAATGCGCGCCGACGTTCCAGGGCGGTTTCTCGGTCGCGACAATCGTTCTCCAGGTTGCCAATCGATCCGATGAATTCTTCTTTTTTCGAAAATTCATCGACGAATAAATAAGACTTTTTATGCACTGGGTGTCCCGGTATTGATGGTACAACCGTGATGGAGGGTGATTCTACATGAGAAGATAAATCGAAATTCATTTGAGTTTTCATTTGAGCCTTTGTTTTCGAGAAAATCGGCTTTGAATTTTCTCCCAGTACAAATACACTGTTGGGAAACACAGGTGTGTATGCAGTATGGTGGCTCACAATTTCTGCATTAATAAAGTAAATCTTAAAAATTACATACTTTATTATTAGTTATGAATCTATGTAGGAGTTGAGCATAACAGCCATGCTAAATCGCCCCCCCCCCCCCCCCCCCCTCCCGTCTTTTTGTGAAAAGAACAAGCGAGAATTGTTATTCGTTGTTTTTATAAAAGGCAGCAGTCTGCGACGAGATGTGAAGAAGAGAACAGCAATTATATGTTAGTTAATTAATTAATTATTCTTTTTTGTTCGCCGCTTAACTGTTCTACACCTACGACATATGATTTCTATATAATTAAGTACTTGCAAACTCGGATAAGATTCAAAGTTGAGTTTGATTTAAAAAAAAGAAAGCTTCGAATGAAAAAATTTTATATCATGTAGAATCATCCCCTCAATATTCGGACACTTTATAGATAAGCAATATTGCTTAATATAGAGTGAAAATTATAAACAATTAAACTGACTTTAATTTTTCTACGTCAAAGACATCTCCTAGTGACAAAATATTTTTTTATATTTAAAAATAAATAATATTTATTTAATTCTTTTCCACCTCATTTTTGTTACAAATTATAGGATTCTTGATTGTACGTTTTCCACATAAATATTTAAAAAGCGGTCATTTTTAATCACCGCGCGTGATACGTTCAGTGTTGAAAAGCGACAAAATTACCGAGTAACGTGAACTTTTAATTCCATAAAGATTTGAAGCTCCCTTGAAAATCTAAAAGTAGCACGAATCTGCTCAAGTACGACTACCAAATGAACGACACCGACGGCTAATAAAAACAGATCGTCCAATTCTATGAAAGGTGGAGGGGTTGGCAGGGGGTTGGGATCGTGTTTGCAGCGCTTTGGAACGGCACGGACGGGGAAAAAGAACGCTTCGACGAGTCGTTCCTCCGCGCCGCACCCCCTCGATTGATTACAGTGGAAGCGTCGATGGGAGCTGAGCGATTTTCGCAGGAAGTATCGGCCGGAAGGCGGGTACGCTTTGAAATGCGAAAGACGTATTCCACGGCCACGGTTAGAGTACACTCTCTCTCTCCTCTCTCTTTCGAGGCGGCAGACTCTCGGAGTAACGTTGATCTAATAACGGGACAAACGTCGCGGGAATCGCGTGCCGGATGGGATTTCATTTCCTCTCCCGTAGGATGAGCGGTCGCGAACGAACAGGGAAGAGATGAAAAAGGAGGATGAGGGAGGATCGATTCTGGCGTGCAGAAGCCGTCTTTCGATAGCGTCGCCTGCAGCTAGTTGTCGAACAAAGCGTCCTGCCGCATCGTGCAAGAATCCGCTCGACAGCCGCTTAGACTGCGAAGCGCGTGTTGCGCGGACGACACCAGCCACCGGGAAACCACGGCTCCTCGGGATTCATCGGGAAACTTTAGATTCTATGGGCTACCTTGTGTGACAGTTTGGGAAATTGCTCGTCGCAAGAAGACGGGAAAGCTATTCGCTGCTAACGTTCGATTAGCCGCCTCTTCGATTTCGTTCCATTTCATTTTAATCGGCTATTTTTTCCGCTGACGAGAGATTATTTTTTCGATCGAAAAATTGGCGAGATTTCGGAATCGAACGGCGAGAACAACGCGTTAGAAAGGATGCAACGGACGGGTTTCACGGATGAACGAGGGCGCCGGGCGTCGCTCCGCCGGAAGTGCGTCTAATGCATCCGTCTGGGGTCACGCGTCATCTCGCTTCCGGCACGGCCATTACCTTCGGTAAAACGTTTCGCAGAGGGGAACCTCCACTTGTACCGTCTCGTCTCTTCTCGCTTCCAACTTCTTCGTCCTTGATGATTCAGAGTCTTGCGCTTGCGGTGATCGAAAATTCATTTTTCCACGTTAACCAATGACGAACGGGGCGATTGAAAAATAAAGAAGAAATTTAAATTGCTTGTGAATCGGGGTGGTTTCCAGCTGGAATTTTCTATGAAACAACAAAGCCCACGAGAAAAGGTGTCAAAAATGGCACTCTCGTAAATTTTTCACGTTCGCCGAAGCAATCAAGCCCCGTCGCCGGCCTTCCATTACCAGGAACAACAAACACCGCTGTTTATGCATTCTGAATGGAGGAAGTAAGGGGGAGAAATTAAAATTCATCGTTCGACCCCGAAGATATCGATTGATTCTCCCTTCCAAATGGACCCTGCGATACACGTCGCTGTATTCGTCCTCCAAACATATCAGAATTTGATCGGAGAATAACAGGAAGAATTGCGATTGAGAATAAAACTTGAAGAACGAGCAAAGAAACCGAATTCCTCGAGCATGTGGGACTCCATGGGATCAGGGAGCGTGAAATGGTGGTCGTGTCGAAAAAAGATCCACTTGAAGGAACGAGCCAATGGGACAAGAGGCTCTTTACCTTACGAGATTGGTCGGCGCATTGTTTTAAGGGAGGCCCGACGCATGCGTGATCCCATGCGTGGGAGGACCGACCACAGTCCACGACCCACGCTCCCTGAGGATCGTCTTCTCGATCCGAAAAGGGACTTTTTGGGTCCTCTGCTCTGAAACTTCGATTCTTCAAAAATTCCCAAGTGCAAACGCGAAGTTAACTTTACAGCTTCCTCGGCTCTGAAAAGCAGAAATTAAGATTGAATTTCACCCCGGAAACGATTCGCCGCGCAGCTCGATCTCGATCAATTTTCTATTGAAACCTGCGGGATCTTAGAAGCCGATTCTTTGTGCCTGTAACGAGACTAATTAGCACCAGCGAGCATCGACGCAGCTGGAAAAATCACCGGTCGATTAGCACCGTCAGGGGCGATGGTCAAACACGCAGGTTCTTAAATCCTGCCGATCGTCCTGTTCCGAGCGTAAGCTGACGGAAAGGCTGCCGGCAGATAAATCGATAATCGTACCCGGTTTTTCGGGGCTAAGCGCTGCCAGTGTTGCTTATTAGCGAAATCTCCTGGCGAGAGACGAAGATGAAAGGACAGCGATGGAGAGAAAAGAGAGAGGGTGCAGGAGCGGCAGCAGGGAGAGAAGAAACACCGAGAGGGTGGTCGTGGAAAAAGAAAGAAAGCCGGTCTTGGAGGAAGAAAAAAAGGAGGGGGCACCTGCCTTCAAAAAGGCCGCCGACTCGATCCGAGCCGCCATTGTTATCCATGGTGCACCATACCGCGAAACAAATACACCCATACAACGGCACCCAGCGTAACTCAAGAGACAGAGAGAAAGAGGAGAGGAACAGAGACCAGGTTGGCGAGATTAGCTCTGCTTAGCCACCACCTTTACGGTCTCGCGTCGTCTCCGGATTCACCCCCTCCCCCCCGTCGGTGGTTCCAGGTTTTTAGATTTTTTCACGATTTCTGCGCGACTCGTTTCCTTCTCCATTTACCTACGCTCGCGTTGTTCTCCACCTCCTCCTCCTCGTCACCGGTAAATAAGTCGTTTCTTTCACCGGCGACGAGCATTGTGGCGTTTCCGTTTAAGCGACAGACGTTTTCGAATGGGATTAATCGACGATTCGAATTATTTCGTTTGTAGAAAAATCGAAGGTGTACGCGGAGGAGGGATTAAAAGCGGCGCGGGCACGCATGAAAATCATCCGCGGCGTTATTGTTCCGGTTTAAATAATGGTCGCGTTTCAGACACAATGCAGCGACCGAACCCGCGAAGATTAAGCGGCATTTTCGCGTGCAGGGCGAGACGTGCTCGAGCAGGAAATAACCAACGAGAAAAGAACGAAGGAACCTGGAAAGTAAGGGCGAACGGGGAGGTGGGTGGGTCGCGGGGGAAAGGTCGAGGCGTTTGTTTAAAATTCGAGCGACTTCCATGGTCTGAATGAGCCCCCCGACTTTTATGCATTATGCGTTGGCCCGCACGAAAATCCACGTGGTGACACGGAAACCAGGGGGGTGGAAAAGAGGGCGAAGAAAAAGGTAAAGAATGGAGAGAAAGGAGAAATTTCGAGAGAGAGAGTGCCCAGTCGCTCTTACGTTGAACGATAAAAGATTTCACCCAGCTTGGCTGGTTGCTGCCTGGGCTGGGCTGAACCGCGCCGGTTGGGCTGGCTGGGTTGGCTGGTCCTGGCGAAATTTCGTCGAGAGAGTGGCCCGGAAGGGGTGAAAAACACGCTAAAGCGAATAAAACAAAAAAAAAAAAAAAACAAGGAAGAAAGAAGAAAAATATATAGCCGGCGCAGACACACGACGCCGTGTAGGTACTTAAAAAACAAACACCACACACAGAGGCGAACGCGGACGGAGGAAAAAAAAAATCGAGCCGAGCCATTCAACGGTGAACGAAACAACAATTCGGTCGTCCAATTAATCGGGAACAACGCGCGCCGAGAAGAGAAACGCGCGATTCGAGAAATCGAATGGGCCACGCCACCGAGCCACCAATTTTTTTATTTTCTCCCTAGCTGAATGGACCAATCTGCAAGGATCCTGGACGAATTCGGGCTCGGTTTCTCCTCGCACCCTCAACCCCCTCCCTTTTATTACTTGGTCCGCGCCAACTTTCATTGTCCAAAGTCACCGTTGAAGCGCCTAAAATACCGATTCTAAATACCCGTCATCGATCGAAGGTCAGAATTCCACGAATCTTAGTCAACTTTCTTTCCCTCCGACTCGACGTATTGCTCTTTTTATCAAGGACCGTGATATTTCCACGACGCGCCGTTGGAAGATGCGCGAGGAGGGTGGCGGAAAGATAGACGAGGACAGGACATTAATAAGCGTAATATATTAGGGAGTCCTTTGTGAGCAGCCAGCGTCTTTCAGCGGCGCGTCAAGCCGAATCCTGGCGGTCCCGAGGACCACGATGAAAGGAGAAACTCCGAGGCTCTCTCTCTTCCTCGTGTAACAAGGATACCCTGTCTGTTCGATGCTCGAAGAGAGAGAAAGAGAGAGAAAGGAAGAAAAGGTGATCCGCGGTGTGCAAGTTATATATATATATATATATATATGCGCGAGGAGAGCCCAACGGGATTCAAAACCACCCGGCATCCGGGCTCGAGACAAATGTGTTCCACGGCGCGAGACAAAACGCGTGACGACTCGTCGTCATTCGTTAAGCCGTTTTCAGGCTGGAACGGAGACAGAGAAGGGCGGAGGGAAGGAGGGTTCTGTGTTCGAAACCAATGAAATCTCCGGTGAAAGACACCTCCTTCTGCATTCCTTCTTCGGCTCCGCGTCATTACTCAAGAGGAATACGTGTCGCGAAGGACATTCCTCGTGGCCCTTTCAGAAAGCTGTCGAAGAGGATACAGGCCCGAGACACGAGCCGCGTGGGTTGAATATATATTTCGTGCTTCTCTCACGGGTCGGACGGACTTGGTATTCATATAAGACAGTTGACGTTCAATTTGTCGAAATAAAATTAGCCCCTTAATCCTTCCGTTTCGATTGCTTCAGATTTACCGATGAAACGCGGCAACTAGAATTTCCGAAATCTCGATTTTTCCCTGGTAACCGGCGAGAGTTTTGGACCGTGTCCACGCGTGTCAACGTCCCGACGAAATGAGATCTCCTCGAGCCGGATCGGCGACTGGTATCGACGGCTGTTCGACGTACAGAACCTGGTCGCCCGTGTGACAGAGTAGCGAGTGGCGAACGAGAACGGCGAGGGTGCGAAAGGGTGCGCAGGCGGTGGGCGGCGAGGAGGTTTGGGACGAAAGGGGAGGGCCGGCTGACGGTAGGGCCATCCTCGAATAACGCGAAGCGTAACACGTGGGCGCAGAGTGCCCGGAGAGAAGATAAACGGATTACGGCCGCTTTGTGTCAACGTGATCCGCTTGCCGTGCACCCGAATCCCAGTACCGTGCTCGCCGTCCGTTCGTCCTCAATGGGATATTACGCGCTCCAGTGCTGGTAACACTGTTCGGTCTGCAGGATGTCGCTTCGACTGATAACCAATTTTCATTACTGTTAATTTAGGGACCTGCAACTTGGCTGGATCGTTCTGCCGCTTGGAGGCATCTATCGTAAATTCGAAAATAAAAAGAAAAGAAATGTATCCTAGATACTGTTACTGAATCCCAGTAATCCACGTCCTCATCTCGGTTAAAGGAAGCACATCGGATCCACTGATTTCCATAGAATGTCGTACAACTTCCGCACGAACAACTGAATCCTTGTTCTGTCACGCGACAAGGTGACCCAGTCAGGTTGTTCGATGACAGGCACGGGGCCATTGTGCGTCTCGGGATCGGCAGCAATCGGCGTCTAACAGTCTCTCTTGCTGGGCTGAAGATCAGATCGAGCGGAGACAGGACGAGGGAGACGTTGTTGGAAGGAGGGACCTGGAGGGAGACCCTTCGCCAGATCCATCGCAGACGCATTCCCTTCTCGGAGGATATCTCCTCATTGTGCTTCGCCCCTTAATCAACAGCTCCCTGCCGTCCTCCGTGGATGTTCGATGCTTATTGATATAACTCACCCTCTGCCGCGATCCTCCCCTCGTCGCCGCGTATCAGCTTCGAATATACTCGAGGCAACCTGAATCCACGACTTTTCTCTGCTTTTATATTTGAAAATTTTTATGGTACCAGCTTTCCAAGTTGTGCCACTTCGTTTAGATAACATATTCCATCTGAAACATAGCGTAACGAACGTAACACGGGTCAACCCGATATCATTCTATCTGTAACATCGTTGAAATTCGATATTCGATAAGCAATATTTGTTTCGTTACTAAAGCGCGATTCGAATGTATCTGGCATACGGTCGCGAGGCGCCGCACAGAAGTGTAGGTTGAATGGGCGTATCGTGCGCCCACCATGAGGTATTTGCATGACAACGGGGGTGCGCGTATGCATCCCTGTCCTCCGTACTCGCTAATTAGCCGGTACCACATACCGGCGCGGATTAACGAGAATATTGCATTTTTAATAGAGTTCACCCCCCGCGGCGTACCGCGGTCAGGAAAGGGGTGGTCGACCGTGGGGCGAGGGAGAGAGGAGCAAGGCAGTGATTTCAACGGCCACCTCCGTTGAACGAATCGTCGCTTTAGGCACGTGTAAAAAGACGCGATTTCTTTTATTTTTTACAGCGAACTTGAAGATAAATTTGAAATAATTCATAGAAATTTCGAACGAATAAAAATTTGACGAATCGAATCGATGGTCGTAGGGGCTGTAGGTGGAATATATTTTTTTTCTGCCGCGGTAGGGATCGATTTAGGGGCTCAAAGAAAATCCCGCGTGCATCCCTGGGGTCCAGGTCGGTAGTTCTCTGCTTGCTCGTCCGCTCGACTAGCTCCGCTGATTGCTGCTGCATCTTTGATGACCTCGTCCAGACAGAGAAGAGGGTGAGGATAGGGGGCCACCCCTGCACGGAATGCTGTGCAAAGAGTGAAATGTTGAGATTGATATTTTAACAGACGGATTACGTAAGAAGAGAGGACGTAGGAAAGGGGGCGAAAGGGTGCTCGAGTGGTTTGCTTCTGCGAATAGGGTACACCGAGGAAAGTGGATCTCTGCTGGCCACCCGTTGATGAATCTTTCAGGGGACCCTGACACGATATTTAACGGATCATCCTCGGCGAGAGGACGGTCTAACCTTGCGAAATTTCCTCCCTTATTACCGCTTGCGAATTTTTCAACGACCCTGCTAACTCGTCTCTTCGTTTGTTCGCAGAATGAAGATGACTGGATTTCGGTCACCGAGGATCCTGCTAACGGTGAGTTAAATTTAGAGAACGAAATGTTACACTGATATTTTTAATCACTCTTTCCGTATTCCGCGCTAGAAATGGACATTTCAACGCGTTAATTATAGGCAGGCTAAACATAAATAACGTTCAACCAGTTGTCCCGGAATGACGTACTAAGCATGTCATTGGTGTGTACCAAAAGTGGAAATGACGTAAACATATCACGTGTCTCTATTACTTCCATTTCATCTGCATGTTATGGAGGGTTAACCCTTAGCTGACACTGTGGGGTATGAAACAACCCCAGCTAATTTTGCTTTTTTCATTTTTGGCTGAAATTCATCCTTTCAACTCTCCAACTACGAATTTTGTATTATTCTTTTCTTTAAAATGTTCAATCTCAAGAGTGTCCAACTAAAATTTAAAAAAGTTACTCATTTTTTCAATTTTTTGTTTCATATTCAATATTTAATTTTACTAAAATTTGCTATGAAATATATTAAAACAACTCAAAAATTATCTAGGAATTTTTTCAAGTTAAAATAAGCTAAGTTAACCCTTTGCACTCCTTAATTTTTTTTTACCTACCAATAACTCCTTAATTAATTTACAAAATGTATTTAAAAAATAAAATATTGCATTGCAATATAACAAATATTTTTTAAACATTTAAAATTATTTTAAAAATTGCATTCTATAATGTCGAATCTCGATATTGAAATTGATATAAGAAATGCGATGTCGAGCCACATTCGACACTGGAGTGGCGAGGGTTAAAAGTGTAACGATCGAACGTCGAAAGTTTCGTGTCGAATATCGCGGGCCAATCAGGGAAAATCAGCTGGGATCGTTCGTGGCCCATCAAACACCTGCACGGCGATCGAAGGTGTAGGTCTTCCGGCGGCGAAATCAAAGCGAGCTTCGGCTCGCTCCAGCAGCCTTGTTCATTCGTGAACCTCGCTCGGTTTCTGCCTCTATATATAGAGAAGAAGAAGGAACTCGTACGCGTTACGGAGCGGCTATCAGCCGACGAGGAGTTATTAATCGATTCGTTGCCGAGTGCTCGGAACTCTGACCTTGCTCGAAGGCGAGCCTGAAAACCGTCGAGATGTAAATCGCGTACGTAGGTGACCATTATACGTGCGGCTAGCGCGCCATTAATCATCGACTATTTAATTTACACGCGGCGAAAACTCGATCGCTCTCGAAAATGCCGATTTAATCTGACCGCCTTCATCGACGCGGTTTGTCTTTAACCTTCGCCGCGAATCCACCTCGTTGCGCAAGGATCGTCAAAGACAAATGAGCCTTGGTGTAAATTTAGTTATAGGCTGTCTTCATTTTTGTTTACGATTCTTCGTTACGTAAAAAGACGCAAGCGATCCATCGTCGAGAAATTGAAATTTTCAAATTGGAAATTTTCTGAGTCTCCTTTTGGAAAACGTGCGTTATTAATAATCGATAATTCAGCTATCCATCGCGCGCTCTCGATTCTTCTTCGAGTTTCGATACTCCTCCGTGTACATACATATGTATCAAGCCATACCTCTAACGATCGATCCGACCTGTAGACGGGCTCGTCTATAGGTATTGATCTCGTGGCGAATGGAATGAAACGATGCCACTGATCCGTTTTTTGTCTGAGATGACGTACTTGTGACATAAATATTTCTGTTCTGCAAAAACATACCGCAAGAGTTTTCAAAGCATAAAATTATCCTGGATAAACTATAACGTGGTCGTATAAAAACAATAGCTGTCTGTTGCACGGTAGATGATACTTTTTCGCATCGATCGCGACACGTTTCACGGTGACAACGCGATGGCGCAAAATCGCTGGGGACTCGCCTTAAATATTGTAGGATCTCATTAAAAACGGCCGCTTCGACGCGTCGTCGAATAATGACGCTATTCCCCGCGGTGAATTCGTGCCAGTGACGGCGTGCCTTTCGTCAATAAGCCGTCGTTCAAAGAACCGTATCAAACAATAATTATTATTAAACACCGAGTCGCGGGGAAAATTATTTACGACCTCGAGTCGCGAGATTATCCGGGTAATTAGGAAGGATCTCTCAAAGTCCCCCGCGTAGATCATTGATCGATTTTCCACGATCGTTTGACCTTCTATTCTTGAAAAGCAACAGAAAATATTTGCGTTCAGATCCGGGGACGCAATATTTCGCGAAGGTGGATTTACATCGTCGAAGAGACGGCGTGGGCGAAATCTAGACGCGGCGGCAATCAGAAACACATTATCGGACGAGCGGCTCGGTAATACGTCCCGCTGCGCTCGGAAATACGCTTCGCTCCGCTTTGCCCGACGTACCGAACGGAAAAAAAAGCAGAAATGAAATGGGACAGAGTGATCTCTGCCATCGACGAGGGGGAGAAGCTGGATCGTTGCGTTTTTACTTCGGACTTCACGGTGAAACGTATAATTGAAAGTGAAATTGAAAGTGAAATTGTTGCTCCTTGTTTCTGCTTATTTTTCTTAGTTCTAAGTATAGCTATTTGTTAGCTTGTCCAATGTTTCATAATTGATTGACAAGTGGAAAGGCAACATTATAATTTCCTTCCTGATACGGTAAAACATTTAATTTTGGAATGTTGCATTTATAATAATAGTTATTAATAATAACAAATTCCATAAATTTTTACAAGTGGGTCATCGCGAATATATCTCCTACTAAATATGAAAGGTTTTATCGCGATTCCTTGCAAAGTAACATCAAGGAATAGGGTTTTTGCTATAACAAAAATTGCATAAATTTTTGCAAGTAAGATCATCGCGGATATACAGTGAGAGGCAAAAGTAAGTAAACACTGTTCAAAATAGAATACCTCGGTTAAAATTGGATTTTCATCGTTTTAAAAAATTACAATTTGTTGAAATCGTGAAAGTACATATTTTAGTGCATTAATTTTTATAGCTTCTCAAAAAACCTCAAGTTGTTTAGTCTATTTTGAACAGTGTCTATTTACTTTTGCCTTTCACTGTATCTCCGACTAAATGTGAAAGGTTCCATCGCGATCCTTGCGGAGTAAACGCCGGAAAATATAAAGATAAAGATTATGATTTTTGCAATAAAAGTCATTACTCTAAGATGCAAAAGATCCGTCTCGGAGTAATCGAGGAACAATTGAGTAACCTCCTCCTTTTTCGAAGTCCTCCTGTGAAGGAATTCCAGGTGTCACGAGACGCTTCGCGTTTCCTTGCCGGCGTTTCATCAGAAAATGGCGTAGTGAGACACGTATCAAGTGCTATTCTTCGTCAGTTTCAAGATGAAACCGCGATCCGCTCCCACGGCGCGCGACAAATCCACGCTTCCTCAATCCCCGGAACGGCTTCCCTCGTCGATCGATCCTCGTTCACGGGGAGGACGGGGGAGGAGAAACGACCGAAATATCATCGAACGCCAAGCACGGAATCCCTTTCGAAGAATACCATGGGAAAAAATGCCGTGAAACGGCCGCGTCTCCGTAGAATTCATTTTAATCATCTCCACCTTTTCCCTTCGCCGGGAGACTCACCTTCCGGCCACATAGGAGAACCTTTCTTTCCCATTTTTCCTCCTCTTTTTTCTTTTTTAATTTCCTAGCCCCTCTCTCTCTCTCTCTCTTTCTCTGTACGTGTGTTCGCCAGTAATCACGGCACTGTTACAACGAAACGTTTTTGATGAATTCGTCAACGAACCAGCTCGTTCCTCTCTCCTCATCCATTCTCCATCGCTCTCTGCGACGTCTTTTTTCTCGACTGGAAAGGTTCGAGGCTGTATGACCACGATCTTACGAGCCGGCGGCCATAAGGAAGTCCCTGGCTCGAGAAAGAAGAAGATCGTGAACAAAAAGCGGAAGGAAGGAGCAACTAGAAGAAGAAGAAGTCGACCAGCCACGAGAAGACAGTGATCGTCCGAATAATATTTCGACGTGCAGTGATATTCTCCACGGAGAAGAGAGGGGCGGTGGTGGTTGCGAAATCAGGGAAACTGCGAGGGAAAAAGAGAAGAAAAATAATATCTCCGTTAGCTCGCCACCGTGAATGTAGGGCTCAAGATAGCTGCGGACTCGAGGATATATATTTTTTTTTTCCCTCCACGACTAAATGGGTCGGCTGTCTTGAGTTCGCGGATTCATCTTGCGGATTCCTTTCAGGATGCAAGCGCGGCCTATTCAGCGGGACGGGTCGAGATGAGGGGATATGTTGGTTGCGGCATTTAAAATCCCCGAGCGCGACCGTGGAGAGGGATCTTTCGGATCAATTGGCTGAAAAGCGTTGCCCGATCTTGTTCTTGCCGATTCTGAATTCTCCATTATCATATTCACCGTTTCGTTTCCCCGTTTTCCTCGTTCACCCTTAAATACAAATCAAAATTTTGATCTTCCTCCCTTTCTTTCTCTTGTTACAAGTCGCTTTTCTTACGACTATCTTCGACTTCATTTACGCGTTCAAATTCGACGTGAATGGAGATGGAGTTAATTAACCATAATCATATGTCTTCGTTCCGATAATTAGCAGAGAACAATTCGTATGTTTTACACCCCTTTTTCTTGATCCCACCCTCGAGCGTGTTTTCTTGATAGCAGGATGAAAGAAGAGCCATACGATCTTTCCTATTGAAACGATTTCGCCCCCTTTCCACCGTGCGCTTCCGGCAAATTATTATTTTAATTCCACGAAATGTTCGCCGCGTCCCTTTCCCTGGCGCGATGTAACTGCCAATCGCGATTCAGCGTCGGTGTTGGAGCCCGAATCAGAGGAGCGGTGCTTTCTTTATTCATCCACGATCTTCTCTTGGTTCCCCGGCTCGGTATCAGCGTCTGGAAAGAGGCGAAGATCGAGGGATCCAACGATGGGTAGGAGCGAGACGCCGCGTGGCAAGGGGTGACCGGGTGGCGGCGGCGGGGGGGCAGAGGGAAATGAAAGGGAAAGAATCGAAAAGACAAGAGAGAAACCGAGCGGGGTCAGTCGGAGAAAGAGGAACGAAGAGGTAAAGAGGGAAAAAGAGGGACGACGGCCGAGAGCGAACCATTCAAAGTTCCCAGGAGGCAACAAAGGGCCAGCAACGAGCTGATCAAATTATCCAATTCATTTGGATTGGCGAGCGAGCGAGCGAATAAGTGCTCGCCGTTACCAAGAGCTCCACTTCACCGCTCTCGAGCATCGTCCGCCTAGCTATGAGACGCTACCGTCCAAATTTATGCACGTTCCATACACCACCCTCTATTCCTCTCTCTCTATCTTTCTCCCTGTCCGTGAAGAACCCCGGGGATACCTCGAAGAACCAGTGAAAAAAAAAAAAAAAAAACATCTCGGTACACCGGGAGCCTTTTCTTGCCTTTGTTTGGAAAAATGAAGCTTCTTCCTGGTGAATGGTATTGAACGTTCATTTGCGCCCCAAGATAAGCGGAACTGCTTTTCTATGGTACACCCGGAAAACTTGTTTCCCGCGCGGTTCTTCGATGAATCGGGGAAGTTTTATTTGGTACGCCGGTTTTTTTCGTGCCAAAGAAAAGATGCATGTACACCAGAAAAGATATGGTGATAAATATGGTTAATGCAGCTCGGATTTACTCGGTAGTCGACATGGTTTTGTGAGGGGCACGCAAGATGCAGACGGTTTTATCTGACGGTATAAACGTGCAAGTTTTTGAAGCTTTCGTTGAATTACGCGTTGATGTCTGGATCGTATTTAACGGCGAAGAAAAGATACACGTGGGATTCATTCGCCAATTCAATGCGAATTTGTCCGAAACTGTGTGCGTGAAAAATCATTTCTTAATACCCCTCGCAGACTTACAGAGAATTAATCAAAAGTGTAATTAAAATTATATCTTGATCGATGTCTCTACACTGGAAGATGACTAATCATCCTCGTTACAAAACCTGATGAAAGTCTGAGCGGTCTCAATTAAAGCAAGAAGAAGAAGGATAAGAGATTGCGGAGGAGCGCGAATTCGAAGGTCTGCCAGGAGAACGTTAAACGACAATCTCGACGTCAAACGTCGACGTTCAGGAAGCAGGGAGAAGAACCGCCCCCCCTTTCGAGCCCCCTTCCCAGGCTCTCCTTCTCGTCATATTTAATAACCCACGCGCACACACGTTCGCGAAGGTCCACGTACGGGCATTAAACTCGGCCGAGTGCGGAGGTTCGTTACGTACAATGCACCGCTGATTGACCAACCAGATCCGCCCTGAAGTGGCGCACCGTTGCCGTCGCAATATCGGATCACACCGTTGCCCCAATTGTCAGCGCCGCTATCTTTCCTCCCCTTTCTCGTATTTTCGCCATCCGATTCCTTCGCAGCCCGTCGATTTGTCGACTGGTCGATGCCGACCGAGGCGAACGGGACACCCGTTCCTCGAGCTGAAGGGGTTAACTGTACTAGGCGATGAGAAAATTTGGAAATTGTCGATGATTTATCGGTATCTCGCGAATCGACGAACATTTTCGTACGCTCCAGAAGAGAAGGGTGAGGAATAAGGATAAAGGGATGGGTTGAGGGATCATAAATAAACGTACACGTCACGCGGCGATAATTCGTCTTCGGTGGGTCGACACCTCGAGGCCCCCATTTTAAAATTATTATCGACGAGGGCGAGGGAAAAATCTGAAATTCAATGGACAATAAAAAATGTTACGAAATCCTTGCGAAACATAATTACCGTCGTTAGACGTTGAACGAACAAGCAACGCGTCGAAGCGAGACGAATGAAAAGGCGGAAAAGCAAGAACCATTCTTGCGGGCAATCGTGGCGGCGGTGTCGTAATCAATGTTGTGATACGACATTAAGCGGGCATCAATTCGGTTGGCAGACCCCTGTCGTACACGGGGAACCAACATCGGTACGATCCGACGACGTCTGCTCGCTCTGTTCTCTCTCCCCCGTTTGGTGAACCGGCACGAGACGCCACGAGATGGGGCTAGGATGGCAGGGGTTTGGGTAACCAACTCGTGAAATTCAATTACCGAGTCCGCGGGGGTGGCCCTTGCCGAGGAACGTGCGAGAAAGGGTGGTCGCGGAGGGGTGGTGGCGTCGCTTGGAGAACCGAGGGTTCGCGGTGAAAAGGGAGGAAGGATTTTGAGTGACAGTCGAGGAGGAGAAGCTGGCTGACGCGGGCCTAACTCTCGCCTATCTAACGTCGAATCTTATAGTCTGTCTCACAAGAGTGTGCCCCTGATATTTGCGAAACGCGATCGCTAGTGCGAAATATTCTTGCGATGCTGTACACCCTTCTCCCGTCCCTCTCGCGTTTTGCCCTCCTCCCCATTTCTAACTGGAGGAACTAACTCGAGGGGGGAGATAGCGAAATTGAAATTGTACCCACCGCCGATATACGCGTCCCATTCTGTCGGACGAAATGGTTTCTCCGAGAGGATCCGGGGAACAGCCTCGATTCCTCGTGTTTCGTCGGCTGACGGAAAATCACCGAAGCTGTCTAGCGAGGAGATCGATGATCCTCCTGATATCTAAGAAAAAGCAGAGTCTTGCTACTCGATCGAGTATCAATTACCAAAATACACCTATGTTAACGAGTAGACGGCTGATTGAGAAGATCATCGAATAGCGAACGAGCGAGGAACGGGTCGCGGGATGAGTCAGTCCGTGATTGGCCGGTAGAGAGCCACGATGCTCGTCGTCGAATCGGTTTCATCCTTGACCGAGCAACGATCGTTCCCCATGGTGGACGCACTCGACTGACAGACCGGAGGCTTCGCGTTCATTAGCCGGCTATTCAGTTCAACGGGCCAACTGGCGAGGGTGGATTCTGACTCCGGTGGCTGCTGGAATGTCCGACATGTTACTCTATCCTCGCACATAATTACACGCGCCTTCGCAGACGCGGATGCACGCCCCGTGCCGCAGGACCGATATCGTGGACTTCCGTAGAATATCATTTCGTTATTTGAGACTCTTCGAAGTTATACACGTGGGGTTTTTATTTAAGAATTTCACGAGTCCGTGACGCATCGGAGGACCAAAGGGACATCTGCATCCTAGGACCCATGGATTTTATAGGGTCGCGGCTCGAATCTCGAGAAAGATTCTCACGTGGTTCCGATTCTTCTCATCCTTTTGCCACGGAATCGCGATTATTTCCGGGTTCCATCCGAGAAAGACAAAGGGGGTTGCCCCGCGTTTTACGATCTCTCCCAACTGACGTGCCTCGGTTTTTTTTACTGCGACACGCTGGATCAGAGATGCTGAAATTTTCTGAAGCTCTTAGCTCGTGGAAGATCTACGAAATTCGCTTAGCATCGGACAGTTCCTAGACAATGGCGACACTCGAAAAATATTCAATTTGAAAAACTCCTACCGACTGGGATAATCGATAAGTAGCTGCGAGGCTCGGCTTAAGTTTCTCCGCGACTGGACACAATGCAGGATCTCTAAGTCTTTAGGCAAACGCACGTTCAAAGTTTTTCCTTCTTCATCTTCTTGTTTTTTTTTTTCTTTTTTATTTTGCCGGCTCGAACAGGAGGAAGATAAAGAGGGCGCGCTACTTACGAGGGTTCCGATGACGAGGAAGAGGGCTGCCGCCACATTGTCTGCCGATTCTTCGAGGATGACTGGTCGTATTGAAAAACCGGAATCCCGAGGAGTACTAATGTGGCATAACGCGGAGGCTGTGTCTAAATTTCCGATTTCTGAACTCGCCCCTCGTCGAAGACCCTGCTTCTGTTGTTAATTAAAAATTACCGCTGAAAGGAATTCAATATTCCAACCGGAGGAAATTGTTTTCGTTTCTTGTGACGCTATTAGAATTGATTAAAATTCAATTTTTTCTACGATAAGCCATGCAGAACATGATATATTGTTTACGAAATTCCATCTTCCTTATTCCGGATTTCTTCTCGGATTTTCCTTGAAACTCGCGACGAGGAAAATCGATCGGGACACTCGAGCAACCGTGATCCCAGGATGGATCCCAGGGCTGCGAATTCGAAGGACCCTCATACGTCAGCCGCAATCGTTCCAATAAAAATATTTCCTCCCCTGCTCGATCCCGAGCAAACGCAGTGGATTTCCTTCGCGAGCCACGAGAAAAGGCAGAAAAGAAATGAGTTTCTCCCTGGCCGGGGAAATATTTTGTTGCGTTCAAGGGAGATACTTGAAATTTTTTCACGATACTGTTCTTCGAGAACAATTTTCGGCTGTGTTTCCGAATGGCCCCACCAAAATTGAGAACTCAGGTTCGATTCACTATAAGAAACCAATTAAAGTTAGTTTCAGAGCTAGATGTCTTACCGTTTTCGAGATATCGTGGTAAGGTTAGGTTCCGTGTATGCGCAGTATCGAATAGCGCACGCGCAATATCGAATAGCGCATGCGCAGTGTCTAATAGCGCATACGTAGTCCCAAAATTGTACAAAAATTTCTTACGACGATATCTCAAAAACGGTAAGACATCTAGCTCTGAAACAAATTTTAATCGGTTTGTGGTAGTCAATTTAAGTTATATACCGAACCCGAGTTTTCAATTTTTAGTGGGGCCTTTCGGAAACTTATCCCAATTTTCATCCCCGGGCAATAAAAAAATCAAATTAAACAGCTCGCGTTAGATATTTTGGACGAAAAGACGAACGAGTCGAAGAAGAAGAAGAAGGTGTCGACGCAGACACGGGCTGCAAGGTAGCCGTGGCAACAGGAACGCGAGTATAAAGTCTTTTTTCACGGTCCTCTAATAGAGGCAGGTGACGATGCAGTATCCACGACCTCTGCGTTCACCTTCTTCAGCTTCTCCGGTCGGTTCTCGCGGGAGGAGGTTAGCGGGGCTCGGTTACGTTTATCCACGTTAGACGGACGCGTCGCGACGAGTGAAAGGAAGACGCGGGGGGCGGAGTAGCGTGCCTCTTGCTCGATAGATAATTACGATCGTGCTGTACGTCTGTTTCCAGAGGAGCCTTCTGACCGGGGCGAGGCCGCTTACACGCCCATTTGCCGAAGGGCGTGCCGGTAATTTATTTCGACGAGCAGCGGAACGACGTTTTTGCGCTGCGGAACAGGACTGTTTGCCGGATAACCCTGGCGACGCGAATTGTTTTAACGAGCGTGATTACGAGATGCTTCTTTCGACAGCTTGTTGCGTAATCGCTCGTCCGTCAGTAATAATTAGCATTTTTACGTAGACGAGTGAAGGAGAACTTTGAAAACGTCGTTCTGGTGAAACGTGTTTGAAAATTAAAAGAAAATTCTTTCCGTAAGACGAGCGACCCCTGGGCCGAGAGTATTGGCGCGAAAACGGGAGCGCGACGCACGGCGCCGCGGGGCTACCGCAAAGAATTGCCGTGAGAAAGCGAATCACCTCGATACCTGCACGCGCGGACGTATCCAAGGGCAAGGGCTTCAGGTAGCCGCGCAGGAGGGTGTGTGGGTGCAGGGCTCGCGGGCTCCGGGAAGGTTGCTTGTCGTTGCTGACGGCGTGGCAGGACGTTATTGCAGCGGACGGACCCGACAGAAGGAATTCGGCCCACAAAAGATTCCGCCGTGGACCGTCCGTCGTTCCTCTCTTATTCATTCGCTCTCGACTCAATGTAGATTTTTCCCATAGGTAAGACCGATCGACGGGGGTGAGAGGATCGCGTGCAGGAAGAGCCCGAGGGGGTGGGTCCGGGTAGCAGGTAAGAGGACACCCCGTAACCGGGGTGAGAGAGGTGGGCTGCACGCAGCCTCCGGAAATCTCTACTTACTCCAGAACATTGAATGGTACTCCTTCTTCTTCTCCTTCGCCCTTTTCTTCCAGCGGGCAACGCTCTTTCTTTCGTAGACTCGTTGTTTCTCTCGCTCGGAGGTGCCCTTTTGTGCGGTTATTACCCGCGGAGGATTGAGGCAAATCGGGCTAGATCTGATCTACGTGAATCTACCCTCTACTTATCCCACCCAATCGGCCATTGCGAGAACGAGTGCTCGAAGGGGGCCACCGACGCTTTTTCGAGACCCCTTTTTCTGATCGATCGATTTCCACGGGGTCCCGGCTAGCGCACTTTTTTGTTTCTTCCATTCTAAAGGAATTCCTCTTTGTTAACCAACTCGAGATCTCCTTCGGCTGATCGATCTTCTCGATAACGCTTTTATTCGTGCTTTGTTTCGCGGTTTCTAGGAACCCCTTGCGATCCAAGCTGCTTAACATCCCTTTTCTTTAAACCACTAGAACCTCGGGCAACTGTCCGATGGAATTAAGAGAGATCGAAAGTTTTGAAAAGTAATAAACGCTCCCTAGGTGGAATGAAGTTTCTACAATTTAACTAGAAGAGAAACAAACGCGATTACGATGTTCAGGATTCGCAGAGGATTCCATGTACGTTTCGATAAAGGGTTCACCCCTTGGTCCATCTTGATTCGTGGCTGAAAGGGTGAGGAAACACCGATGGACGGATAATGACAGTGTACGCGGAGAGGGTTGGAATTCTCAGTCGATGGAACTGTTTAATTTGTCCTTTGTGTCCCTTCTTCGTGCTGTATCAATGCCTGTTACGTTGATCTTTCTACCGATAGGGGATTCTGATTTTTTCGTGATAAGCAACCACCTCTAGGGTATGATTACCAAAGGGTTGGCGGAATTGAGTGTAATTAGAGGTGTTGATAAAGTGTATAGAACGGGGAATGGTTGTAAATGGAAAGGTGATTTTTCTAAATCAACAAACTTGTCCAGTTCTTAGGTAATCGATTACGTATTTCGACTGATTTCTCATGCTTTTCTCGCTTCTTTATCTCTGTCACGAGGATAAAACGGGAATCGTTTTTGAATTCAACCGTGACATCGTCCCTGAGCAACCATCCGTCATAAATTATCATATTTAAAAACCGCGCCCGTGGAAAATGGAGGAGAGACGGTTACAGAGTGAAACGAATTTTGTTTTTCAAATCCTTCTTGTTTTCATCTCGAGTCTCGTGGAACGTGAAACTTGGACTCTTACGCGTGACCAAAAAAAAAGCAGGCTGTTTTCGATGACTGATAAACAACGTCTGACATTTAATCATCTACTTAATTCATACTTTAACATTGCGCTTCTTGTCCAAGTCCTCCGGAGAGGTTTCTTCGTTTCTACCTTCCTAATTGGTCTATTTCGGATAATTAATGGCACGTTAATTAACGCCGACAGACGCATCAACATCCTCGCGCAGGCGCGCCTTCGTTTCGTATGCCCTTTGATCCCAATTATCTACCCTCCTCCTCTTCCTCTGTTTTTCTTCCGCGCAACGAGCACCATCGATCAAAACCGGAATTTCGGAAAGGTATCCAGCTGAAAATATGTCTTTCAAATCGTTGAAACGGAAAATCGAATGTAAGAGGGAATATAAGTTGTGTCAACGTTTAAAAAATTTCAGGGAAGGTGAAAGGAGGAAGAGGTTGAAGTAATTCCAGGGGGGTCGAAATTGGGTGGAAGTGTTTCCGGACGGAATTCCTTAGGCAATCGGATCAGGCGAGTGGCACAATCTCGAGTACTTATTCGTTTCGAAAGGAAACTTCACCTGCCATTGAACGCGTACCGATCTCCTCCTCACCTGTTGCGTATTGTTGCACTCTCGAGGCAACCCGATTTGCACGCTGAATGCACTTACGGCCGTCTCTATCGAGGGCCGTATGAAAAACGTGACGCAGCCCTGTTTTTCAGAAAAAAAAAAAAAAAAAAATAATAAAAGAAGAAGAGAGAACGCTCGCACGGTTGTTCGCTCGCGCACGCGTGCGTCCTTTTCATCGCGAATTTCTATTCACTGGCCGAACTTCATAGAAACGCGCCACGATTGTTCGCCCCCTCTTGATCTTGATTCCCTGCCAGTCGAAGTCAACCTGACCGGCCGATCTTTTTATTGAAAATTCGTTCAAATAGAGCCTCCGCCTTTCTTTCGTACGGCAGCTTCTTTTGGGGAGGATCGTCACCCGAGGTGAACAAACGGGGCACCACTTAAGAGGGTGTTTAGTGGACGATTAACAACACGCATTGTTAGATTAAATGGTGTTTTGATGGATCGAGGTAATTCAATCTTTCATTCATTTTTCTGCTTACCTGTTCATTGATACTTTAATGTGATAGGTTTAAGAATGAATAAATGGGACAAGGATTTGTTTTTTTATCTATAAAAAATGCAGAACATTTTAGAAATTATGTTAATTTTATTAAAAGAATATGATATTTATTGGAATTTTGGGTTAGCATATTGAAAGCCATGGGGATTACCGGTGATCGACACTGCAAATTACACATGCCTGAATAATTAAAGGAAAACAATAGAAAAACATTATTTTAAGTAATATTGTTAAGGATACAAGTAATGTAAAATAGCAAATAGAAAGCTTAAAATTTGAAATTTGAAAATTAACTATTTCTGTTCTTAATAATTATACTTTCAATACGTCTCATAACAAATGGCTATTAATTAATAGATAAATTTTTATATTAAAAACTAATGCTTTATTTAACAAGGAAGGCACGTCTTCTCTTAACGAAAGATACGGTTGAACTAATTTTGAAAGACGAACATTGGGTTGCCAGACTCTCTTATTTGGTCCCATAAACAAAGTTAAAAGAAGAAAAAAAATATACTGATCGAATTGAGTAACCTCCTTTTTCGAAGTCGTTTAAAAATTAAAAGATTATTTTTGATAAATCCAACAATTATGAAAGCTTTGTGTTAAAAATTGATTTATACAAAATGAATGAATGAAATATTTATTTTGTCCTGTACAATCATTTCGTTTGACATTTGGACTTCTCTAACAATACAAAAGCGTTTCGTCGAATGGAACGAGCAAAGGTATGAATGAATCTCATTTGAAAAATGCCCGTATCGATTCCACTCGAACGAACGCAAATCGAGTCCTCAGAGTTCACTGGTAACCGTGAAAATCGGATGACGACGAGTTTATAAACATTCGACGTGCCGTATTCTACCCTCTAATCTCGTCTAGCCACCCTTCTGGCCGAGTAGAAGGAACCCTCTCGCGTGACAATTACCTCGCGTTTTACACTTGATTTGGCAAACAGCGGCGAGGCAACGTGCCCTTCGATGAGTTATTGCGAGGAAACTTTTCCTTCGAAAGACTTTCCCTGGAATCTTGGGGTGGTTTCTTCCCGTTACAACCCTTGGCTCGCGAACTTTTCAACCGATGGATGCGGAACTCAGGTGGAAAGGTGCGTTACGGGCCATTCGTTTTGAAACACCTCGGAGGGATGTAAATTATTTTTAAATTTTATTGGAAAACAACTTAACAACGTTACAAGTTTTTAATTCATTTTATCCAATTCGTTCGTTCGAAATTTACACCGCGAACGGGGTGACGGATGGCTTTTCCCATAGAAACGCCCCGAATTTCCGGCAAAATCTCGGCAATGGCAGAATGAAAAAAAAAAAGAAAGAAAGGAAGGGCAGGGAAAGATGGCGCGACGCTGTCTGGCCCGTTCGTTCAGGTAAACGCCTGCTGAGAGTGCCAGGTGTGGACCAGGTCGAGCCGAAAAATATATAAATTATCCTTCGTGACTTCTAGGAACTCCCTGGGGTGAAAATTTACGAGCAAATTAATCGTAATATCGACGAGCCGGCGACGCGTTCTCGACTACCGCTCGTCGCGTTTCTCTTTCCAAGTCAAGATCCACCGATAACGTCTCGTCGTTGTCTCAATTAGGCTGAACGAAAGCGAAGATCGTTACCATTATCGTGGACACGGATGTCCAGTGCATAAATTTCCCGCTAAAAACACGTGTAAACGTTCGCCACGAGCTTCGTCAAGCAGGAAACATGGATTTGAATGGCGAACTTCCGTGTAATTTGACCGCTGGAAACGCTGGAATCTGGAACAGGTAATTCAGCATCGTGTCACGCATGAAAGGACCATTTTCCCGGGACACCGTAACAAAGAAAATCTCCAAAGACATCGACGAACCTCCGATTCTCTCACAATGGCTCTTTGCAAAGTAGAATTACAGTCCAAACGTTGCTACCAGGTATTCGGTAGCAATTTGAACGGAAAATCAGCAATTGCTCTTCGACTCCTTGATGTAGAATTAATTTATTATCTAGTAGAAGGGAGTGGTAAGAAAAATCGAAGATCTGGAGGGTAGTTTGTCCGAGGATGGCGTGAAATCGCAAGCAGTGCGAAGGCGTAAGGAGAGGAGAGAGCGGACCTTAGAAGGCATGAAATTTGGCGGTCGAGACACCTGCAAACCGATCTCTTCTCGGCTCGAACGACCCTGCGGGCTATGATTTATGCCTTCAGCAGGTGGAAAGATGGGCAAGAAAGAGGAGGAGACGATGCTGGTTGAGCAAGAGTTGGTGGAGGTGACGGAGGAGGATTGCAACGAGAGCGAACGAGAGGACGAAAGCACGCGGGTTTTTCGAAAGTACAAGGCGAGCGGCCTTTGTTGGCCGGGATTTTGCGATTCGCTAGGCCGACCGGCTCAATATTCCCCGGCCCAGAGTCCAAGGATCCTCGAAGGATCCTCGCGACTAATAGGCTTTTCCCTCGGCCGAGTTCGTCCTTCGAGAAAATCTTCAAAGGTGTATCAAGAGAATTTCGCTCGCGGTTAGGCTAGCTTTCCGTTGATCTTTTTCCCTTCTTTTTGCTTCTCGCTCTTTCTATTTTTCGATTCTATACTCTACGGAACGAGATCCGGCAGGATAATACGGTTTACAGGGATCGTGGATCTTGTTCGCGTTGGATCCTTCCGCCTGAGGAGGGTCGCTGAAAAAATATCCCTTGCGAACTTTCTTTCTGTATCGTTCTCCTCCTCTATTTGTTTTCTTCTCCCGAGAACCCTACACTCGATAGTTTTTACAATATAAAATAAATATTTTCGATGCTGTGCAATCAATGTTTAGTATCAATCACCGCTCTGTGTACTCACAATCAGTGACAGAAACAATGGGATTATTAAGAGGTGTAATTAGAACGTTTGCTGTGTGGTATATAAATAATATGTTAATTTTTGTTAATATCAAATAGCGGCTGTGGCTTATGTATCACTAAAATAAAAATAAAATAAATACAATAAAAAAATCTTTTAAATTAGAGTATCACTTCAATAATATTATTTAAAATTAGAACGTAATCGGCTGTGCTAAAAGTACCCGCAGTTAAAGGGTTAATATTACTAAACGATGACCTGACGAGGGTCGGTGAGACTTTCTTTCTGTCTCCTTGTCCTCTTCTATTTCTTTACTTCTCCCAAGAATCCTACAGTCGGATAAGTTTCCGAATGGCCCCACCAAAATTGAGAATTCAGGTTCAGTATATAATCTTTCTGTCTCCTTGTCCTCTTCTATTTCTTTACTTCTCCCAAGAATCCTACATTTAGATGAGTTTCCGAATGGCCCCACCAAAATTGGGAACTCAGGTTCGGTATATAACCTAAACTGACTATCAGAAACCGATTAAAATTGGTTTCAAAGTTGGATGTTTTACCGTTTTTGAGATATCGTGGTAAGAAATTTTTGTACAATTTTAGGACTACGTATGCGCTATTCAATACTGCGCATACGCGGAACCTAACCTAACCTTACCACGATACATATCTCGAAAACGGTAAGACATCCAGCTCTGAAACCAACTTTAATAATAACCAAATTTAATTAATTTACAATATAAAATAAACATTCTCGATGCTATACAATCAATGTTTAGTATCAATCACCGCGCTGCGTACTCATTGATAGATTATCAGGAGGTGTAATTAGAACGTTTGCTTCGTTGCTACCTGAATTTCCATTAAATATATTACAAAACGAGGTGTCATCGAACGGTACGCGGAACGATTTCGCATTGAGATAGACAGGATATTCTCGAATGATGGTTGATTATTGAATAATCCCGTCTGTGTTATCGTATAGTTCGATAACCGTTGGTTTTTCGCGGACGTTGTGCAGCCAGTTTCATTGGCGAAACTATAGAAAAACAGTGGCAAAAGAGTGATCACCTGTTGCTAGGGAATAAAATAATCGGTGGACAGTGCGTCACATGGGGAATTATTTTCGTTATATTCACAGAGAGTATTCCCGGTGCCCCCGAAATTTTTCGATGGACGAACGCTGCTGTTCGCTGGCGTGTATCAACGATTACATTATTATACCGTATATACATGTACGTATGTACGTGCATGATTTTCCGAGCACGATAAATCACCGGGCAGGGTGAATAGGCGAGAAGGGTTGAGCGGGGGGGCGGTGATGAAAAAAAACGAGAGCCGTCGAAACACGGGATAAACGATCCGTTGAAAATTATACCGGCATATTCGACGGGTATCAACGCACGCTTTATTGTCCCGAAATGTCTGTGCATCGATCAAAATTCTCTGCAAACGCCCCAGCACTTCGCGCGAATTATATAATTTTATTCGACATTTTACTGCGGCTTGATTTTCCTCATTCATCGGATATCTTCATTATTTCCTGGCTTCGTTAACGAACAGTTTATTTCTACTCTTGATTAACAGGATCTCCGATAAGCCTATTCAGATCTCTTCCTCGTTATTCATAAATAAAAAGAAAAATGGAAACACGCGTTCGGAAGAGGGTATCTGTTAAGTTCGCGTCGGGAGAAGAAAGAGGGTGCAGCGCGTGGGAAAGGAGGGTGTCCTGCAGGAGTTAATGAGCCTAATCCCGTGGTCCTGACGAGCTGAGATTAGGAGAGATCCTGTCCTGTAGACGGAGCGTCACCAGTGCCACCTGTGCGTCCTGGCCGGCTGTTGCCGATGTCCTGCGGCGTGGCACACCTATTCAGGACGCGAACCAGCCGAGGCTGCAACCAGGCTCTGTTCGCTACTGAACCAGAGAAACAGAGAAAGAGAGTTGCGCGAGTAAGAATAACCGCTTGGCAAACAAAGGGTCCGTCGCGATAACGAACCTGTCGACGCGGGCCTCGAACTCGTTTCGAACTCGTTTCCGTTCTCCCTGGTGGGGGAAAAATCGTTAACTCGTTGCACTAGGGTTGCAACGCTTGCAGACGCATGCTTCGCAGATTTTCGGTCCACGCCACGCACGCGATATCTCTCCAAACGATTTTTCAATTTTTCATCGTACCTTATCAATTTTTTCGCTCTTAGATCGGTACAGGCAAGAAAGATCGACGCGTTTGCTTGGAACAAGAGAAATAATCAAGATCAGGGGGCGGAAAATCGATTACTTTTTCGTTGAGAAACGAACCAACCACCCTTCCGCTAGATCACCCTCGAATGCAGCTCGTGATCCGTGAAATCAGATTGCCCGATGCAACTCGTTCGTTAGGCTTTTATCGCGGGAAATCACGGCGAAAAGATTCGCGCGGATCTTCGGATAAGATTTCTATTTTTTCTTTTGTTAGCTTTCAGCTCGAATCTCTGGTCAATTGAAAAGCTGGCCGAGATTCGTAAACTGGAGGAGCTGTTTTTCCTTCCACAATTATGTTCTCGTTGGACGTCTCGGATGGCAGGGTCCGGAGATGTCCTTTCGAGATCACCGCTACAGGATTATGAATGAAATTCCTGGCCGCGACCGCGCCATTCATTCCGACCTCGTCCTGCGACCAGATCATCGATAACCTGGTGTATTTATCTTCTCGCATCCCACTTCCTTCTTCTCATCTGATTCTCAAACTTCGAGATCTGCCGAAACTGTGGTCGTATAACTCGATTTATCCGAGGGATCGAAGAACTCGAGGAAATAAAATCGCAAAACGGTGTGTAAGAAGAATTTCAAAAATCTGGAGCCAATGGGAAAATTCGAAAATATCCCTGCCATAAATTCCATCGACACTCGGAGACCGCGTTTCCCGGTATCTCGGTGATCAGGTACGAGCGCGGCTCCATTCACACAGTTTCCACGAAAGGCCTCCCGTCGATTTCCACGCGCGGCGTGGAAAAGGGATCGCCGGTGTGTGAAACCGGTGAAAATATCGGATCGCCTTCGTCTTTGTCTCACGATCGTGGGCTGTTGCTTTTTTGCCGAAATAACGAGCGAAAGAGCAATCCAAGGGTCGTCGAACCGAGCACGGAGGGTGAATCCCTCGAATTAAGGAAGGAAGGACAAGAAGAAAGACGCGGAGAAAGGAGAGAATAGAAGAACAAAAAAGAAAAAAAAAAAATTGAAACGTTTTCGATGGCGATCTCTCGGTGTCGAGTTACTCTATCCGTCTCCCTTTCGGTACCTGAAATTACCTGGAGTCGCAGGCGATTCCTACGCTCCTGTTTCTTGACGGAGGGTGAAAAGGGAGCAAGATGGCGGGTCGTGAGACAAGAGAGGACATGCGAGAAGGATGTCCCTGGAAGGGTGTCACCGCGTTCAATCGTAACTCGTTAACGCGGCCATTGAACGAAGTAGAATTCCAACCAAAAGAAATACAGAAAATAAACAATTTTCCATTCCTTTGAAATCGTTGATTTCCATTGTGAGCCGGTTTAAGAATCCTTTCTTTCTGGTGTGAAAAAAAAAAGAAATAAGGAAACAGGGTGAAATCGATAAGGTTAAGGGAAGGTTCAGGATAGATCGGGGGTCGAACGAAGACGCGATCAATTGGCAATTTGTCTTTCACTTTTGACGCGACGGAATTCCTGTCCGGATTATCGAGTGTCGAATGAAAGGGCCCCGGCCACAGAGGCATTACCGAGACTCGAGAGGAGTCTATTGAAGGACACCGCTGTCTCGATTGCAAGTTCAACGATTCCGGTGTATCGACCGGTCCTTAATGGCCGGTCGAATGCTAAATGGATCCAAACAGCAGTTAATCGTGTGCCGGGCCTCTTATGAATCACCGTGCCTGGAAGCCACCCCTCGATGTCATTGAATTCTGGCTAAATGCGAAGCGCGAATCAGAGAATGCCTGGTACACCGGTACTCGTCCCCTTCGTCGTCTTCCAATCATCGCGCGTACGAACAAAACCAAAGAATGTTTACGGTGACTGAGGTATGGAAATTGAAATTAGATAAGTTATTAAGATATTTATCTATTAATAAATCTGCCGAAGCAGGTGCTGAACGCTGTGTCAGTCAACGGTGACTAAAACTATATGATTGATGATTTAAAATATTTAAAAAATTATATTCTTCTATTCGGAGGTCATAGAAAAATGTACCTAAATATTGTTACCAGAGAAAAATTTTTAATAAATTCAATGGAACCTCGATAATTGGAACCTCAAGAGAAGGAAAAAAATTTTCTAGTTATAGAGGTTCCAACTTCTGAAGGTGCAGAGAACAAGAAATTTAAATTTTAAAGATAGATTGTTTATTGTATATGTATTTATAATTAAATATACAATTTAACTTACACTATATAAACATAATTTACATTTCCACGATGAACTGATATACAGAAGTAAACTTCAACTTGTAGAGGTTTTCATAATGTCGTCGAAGGGAAGGGTAAAATTTTCGTCTTATAGAGATTTTCGAGTTATCGAGGTTCCACTGTATTATTAAAACACGATATATTGGTGAAATCGGACATCGCGAGCTAAACGAAAAGGAGGACAAAACAAATCAATTATCATCGAAATTGCAACAAGTTACCGATACAATCGCCATCCACTTAGATTAGCAGAGTTAATCCCCTCTAATTGAAACCATCATTCTCCAAAAGTAATCGCTCAATCCTTGGATTAAGACTCGCCTACGCCCCTATTAGGCTTCGCAAAGTTGTTTACAAATAGGAACATTTCCAGTGCGGTAGGAAACAGCACGAGACTGGAACGATTGTATCGTGCTGGCTGTTGCACGAGTAAGGTTTTCGTTGGTCGATTTTCTGGCAAGCAAAGTCCCGACGAGGGTTAACGGTTTGGTATTACAGCATCCAGCTAACGTGTACGCAAACTGGAAGGACGACGTAAGGACACCGCGTGTCCCAGGTAGTCCTGGCCACGGTTATTCAACTGTCAATCAGGCCACGCCGAATCCCGGTAGTCCTGGGGAACATCTGCTCTTGGAGAACGCGATACGTTGGCGGATGGGGGCGTTTCTTACCCCGTGTTTTCCTCTCCTCTTTTTCTCCATTCATCCCCCGCTTCCCTCTCTGTTCTTCGAGTGGCTGTTCGCATCAAAGTCGCGAACACTTCGAGGACAGTTCGTAAGGCAGAGATCCGAAGAATATGTTATTTATCGGAACGCGTTGAGACCGATCCCCTTTGTTCGCGGGATAAACTGACATAATCGAAGGGTCGATGTTCTGTCGGGTTACGATATGTCTGAGAGCTCATTGGACTGCAGGGCGCTCGATATGCGATAACCGATAAGCCGCGAAGTGCAGCCAGTGTCAGTGGATATACGGACATCGCGATATCTCTATCTTTTCTCGCGATCAATTGCAACGTTGGTAAACGTCCTTATCACGCTCTTCGATCCCTGCTGTGTTATCGATTCCATTCAAATTTGTGCACCGATCATTGCAACGTGTAACGATTTTCATCGATACAATTTGATTAATATGGTTTCCAAAATTTGCAAATTTTTGGTTAATCAACATTACAGAAATTTCTATGAAATTTTACACTAGAATTTACCTTGTCATCTTCCAGAGGAATCTTTCTAGACTTAAGCTTGCCCCAAAAATTCTCACGAAAGAGAAAAAGAATAATAGCAATACTGCAGGATGTAACAATTTATATCGCTTCAATTCGATTACCATAGTTTCTAAAATTTGCAAATTTTCTGCTTGATCCATATTATAAAAATTTTTATGAAACTACTGAAGAAATATACCGACTCTCTTGCCATCTTCCAGAGGAATCTTTCTAGACTTAAGCTTCCCCCAAAAATTCTTGCTAAAGAAAAAAGGAATAATAGCAATACTGCAAGGAGTAACGCTTCAATTCGATTAACATAGTTTCCAAAGTTTGCAAATTTTTGGTTAATCAACACAGAAATTTCTATGAAATTTTACCCAAAAAATATACCGACTCTCTTGTCATCTTTCACGACTTAAGCCTTCCCCAAAAGTTCTTGCGAAAGAGAAAAAGAATGTAACGATTTACATCGCTTCAAATCGATCACCATAGTTTCCAAATTTTCTGTTTAATCAACACCTAAGAAATTTCTATGTCATCTTCCAGAGGAATCCTCCACGACTTAAGCCTGCCCCAAAAATTCTTGCGAAAGAGAAAAGGAATAATAGAAAAAGTTTCCAACGGTGGCATTAGAAAAAAAAAAGGAGTGTAGAATCGAGGGCGCGAGAACGTCGAAAGAAACTCGGACAAAAATCCACGTCCGGCGATGCAAAAATACGAATACGAGGGGGGTGGCCGGAAGGGTGGTACACGTGAGCCTTCGAGGAGGACGTTTAACGTGGATGGCCTCGGGGGTATAGTAGACGTTGCCGGGCGATAGCAATGTCACGGTGGCCACCGGAAATAGCCGGCACTATCAGCCACCCCGCCGGAAGAAGCGCCGTCACCGCAGAAAGAGTTCCAATCTTCTATTCAGCACGTTCTTCTTCGCCCTCCGCCCACCCACAACATTCTCTCACTCTCCCTCTCTCTCTTTTCTCACTCCTTCCCCTACATTGCTCGTAGGTCTCGGTGTGTTGGCCCGATACAACGTCTCCACGAGAATGGACCGGAGCCGTTTCCACCCCGAAAAGAACGAAAGGGGTGGCAGAAGATGGCCGGAAGCACGAAAGAAAAGCAGATGCCCCGACAACCCCGACTTATCTACGCTACCCTCTATCCTGTCCTTCTTTCTCTCTTACTCTCTCCGCCTTTCTTCCCCCCTTTCCACCCATTCGAATGTTTCCGTACGAGGTCATGATAGCTTAGCGAGTGTTACACAGGGGGGGTGTAATGTAGCCGACCTATCGGACGTTAAGTTATTCTCGTTTGAATATTTTAATAACAACTAAACCTATTCGCAGCAGGATTAATTCTAGGAGGAGTTAAAAAGTGGCTCGTAGGCGGGGTAGCAGAAGGTACGACTTTTCTTTTTCGATCCTTTTCGAAGAGCTACACCCCATTCCCGGTGGTAAGTAGCCGAGCTACTAGGCGGAGGCTGCGGGTGATACATCATGGGGTGTCAACGAGTGTCCCTGCCGCTGTAATCTCGCATCCATCAACCCCTCCGCAGGACGAAGGGACGTCCGTCCTTACGTCGGTTCCCTGATCGATGTCCACCGTCCTCGAAGCAACCTCGATGCCTCTCACCTACAACCTCTCCCATCTCCCTCACCTCTCTCCCCTGTTCAACTCTCTTCTGGGATCAATCGGTTTTTGTCGACCGACTCGATTTTCATTTATCTTTTCCTATCTGAAGGCTCGCATCGTCATCGTGACGCTCGCCTCCCGTGGGCTGTCTTCCCACCCCTTTCCACCCTGATCATTTTCCTTTCTCGAAACGCTACCTTCTTGGTAATTTTCAAACGAAATCTCCTTTATTTACACGGGGGTTGCAAACATTCGAGGAGATAAAACGGATGTTTTATTGCTGTTCGGGATTGAAGGGCAATAATAGGTGGATTCGGGGCGTAGCAGGTAACTCGGTTTGACTGAGAACGCAGCAATAGGTAATTATGTCGATCGTTACGGTGATTTATTGTGTACCAAGAATCCTTTGTGAGCACGCCAGTTAATCCTTCCCCATATTCGAGAGGTGACCATTCAATTACCCCGCTCGACCGGAATTACATTGTGGATCGGTGCCACCCCGGTCGAATCCCTCGTCGATCCCGAAGGCACTTCGTCCTGACTTCGTATAATTAGTTGTGAATGTTCGTATCTGTCTTGGCGTGAACCGTGACGTCGTAAAAGTTGGTCAGCAAATGAGTTTACGGTGGCGAAACCCCTGTCGCTCCCTTCTTTCGTGGTAAACATATTTTCGTGTACACGAAGGGCGCCTTCGAAGAGGTGAAAATGAAAATGTTGCCGGGGATGTATAACAGATTTATCGAGGCAAGCAACGTGATCCTTCTAAGACGACGGAATGATAATCAGGATTTTCTCGCAGACAGAAGGGGAAACGAGGCAAGTATAGAGAGGTTAAAGGGTCTCGTAGACGTTTTCGTCGCGTGTTCCGCTAATTACTCGTTAATCCTTGGACGCTCGAACGTTCCTGGCCGAGCACGTAAAGCCAGGATTATGATCGTACCGAGAGGATTATAACAGTGTCCTTGATCCGTAAGAGGCGAGCAGCAATCGCAGGTCTCGTGTCCTCTCCAGCTGAGTCACTCGCGATTTGTCATCGTTTCTTCTTCCTCTCTTAACGTTCCTGCGATTCGCGATCCTCCGAATGATCCGATAGAAAATCATTTCATCCCGAACTGATTTAACAAACGGTAAGAGGCAAGAGGTGCACCCTCGACGTTAAAAATCCGCTTCGCGATCGACCGTGGCCGGCACCGCTCTCGAGCTCGGTTATTTAAACAATTACGCGGCAATTAATTCGTGCATCCGTATGAAACAATGATTAAAACAGACGAAGCCGAGGATTCTTCAGAGATAATTATTTTTCAACGAGCGTTAGAACAGGAATGTTCGTTTTATAATTCCGCTTCGAACCGCTCGACGGGGCTTTCCGATTCGTCGGAAAATATTAGCGAACAAGGTATTCTTTGACGAGGACGAAGGCGGAGGAATCGCGGGAAAGAGTGAAACGGTGATACGGAGGGGAAAAAACGAGAGAGGGGAAAGAGAGAAAATTTTTTTTTTCGACGCAGCAACGGCCTCTGGCCCGGCTTGGTTCTCACTCGGTTTCCCTATTTTATTTCCACCTCGCAACCTACTCGACGTACCACGAAATTATTAAAGTGGTGGACCGTTCAAGCATCGTACAAGTGGCGTGCACGGGCGGGCCGAGTTTTTTTTCTTTTTCTTCTTTTTATTTTTCATCGTGCTCGACCAAAAAATTCGGCGCGTATTACCTAGTAGGGAAGGCACAGGCGCAGGCGCCATTTTCGCCCACGCCGCTTGACCCTGAATTATTCAAGAACTCGAAGACCCGACGAGGACTTCATAAAAATTTCAGCCACCGTGATTGCCGTGGGTTTCACGGGCTGAAAGAGAGAGACGGTGACGGTACGGAGAGAGAACGAAGAAGCGGAAGCGTAAGGGAACGAAGGAAGGAAAGAGATGGAGGGAGGTTTTTCAAATTTACCCCTGGCCTCTGATGATCAACGCCATCTTCCTCTTTCAGACGTTTCCTTTTCAAGCCCATCTACTCCTTGTACCGTATGCGTGCGCGAAATAGGGCGATTAAGTATGTCGCGCGAGGGATGGCGATGCGAAACGAGCTTCTTTGTTTATAATTCAACGATAAACAGGGAGCGGAGCAAGCGTTTCGCAGAGGGTTCGGTACGTGTTTGTTTGCGAAATTGAACGACCGAGAGCCTGATAAACACAGGATGTCGCTATTTTTTTTCCTGTTTTCCTTTTAATCTTAATCCAGCAGCGCACTGGAGGGTTTGTTAGACTTCCACCTTTGAAACGAAAATATTCTTCGTTCCTGTTTCTTTAAGGGTTGATTTGAAGAAAGTAGGATTAAATTTCACGGCTCGACTGACGCGATGGAAAACTTGAAACGTCGGAGAAACGTAGCGAGTGACGTACAATCAATCAGTAGAAATCCCCTCGTGTCACCAACCCCTTAAACCCCTTTAAAATCCACCTACGGGTCGGCGGACGGTATGTAAAGGGTGTGTTTAGAATCCGACAGGGGGTTTTAGAGTGGCGTTCGCCAACCGATTCGTAACAGTCCTAGCTGTGTACTTGGCATAATGCGGAAATCGTGTCGCGTTTCCGGAAGTCAACGATACCCGGGGATAAATGTTCCTTCGACTAGGACTTTAAGTTTCTTCTATTCCTTAAAGTTACCTCCCTTCGAATCGTTGATTTTTCTTTGAATTTCTTATTTAAATGCTGTTAGACGGACGAACAATCGCTGATTTGTTTGCACAGGACACGTTTACGGGTGAAAGTTCAACGTTGAAAGGGGAACACGGAGGAGGGGGTGGTTGCCCTCGGCCTGCTCCCCCATGGGTAATAAAACAGCAATTTAATTCGTACACTTGATAAAGCCGACTGGCTGCCTAACTTTGCGAAGCTGGCGAAAGTCAAACGAACAGAAGGGCTTATTTTGCAAATCATCGCCTCGTTGTAATAAAGATCCCCGCTAAGGAGACAAAGCAGGACCTCTTGAAAATCATTAAAATTCATATTTATTTATTTCCATTAACAGAAAGTGTCAATATTGAATTTTCAGGTACATTAATACATTCGCTATCAGGATCTGGCAAGAAAATCTTGCATCACAGCATTAATTGACATAGGTGTTTTTAACATTAAAAATTTAATTATCTCTAGACAAAGGACATTCTACATCTATTTTATTATTTTTAGCTCAACAATTAAAATTCATTCCCAAAGTTGCAATACGTTATCATAAACTTCATCAAACGTGTTAAGTAAAAGGGTTAATTTCAATCCCTATTTCTATCATCTTCAATTATTATTTTATTGTTTTTAACTCAACAATACTGTTGATTTCCAAATTTGTTGCAATACGTTATCATAAACTTCATCAACCGTGTTAAGTAAAAGGGTTATTTTCCACCCCTATTTCTATCTTCTTGAATTACTCTATTTTGATTTATATTATTGTGGAGTCTTCTTGAAAATAAATCTCTGATAAATCTAAATCAAATTATTCATTTGGGGATGGTAGAAACGATTCGATGATTGCCGATGATCCGAGCGGTAAATCAACGAACGCGTATTTCGCAAATTGAGAACCCGTGGCAGCGGGTCCGGCTGGGCCGCTTTGCACAGGGGTTGGAACGAAGGTGAAGGGGGTTTTTCAGGGGTGCTCGCAGGGTGGTTAGTGGCATTCATCGCGATGCAGATGGCTTCCACCCCTCAGCCTGTTGGGAGAAGGAGATGAAGAAGCGAGGGAGAAACGAGACGGAGCGAGGGGTTGAATGCTGCGTATACGTACACGCACTTTTTCCCGCGTCTCTATAACCTCTCCCTCTGTTCCTCCCTTCTTTCTCGTCTTCTCTCTGTTTCTGCTCTTTCGTTCACTCTATCGACCCTCTTTCACCCCTTTCTCGCTCTCTCCTCTTCCCGTTTATCGTCCCTTTTCTCTTCTACCTCTTCGTCCCACCTTGATCTACGTTTTTACAAAACGTATACACACGCACACGTACACGGTCGGGTCAATCGTCAGAGAGTATTCTCCTCTTTTACCGTTTACTTTTGACGCATCAGCGTAGGCGAGCAACGAGCGTAATGACGCGTGCAAGCCACAGGCGGATTAGTATCTTCGCGAGAAGCAGGAACGAAGCGTGATCGAGCACGCTCTCAGAGAAACGCTGCCGGTTCTTGCTAGCGGTTTCCAACCGCTGCAAACTAATGACCACGCGTCATTTGCTGGATGAACGATCGATTTGAGTAAATTGCATATTCTGGACCATCGTGTCCGTAGAACCGTAAGCCGCTCGTAAACGTCTGCTCTGCCAACTAGCGTAATCGTCGTAATCAAAGGAAATGGCAGAGATTCGAGTGACACCGACATGGCGTACCGTTTCCATATCGCTTATTTTAGAGATAATTCTTTATTTAATGTATAGGGTGCTGGTGCAACCGGATAAGGACTGATTGTAAGTCGAAAATAGAAAATAAAATTTCGAGAAAATCGAATTTAACACCAGACGTTTGATGCACACCAATTTTTAAGTTGAAAATAATGTAGAAAATTGAGTAGAAAAGGAGTGAAACATAATTTAATATATATATTCATTCTTTATCTGAAACAATAGCCAACATACATTTCAGCAAAAATATCTCGATTTTATAAATTGAAATAAGAAACTTAATGCCAGTCGTTTTTACTGGTTTGGTAATTTTAGTGTTAACAATCTGCTCGGTGCACATTTGGTCAAGTCTCAACTCAATGAATTTCACTAAAGACCGTCTTTTTCTTAATATTTTTATACTATTTTAGATAAATCGAATAACGAGTGCATGAGATAAAAGAATGTAATTACTATTCAGGACGGTTTACAGTGAAATCCCTTGAAAAAATTTTATTCTATAATATAATAGTACTCTCAAATGTTGCAATGTTTATTCTATACCAGTATTCCCAAATGTTGCAATGCGTTTATTCTATACTAGTATTCCCAAATGCTCCTAATTGTTGTTTCGAAAATCTTGCAACATTTAAAAAATTTATTTAGGGATTAATGCGTACATTTTTCAAAAAAATTTTAAACTATTACTGTGGTCTACTCATTTAGAGCTATCCAACAGTATGGATCCTATTTCTCTAATTTAAATATCCCAGAAAGATAAGTAATTAAAAAAAAGATTTTTGTATTATATAAATAGATTTTTAACTTATGACACCCTGTATAATTGTTATCAACTACTATGTCATTGTTAGATATTACAGCTTGATCCAATTTAATATACACCGCGCGAGAATATAAAGTACATTATAGAATAGAGAGCGTGTCGGGTGTACAGAAGGGTTTAAACTTAATTTCACGCTTGCCACAAACGAATGGTCAATAAAATCGCAAAGGCCAGTATTATTCTCTGTTATTCATCAACAGGTCAATCCTCGATACCTGCAACCCCCTAGAGTTCTCTCCTCTGTTCGTTTCTATTTTCATACAGACGGCAAGTCGAACAATAATCACGAACGTGTTCGCCTTACACGCACGATTTCTCTTAGGTCACAACAGAGCAGCCGATCTCGAACAAACGAGACGCTCGTCTCGGATTTAATCCTCGTTTACTTGCAAGGACTTCAGCCTGCCTCCTACCTCCCCTCGATCGTCTTCTGCCTCCCAAGTATATATATATATATTATATACATATCCTTTGCCAAGCTAGATAGAGCTCCCCTGTATTTACCTGTCACCTCGATGACGATTCTGACGAGGGTATCTACCCTTCGCCGCGTACCCTTCGTCCTTGACGCGATTCGAACAGCGAGTCGTACGCCAGGAGGTCCAGGGATCCTGTAGGATCCTTGAATCGTGCCAAACCCGTCCAAAGAACGGCGCAAGTTGCTCATTGCCGCTCGAGAGTAGCAATTTATTCTGTATTTAAAATTATGCAGTCGAGTGGCTGCCTCGATACCTTACGATCATTATTTTGCGCTTTCATATTTTTCTTACGTACGGAGTGAGAAAAATGTATTAACAATGCGAATGACATGGAAAACGGTCGGTGGAACGAGAGCTGGTTTATTAAAACGCAGCAAATCCGGCCGTAATTATTTATCATCGATCTCGGTCGGCGCGCTCATTAGCGGGCTGCTGTGCGGCGCGGCTGGTAAAATTATTTCCTCTCTCTTTCTCTCTTTCTCGCGCGGGGCCGGTCGGTGGCTCAGGAATCGTCACATTTTTCACGAAGATTAATCGAGTCGACAAACGGGTTCGAACGTTGAATAATCAATCGAGGCGAGGCGGTCGCGGCGCGCGAAATAAATCGGCCCCGCCGCGCCGATTCCTCCCGGCGTTGCGCGGCGCGACGCGACGCGGTGCACCGGGTACGATTTGCATATCCAGGAACGTGTCGCGACGTCGTGGTGATCCCTTTGCCCCTCCTTTTAGCTGCCAGCCAACACCGTGGCACGTTCGATTGTCATGAAAATTCTCGGCTGGAAAACGTGTCTGACGCGCCAATGACGTGCTCGAACGGGGGCACGAGGCCTAGAAATGGGTTAGGCGGAGGGCTACGGCTCGAGCAGACGCGAAATTGGCATAAATGAGATTGATACGACTTTAAGTTACTCGACGCTGCGACAAAGAGACACCGAGAGATACATTGAAAAGATTGGCCGAGGGAGAAGGATAGACGGAGAACACTCAAGCCACTCGTCACGCCACTTTGCACCTCCTGAAGAGACAGCAGCGAGCTGAGAATGAGAGTTTTGGCAAGGTACGCCCATGCCGTTGACCGACGCGATGCTCACCTTCCATTGTGACACACCGTGGAACGTGTTTTGCGGATAATGACGTTGGAACGAGAGCTCGGTTCGTTTTGCGATCGAATTTTCAATGGGGTTGCCTGCAAGTGTTTCCCAACAGTCATGGTAGACACCTTTTATTCATTCCTCAACGATTCCACTGAAATTTAACCCTTTGCACTTGTAGATATTTTATGCCAAATGATTAAACTCTTGAATTTTTCAAATAAAAGTCGAATTCTCCGAAGATCCGAAGGAGGGTGACAACGCGGAATCCGGTAGAGCGACGATTGTAGAACACGTAATAAAATAATTTTAACGAGCCGGCTGAATTATGCCCGTGGTACAAATAATAATATCTGGCCGGCACGCATCCCCGCAATAAATATCGAACCCAGGGGACCGCCCCCTTCGCCCTTCGTGGCCGGTTTCCATCCACCGTGCACCGAACCCTCGTCTTCACGGTCTACCTCGAAGGCTCACCTCAACTATGTGGAGCAAAACTATGGGGCCCCGGTTGTAGCGAGGGGGAGCTTGCGAAAAACAGGGCCTGACCCCGGTCAGGGACTCTCAACTTCCTGCTGGAAGCGCGACAGGAACGTGGGAATCGCGTTTCGAAACTTGTCGCTGACAGGAAATCGCTTCCGCTCGATGAAATCTGACAAACCTCGGTTTTCATTGATTCAGGAATTTGTATAAATAGGTATAACTTTTCAAATGTGTTTAAAAATGATAATAAAAAAATGATGGAACGGGTGGAAAAGCAATCGAGGAAGAAATAGAAAAAAATACAGCGCCGAGAGATTACATCGTCAGAAGCGAGGCCGAGCGGTGTAAAGCGTCGACCGATGACAGCGCAATGAGATTCTGATTTGCGCAGACGACGCATAATCGGTTGCTCGCGCGAGATGTTGCACGCGCGTCGGTTAGCAATCAGGGAGGATGATGCAGCCAGAACCGGAGGCTAGCCAATCGGATTCCCGTGCAATTTATTTGTACACCTGTGCAGCCGAGTCGCCGTTTTGGTTTCTGGATACGTTGCGTGCCGATACCACCTCTCGTCGCGAGAGTTTATGCGAGAAATCCTCGACAATTGTAATTAACTACGGGCGTTTAATTGGAAACCTCTTCATTTTATATATCGATCGTTTCGTTCTGTAAAATTCGCGATACTTATTCTTCCTTATTTCGGTACGGATACTTTCTAAGAAAGTTGCGGTTAACGATGGCCACAATAATCTCGTACAATTGCAGTAATTATACAATGTTCTAAATT
This sequence comes from Osmia lignaria lignaria, assembly GCF_051020975.1. Classification (NCBI taxonomy): domain Eukaryota; kingdom Metazoa; phylum Arthropoda; class Insecta; order Hymenoptera; family Megachilidae; genus Osmia; species Osmia lignaria. The sequence goes on from NC_135035.1 coordinate 6,450,816, forward strand.
TCACCGGACCCCTGCGCGTATCGTTCGTTTACTACTTCCTGTTTCCGACATAAATCATTAGCCGGCGTCCGTTTTACTTTCACCTGGTAATGCTATCGCTATCCAAAGCTTGTTTGCTTGTGCCCTAATTATCCTGTTGGTCGACGTTGCACCGCGGTCGCGGATTAGGACGGCTTAACGGAAACGGCGGAGCGCGTCCTTGATTGCACCTACCGAAAGGAAGGAAAACCCACCCACCGAGACCTGGATCGTATTCACGGAACAGGGGCGAACTTTTACAACCCCTCGGTTGAATTTTTATGACGATATACAAGCTCGTTCTCGAGAGACCAGGTAGCGTGGCTGCGAGTCAGGTAAGACTGACCCAAATTTACGACGTTTTCGTCGGAATACAGGGGATCGTAAGCAACCCTTCCGTCGAATTTAATCGCATTTGCTTCCGATTATGACCCGGTATTCCCTGTAACTTTACCACAGTCAGGTGGCAGGGTTTCGATGGCAAATGTTGGGAAAAACGATCGTAAAATGTTATTATCCCTTATTTAGGGATCGAAGTTAATGATTTTCAAGAAGGTCCACGCAATAAATTGAATGGTTTTGATGGTTTTGTTTAATTTTCGTGTTTCATAAACATAGGATGAATCGATCGGCAGATATTTCAACCCGAATAGTTAGTCTACCGTGGTCGAAGCGTCGAGATTATTTGGATCTCGAAGAATGGTAACAATCGAGCTTTGTAATCGGTCCTCGAAACGATAAAGACTTTGTTGGCCGCTCTTCCGGCACCGCTACCGCCACCACCCCCTTGATTTCCACCCCATTTCTCCTCTCCCTCTACCATTCTCTTCCGGCCAGCACACAAGTCTGCCATTCTTTTATTATTCCAACTCTAAGAGAAGGTTCCAATGGTATCACCTGTTGGCAATTGCACGCCCACGAATTCCTTCGCCGTTTGTTTTTCCTTACCCTCCTCGTTCCTCTTCAAAGCTACTTCCTCTCTCGTTGTCGCGATCTTTTTTTCCATTCTTGCCGCGATAGAAGAAGTTCGACCGTGGTCGACGGGGGAGGTCGACCACCTTCGCATAAACGCGGTTAATGGGACGAAGATAATGGTGAACGACAATGGCGTACACAACGCCATTGTGACGTACCTCACCTCGCGGTTTCTCTTTCGATACGCGAAAACACTCTTTTAGAATCTCCTTACTTTCGTTTCAGACTATTCTCAACTTCTATTTTTTCATCGATAAACAGTGAAATATATTTTTTGACCCTACGATAAAATTAGCTACGATTCTCGTTTATTAATTAGAATATTAAATACTTTAATTGACGTACCTCGCCTCGCAGTTTCTCTATTTTCGTTTCTACTTTTTCTTGACAAGTTTTCGTGAAATATATTTTTTGACCCTCTGGTAAAATTAGCTACGATTCTCGTTTATTAATTAGAACATTAAATACTATAATTAACGTACCTCACCTCGCAGTTTCTCTATTTTCGATTCTATTCTTTCTTGGATCAACAGTGAAATATATTTTTTGACCCTCTGATAAAATTAGCTACGATTCTCGTTTATTAATTAGAATATTAAATACCATAATTAACGTACCTCACCTCGCAATTTCTCTATTTTCGTTTCAAACTATTTTCACCTTCTATATTTTCTTGGATGAACAGTGAAATATATTTTTTGATACGGATAAAATTAGTTACGATTCTCCTTAATTAGAACATTAAACACTATAATCGTGAAATTGAAATTTGAGAAATGTTAACGAAGAAATAGAGCAAGGTGCACGCTGATGGCCGGTAGGTAGAGCAAGCTACCTGTAAATCCAATTATGTACGCGTAATAACGGCACAATGAGGCGCTCGTGCAAACGTAACTATTAAAAGAAGGATAGAACGGGACAATACAATCCGTGGAATAAAGAAAGAAGCATTCGAGTCGCGCGTATTCGACGGATACATACGTACGCGCAGGTACGTATCCGCTTAAACGAAAGCTCGGCTGGCACAGCAGCGGCACACGGTGCCATCGAGTATCACAAACATTGATTTGAATCACAAAGACCGCCCGCGGTATTCCATTGTCGGCTGCCGACTTATTGTACAGTTTCTCCTGTCTACTCTCCGCTGTCTCTCGATCCTCTTCTCCTCTGTCTTTTCACGCTTTTTTCATCTCTTTCCCTCGTCGATATAACGACCTATCAATCGACTTATTCCGCGGAATGGATGCACGCGCCCCGCGACAGAGGGAAAACGGAAATGCGCTTTAATTATATCACGGTGACCGATCGTTGAACCACGATATCGCGAACCCGAACCGTATTGTACACCGATCAACCTGACACGATATAATTTTCCTGAAATTTGCGGAGAAGCTCGATGATTGCCAACAGCTTTATTGCCGTTGATCGGCAATTGTCTAGCGATCGAAATTAGATTGCCAGGGGTGATTTTGATGGGGGGTGAAAATTAGGAATTTTCAACGATTTATATACATTAAACGTTATTTACAAACGTTAACGTTTCTCAGAATCGTCGAATGACAATTCGAAAGGTGACGAAACATCCATTGACCCGCTAATTAGTCGTAGCTGCAAACGCCGCAGGTTCTACGAGGCAAATCGTTCAGGTACTTGGCACAGCTTTATGATTACCTGGCTGTTTGCGAGAGCAGGTACCTTCGCACAGGACACCGAGTGGCAATCGATCGGCAAACAATGGCCATAGCTTACGGTAAACGACGGGGCCGAGCGGCGGGCAATAAATTTTCGTAGGTTCGTTAAGCAGGTGTCAATATTCGAGCAACTCGACGCGAATCATCGTGGCTCTTTCGTGACCATAACCAGCCTCGTACCTGCGGTTTTCATTAGGCGGACTGTCGCGACCCGTTACAATGCTCCCTCTGATTACCCTTTCCTCTCTTGATTTATCGTCAACCCGGTCGGGGATTCATCGTCGCGAAATAGAAGAAGAAGCGTGTCGAAAGCGCGAGAGATAACGAGCACGTCAGCCGGCGATGATTAGAAAGATCGATCGATCGATTGGCCGATTGAGTCATCCTTAAGGGGACCTTGCACTTCGCTCTTATCTAGCCGATAATTTTATCGAGACGACCTTGCCTTGCTTATCGAGCAACTCGCCGTCTCCTCGAGCCGTGCATAATTGCAACGGCTTCGAAAATATTTCACATTCCATCGCGAAGATTGAAACTCGAAGAGAAATCGTCGGAACGGTGAAAAATCTATAAAACGCGCTACTCGTTGCCGGGAAAAGAAACGTTACCGCAATTCCGCGAAAGAATTCCGTACGGTAAAGAGCGGTAGCCGAAGAAGGGTGGTTCGCGAGGGTTGGAGAGAAAAAAAAAAAAATGAAAAAGGAGCGAGCGGCATTCGTCGAAATTGAACGACGGCGAACGTTTCGAATGGGGCCTCGATACGAAAGGACGCCGTTACTTTCATTGTCGTTGACGCACGAGGCACGTCGGGGTTGCGCTACGATTATCTATGACGCATTCTTCCATTATGCCTTTCGCTCTTTCTCTGCCATTCTCCCGCCTCGATTCCACCCCTCTCTTTCCGTCTGCACGGCGAGCCGCGGCAACAGGTCCTACGCAGGAACCCGCTTAAACGAAGTCGCATCGGCCGATGGAGGTTCTTTCAGGAATGGCTCGTGAGCCTCTTTGTGGATTTCACGAACGGGAGACCGGCATCGGAGGCCGAGAGGGAATGCGAGAACGAAGGGAGAGGAGTAAAAAAAGAAAAAAAAAAGAAAGAAAAAGGAACGACAAAGAGGACGAGACAGGGAGAAAATGGGTCAAGTCGAGCGGATGTAATTGGAGATTTGAATACGACGTACAGTGATACCAGCTAATGTCCTCGTATAGCCTGTAAATTAACTCGTTAGTTTGCTTTAGATTATCAGGAAAAAGAAAAATCCCCCACCGTTCGGTGTTGAAGTGGAATCACTATCGGGAACGCGCGTTTGACAAGAAGCTAGGTGAAAAAATTGCGACCGATTGACAGACGATTTAACGATCGGTAAAAATGAAAGGTCGTATGAAGTAACGACGATAGCGACAAAGACGCGTGGTACGTTTCTGTGATTGCGCGAAAAGAAATGGTCAGCTGGAAAGAAGGACGCGATAGGAGAGAAAAATGAGATAAGATAGAAGTGTCTACGCAGTTAGAATGCACTTGCGAGAGCACTCGAAAGCTACGTTTCTCTGCTTCTGTTTGACGTTGAACACTGTTTACCCTCTGAAATAAAGTACAATGCTCGCGATCGTCCTCGATCTTTCATCCCTGGATCATTCTGCCTGGAAGTATCTTACGGATCGGAACCAGTGACCCATCGATTCGCGTCGATCCACGAAATTTCGAAGGTCACTGGACCCGCGCGCGAATGGATTCGGGGGATGGTTTAAGGGGGTGAGAAAGGAGAGACACGCGCTGTTGTCGCGCGTGGAGCGCAGGAAAACGACACGAGGCGTGCAAGGAGGGAGGGAATTCGCGGAGAAAGCAGGATCCAACGTTGGTAAGCATGCAGGGGGTGGAAAGAGGGGGTTGGGTGAATGTGGGGAACAGAGGAACGCGTGGACGAAATACTGGCGACCCCGAGGAAAAGATCGCGAGAGAGGAACTCGTGGACGAGGCAGAGTGTGTAGCGGGCGTCGTTGCGCGAGTGAGAGGCCAGGGTGGGAGAGGGGTGAAAGCGTTGCCGCGAGAGGTCGTCGGGGTTGTTGCGCTGACGTCACGGCGTAATGGCGCCGCCTTCGGCGTCGCGGAGAGCGGCGCGATTGGTGGAGAGAAATGATGGCAGGCTTGCGTGCCAATCGATTGCCGTTGGTAGGCTTGGGTCTGGTCGGTCGGTCGGTTGGGTATGGTTCCTGGTAGCGGGAATGGTAGGGCGGCGAGCGTGCAGAGGAGGGGCGGCACAGCGTAGAGAGAGCGAAACAGAGAGAGGGGGGCAGCCGCCTCGGCAGGAAGTGAGCCCCGAGAGTGGGACCCCAAGGCGAAATCCACAAATGCTCAGACGGTTCCGTTCTTCCGTGGAGAGTGGAGGTCGCTGCTACTCATTCTTATTCTTATCCTTCGTCGTCGTCGTCGTCGTCGCCGCTGTCCGCATCGACGACCACGAGTGAGAAAGCGGATGAAAGTAGGCGCCGCGTGTCCACGCGCAACACACGGTACACAAAGCACGCGTGCTGCGACGAGGAGTCATCGTTGCCTTTGTTATCGGGACACAGTGATTAAAAGAAGATCGACGCGTGTTTGGTGGATCGCTCGTTCGTAGTGTGAAAAATCTACGTTGGAACTAAAATCGAGATCCCGTATTTTTCCGTGTCGGATTTTTTTCTCAAGCTCGAGGAAAAATCGCGAGCAGAGCCCACGGTATCGTTGCATCGTCGCGATCCGATTCGTCGAGCGTATCGCGAGCCTGCAGCCAGTCACGAGCGAGCTGTCGGGCTGCGAAGAGAGACGGAGCGGATTGGCGAGACAAGGAGAGACGGTGAGGACGCGCAGCGTGCCAGGGGAAGAAAGTGACAGTGCGTCAGTACTCCGGTCGGGCTCTGGCGTGGATCACGGCCCGTTCTCGTAGCTGTCGCAACAGTAGAAGCGAAGAGAGAAGTTAGCGTATTGCTCGAGCCGAGTACGCGGGGGGAGGAAAAATTGTGTTGATATGAGGAGCGTCGAGTGTGTACGGTGACCAGACGGAGCCAGACGGTGACTTTTCGTGATTAGCAAACATCGAACGACGACGTTTAGTGTTCCCGAGAGGCTCGTCTGCGAGAGACAATAACCGAGTGTTTCGTAGTAATGCTCGTACGTGAATTCGATCGTATACGAACGGTGCGCGGTGATCCTGTGCTCTATTGAGGGGCTATCATCGTTTGTTACACGACCAGGTGTATCGAGAGTTGTTCAGGTGATTGAAAAGGATTTATATACCGGTGAACTTTACTCGTGTTTTTCCGGCGAAACTAGAACAAACATTGCTAAGAAGTGACTGTTACGGTAAATAGTGAGACAGTGCCGGTGGTGTTTCACCGCGTTCAACCAGTGGTGATCCAGGTAGAAGGAACGAAATCTCCGTAGATGGTGGAGAAAGGATCGAAAAACGACTTCCATGTTAGAATCTTGGAAAGAAACGGGGAGACTCGTCGTCGCGTAGTGTTCACCGGTTCGTCGTGAACACGGTGTAGCACGAGTGACGTCCAACCGGGCAAGTAGTATAGGGAGGTGCGCGAGTTCTCGGCGTTTCGTCGATTTTCTTGACGTCGGGAGGTACCAGGAAAGGGCGGCAAACTGTACGGCCACCGGGAAGAAGAGATGCTCACGATGGAGTCGGACCTGAAGGGCGGCAGCCTGCACGGTCAAATGCCACCGCACCCTCACCAGGGTGTATCGCCGATGGGCCACCATACCGGTGTATCTCCGTATGGTAGCCTCGGCTCGATAGTGCACAGTCCAGCCCTGTCCGGAAGTCCTCCGAGTACCGGAGGCCTCGGTCTCGGACTCCAGCACCATCACCAAACGCCCCAGCATCATTACGCTTCCATGCAGGCGGCCCAGCAACAGCAACAGCAGCAGCAACAACAGCAAAGCATGCACTCGTTGGCGCAACAAGCTGGTAGCCAACAGCAACAACAGCACCACCCGCATCAACAGCAACAGCAACAGGCCCAGCCTCAGCAGCACCACCAGGCGCCGAACAACAACAACAATACCAGCAAAAACAACAACATCGACCGCGTGAAGAGGCCGATGAACGCGTTCATGGTTTGGTCCCGTGGACAACGGCGCAAGATGGCGCAGGAGAACCCGAAGATGCACAACTCGGAGATCTCGAAACGGTTGGGAGCCGAGTGGAAGTTGCTCAGCGAAACGGAGAAACGTCCGTTCATCGACGAAGCGAAACGATTGAGAGCCGTTCACATGAAGGAACATCCCGACTACAAATACCGGCCGCGACGCAAGACCAAGACGTTGCTGAAGAAGGACAAGTTCCCTCTGGGCGGCGGTGTGGCCGGTGTAGGCGGTATGCTGGGCGTCGATCAAAGGCAAGTCGGTGCGGCCGGTGGTCCTCAGCAGGCCCAATTGTCGCGCGACGTTTATCAGATGCCAAACGGTTACATGCCGAACGGTTACATGATGCACGATCCGACGGCCGCGTATCAGCAACACGTCGCGTACGGCGGTCACATGGGTGGCGCAGCAGCCGCGGCCGCGGCATCAGCCTACCCGAGGTACGAGATGGGACACCACATGGGCGGCGGCAGTCCGAGCCCCATCAACAGCTACATGAACGGTTACAGTGGATACAGCACCACCGTGCCCGGTGGTTCACCGTCGCCTTATCACCAAGCTCAACCCGGCTCTCAGATGTCGAGTCACAGTCCCAGCGGTAGCAGCATAAAATCGGAGCCGACGAGTCCGGCGAGCGGCGGTATTCACACGCCTACGCCAACCGGTGCCTCGTCGACGGCCGGTGCCGGTGGTCAGGTCGTGAAACGAGAATACATGGGACAACAGCAGACGCAGCAAACGCAGGGTGACCTCAGGCAGATGATCTCGATGTATCTACCACAAGGAGTCGACCAGGGAGTCGTGCAACACGGAGCCGGTGTCTACTCGCCTGGACCGTCGCCGGATCCCCTCGCGCAGCATCACTCTGCCATTCCGCCGCTCACTCATATGTAAGCTGAATTATTTTTCTACGCGTTCTTGCCTGCCATTTTGGGCGTAGATTTTTAAGCCTCTGCTTTATTTTTTGCCGTTCTGCTCGATGAAGAAATCTTTACTATAAAGTTTCATTATTTCTGGTAAATTCTTCAACGAGCGGAACCTCTCCCCCCTTTTTATTCGCGAGTAGGATAAACCTTGTGTACCTGGAGATTTATTCTTTATTTTGTAACGTTTATCCTTCTCCGCTGATCAAGCAGCTTGCCGGCACGCTCGAGTTTGGAAAATTGATAAATTTCTTTAAAGGATAATTAACTGAACGTGAACTCGAGCGTGAAACAAGCGACGCCCCTAGAAAAAAATAACTCATCACGCTTATCATTCGCAATTTCGTATGCCGTACACTTGCATACTAACACCATCGCGACGACATTTCCACTTCTGGACCCTAATGATCAATCCTGAGTACGTAACAATTAGCACCGCCATCCGACATCCTTAGCCCCCCTTTATGCCGTAGTTATCAGCTAGTGGCGAGTAACGTCGAGCAGATTGTTACGTAACGAGATAATACAAGCCACCCTTGCTCGAGCAGCGAATCGAGCGACACGCATGAGCCCCCAGTTAGTAGCCGAGGAACACATCATCCACCATCGATGCATTCTTAGCTTGCTAAACATATCGCAGCAACGAATCCTTTCTTTTCCCTTCGACCTAGAATCGTAATTATCCTTCGTGGCTACTCGAGTCTATCGACGAGACACTGTACGTCGCTATTCTTCTTCCTCGTATTCGCGTATCTATCGCCTCGAATCGGTTGGAAGATCGAATCGTTCGATACGATTAATTCGTCGAGCAATCGCGAAACGATATTTCGAAAGATTTACGACGAAACTCTTACGAGGATGGTCGACCTTACAACGTGGTAGGTAAACAGAGAAACTCGTTCGACGTGGTAGGAGCTCGATACGAACCGACTTGCTTGGCTTTCTCTCTTTCTCTCCAGTGTGTATCTCACTGTCCTTTGTTCGAAACGGTTCGAAAATTTCTTCAACGGTCGCTTCTTCTTTTCTCTTTTATTTTCCCTGTCTCTTCGGCTCCTCGTTTCTTTTTTCTTACACGTTTTTATTTCGTGATTTCGATCGCCGTTTGGTCACCGCGCGCGATCATCCGCCCTCTAGGGTCCAGAACGTAGGGAATTTCGAGCGGTTCCGATTTTGCTGAGTAAAAATTAAAAAAAAAAGAGAAACATACAATTGATTTCTCGTTTAGCAGACGAATGAGTCGAGTCGCTATTGTGTGTCGAGTTTTTCAATGGGTTGAGTCAAGAGAAAAGTCTCGTCGGCCAGATTCTTCTTGCGTTTCCTATGTATTTCTCGATCCGTGTCCGTTCCGTTTCAAACGTCTCGTCGTTTCTTCGAGGATCGAACCGATCAGCGTCGAAAGTCGAGTTAGATTCGAGCATCTTCGTTCGAGGAACAATGGCGCACTTTGTCTCGGAGGAAGCAGGAAAATTCGGCCATCGCGAGAATCTTTTTCTTCTGACTCATCCTATCCGATCTAAAAATAATGCCCCCTTTTGAAAAAAAAAAAAAAAAAAGAAATTTTTACGCAACGTAACCCCGATATACCTAACGCAAAACCAATAACCTCGTAGGATAGCTTAGAGTGACAGAGAAGCTTGGATGGACGGCTGTACGCGTTGGACTTCCTTGAGAAAATTGACGGAGAACGAGCGAAATGCTAGAAAATAAAAAAAATAAAAAATAAAGAGAGACGTGGGGTCCGAGATGGGATCGCGAAAGGTTTCTCGCAACCTTCGGGAGGAAATTCTCACGCACGGACGAGGGGCAGAAAATGCATTAAAATGCAAAAATTAAGAAAACGTGTTCCGTCACCGACGGACTCGAGGACTCGACGCCATTTTTCAAAGGATCCAAGGAACGGAGTTGCAACCAAGTACGAAAGAAGATGAAGAAGATGTTGATGAAGATACGAAGATAAACAGAACGTGTGTTTGATTCGAGAACGGTTATCGTGAAGTAATCGCGAAGAGACACCGCGTGATCCGCGAGCGACGTGCAACAACTTCCGGTTGTTCCCTAAGCTTGCGACGAATCTCCGCTCCTGCGGTCCCCACGTTCTTCTTCGGCCGTCGTTTCGTCGGAGAGCGTTCCATTTTTTCTTTCCTTCGACGCGATCACTTGGAAAATCCAGCTCCTTCGCGAGACTATCGAACGAGGAACATATTTTCCACCGAAAAATGGAAAAGAAGAATCGATTCGAACGTAGAATTGTCCTTCGTTCTTTGGTCCCTCGAAGAAGAGTCGTCGCGTGTCCGCCGAATAGATTCGGCTAGGGAGAAAAGGGTCAGCGATTCGTCGACAAGCGTGCTCGTTTTCTCTCCGTTCGGAGGAAAGGAGTCGAGAGGGAAAAGGAGACGAGAACGCGAAACGATAAAACCTCTTACTGTGATAATAAACAAAAAAAAAAAAAAAAAGAAAAAAGAACAATGATGCACGGTGGTGCGTGCGAGGGAAATAAAATATTATATCCAGGGTATAGTCGAGTATAGTCGATGTGTGTGGAAGGTGTTGAGAGAGAAAAGGGCGAGAAAGACGAACGGTGATCGATGCAGAAAACGTAGAAGAAGAGGAAACGAGAAGCGACCCGGAGAAGAATTCGTAGTCGTCGCTTCGCGTGGCTGTATATATATACATATTTATATACATACAATATACGCATATATGAAATATTATATATATATAGAAACGTATAGAGAGGAGAGTGTATTATATTTTCCGCGTTTAGCAATATTTTCCTTTTTTCTCTCTCTCTCCCGTTTAGCGGCGTCTCGTTCGACGTCCATCGTCGTTTGCGTCCGTCAGTTTCCCTTCGCGATTTTCCTCCTTTACGCCCGAGATCATTGCAATTAACCAGGGAATGAACGAGCGAACGAATTGTAACGAGGAAAACGAACGTTGCCTGTGAAAAGATAGGAAGATCGTTTGCCAGGAAAAATAGAATCATTTGGTTGTACGACGATTGTAAGAATGTTTCTTCTAGTGCACATCGTTCCCTGAAATTAAAACCCTATCGTAATTTTGCGTAGATAGAAGAAACCCTTTCAGTATTGGCCCGGGAAACTGTGTTCGTACGCGAGAGCGGGAAAAATTCAAGCGTTCCTTCTCCCCTTTGTACATATATATATATTAAAAAAAATGATATCCCAAAAACCTTGTTTCTCTCCTTGATAACGCGAGAGAAAGATTCGCTCCGCGAATTAAAATCTTTTCACGACTCTCGAGGAACTTTACGATACACGGTATATTTTATTATTGCGTTATTACGTTTACTATTACTACATTGACCCTGAAAGTACGATTTAATATTATTATTACTATCATTAATATTATAATTATTATTATTATCCTTAGTATTGAGTTCTTTTTATTATCATCTTTATTATTAATTATTATTATTCTAGTTATCATAATTATAAACTTCCCCGATTTTCGTTTCAGTATCCAGTTCCCTTTCCAGAAATCATCGTCCGCATTTCCCGCGTATCATTTTCGAATTCCCGTCGTCGAGCAATCTGTAAAGCGTTCGCGCCGCAAGATAAATCGATCCGAGAGTTCGATCAATCGCGACCGATCTGCGACGTCGAAACGAACGGAGAACGACCGGTGCGCGGTTCGAGACGCTCCAAAAAATTTCGCGATATCCGGGAATCTTGAATCGTACGTTCGGCTCGCTGTAACCGTGACACCGTCTGTGATAAGAGGTTTCGAAAACCCTCGATCGAAATTCTTATGTTTCTTTTTTATTTTTTCGAGAATCCATTGTTCGAGACAGCCAAAGCTTTTAAATACTCGTAACTAAGTGTCTCGTTGGTAATCGCGATCGAGGATCTTGGACTTTTTTACGAAAACGTCGCGTTACAGCCAGCTACGTGATTTGTGAAAATTTCTCGCCGACCAACTGCAAAATGCACGAGCAGTTAAAAAAAAAATATATATGGAACAAGATAAGCGTCGTTCTCGGTTCGTTCTTTTTTTTTTTTAACTTTTGTTTCTTTTAAATATCGCTGACGAGTCACACGACGTCATCGTCGTCTCACCTGATGTATACGAGCACGAAAGAGGAAGCGTAACGATTATACAAGCTTTGTACAAATTATCGCGATGACCCGTAATCGCGGAGTTTTCAACTCGCGAACTCTGTATGTAAATACGTTCAACCACGACGGCAAAACCGTCCGTGGTACGTTCGAATACACATATACATACGCATATTAAGATCAACACGGCTCTGTGTTATTTAATCACGACACCTTCTCGCTCGACTTCGTCCCCGTGACGAACGTCATTCCCGATTTTCGAAGAGCAACGACGAAACGAGATGATCCTCCATCAGGTAATTTTGTCTTCCACAAAAGACAACGGTTTCACTCTTGTTTTGCACCTTGCATGCACGATCTACGCGTGACTGGTTTGTGAGTTTCTTTCTTTTTTTTTTCTTTTATTTCTTCTCCTCTATCCACTCTTGTCACCTTTCAATCATTCGCTCGACGTCGATAGGCAGCGAGAGAAATCTTCCAACCGATCCGACGAATAGCGTATCGCGACCGTCGTTAATTTATTAACAAGTTTCTCGGTTCAGATGTACGATTTAACTCTCGTTATGGCGGTGACTGGCACGTTTTTTTTTTTTCTTGCTTTGAAATTTTAACACGTTCGTTGTGGCTTGATTAGGAATTTAATTCGGTCAAATTATTAGGAAATAGAAAATAATTAGACACTGGAGTAGCATCAAAATTAAATTAACCTTTGGAGGGCTAGGATTTTTTCTTGGAAATTAGGTGTGTTATTTATACAAAATTCATATTCATGTAGAGTTTTCAAAATTTTATTTCTATCGATTATAAGGGTTTGTGGCATCGCTAATTACGATTCTGACGCCGAAATATTAAACAGTATAGTGATTTTCTTTAGTCGTGGACGAAGAAACTTACGTAGCTCCTTAATTTTTTTTTTTTAATTTTTATGTTTTATAATATCTATCATTCATCTTTGGCCCAAAACGGAGCCACTCCGACCTGCTAAAAATTAACAATATTTTATTCATGGTAATAAAAACGCCACCGTCGTGTATCATCCCCTTGTACATCGATTATTGTCCCATAATCGGTATTAGTATCCGCAGGTCGTTTTCACGCGACGGCCGTAATCTTGCTCGGTAGCTAAAGGGTTAAGAAGGTTGGAAGTGGCGTCGATTGGTCGTCTCGAAGAAGGCGTCGATCCACGGGGAAACAGAGAACCTTTCTGTTGGTATCCTTTTCCCCGTGTTTTTATTTGTCCAACGCGACTCGTATCCGCGCCGCGAAATGTCCCAATAAATATACACGCTCGGGGCACGGACGAGTGGAGACATTAATTCGTGCCAATAAATATTCCCATCGTTCCGGCACATAAACCTGGCGTTTGTCATATACACGCAGTCATTTCGGTTAAAAGGCATTCCCTCTGCCACTGAATGCAAATGCGAGTGCTCGTTGTGCGTGCCGTAGGGTCTCTAAAGTGCTTTCAATTACGTGTTCCACCTAACGTGTCCTGGCCGTGGAGGGCCGTTTTCCTATGTTTTGCATAACCGGGATTTTCAAGTGTTTCACGCCCCACAAGGACGCGACACGGTTCAACCATTTTCGGCCAACTTCTTCTGAAAACCAAGCTTACACGCTCTCGCGTCCATAAGTCGCGGGATAATTTCGCTAATTTCCCTGGAACTAATGCGATTCAGATTAGTTATAAAAATGGTAAAACGTAATTATAATTACCATCCTGATTTTCAAACATTTCTCCTTCCCTAACGAGCTTTCGTAGTTTTCTTTTCCCCCCCACAACTTCAACTAGTTCTCCTTTCTCTCTATTGTTTTCTCTATTCTTTCTCGTGTTTAGTTTAGCCGTTTGCGGCGAAGTGCGCGGGTGGCAATTTCAGCACTTTCAAAACGAGGGGAAAATGCGATTACAGAGGAACACTCTTTGCACGCACTTTCGTTTTAAGTACCGCAGTTTCTTTCCTCGCGTTTGCACACTCCTTTATTATTTTCCCTTCAAACGCGTAGCCTTCTCTTTTTATTTTCCTCCTTTGCATGTTACTTTGTCTGCAATTTCGTGGATGGTTAATTAACGAAGCAGCGTGCGTTTTATTGAACGCCAGCGATGCATTATCGTCCTATTAATTCGCGACACGTAATAAATGCTCGATAAGGAGAGCTTGTTTGTTACGGTGATAGGAATGAGAATGGAACAGCTGCGACCAAGTTACGCGAGAATATCAGCTTCTCTGTTCTACGAAAATTCACCCTCCGTTTAATGATCATCGATAAGTAGATCAATTTAAACGAGAAAAATCCTCGGTGCGATATCCTGCTGGTTACGTGACTTGCTATAGCGTTCGATCAAGATCCAATAGATTTTTTGTTCTTTCAATTAACATTACCGAACTAATAATCAAGTTTCTCGTGAGAATATTTTCTTGAGCTACGCGGGGCCATTTTTAGGTCGCGCGATTTCGTGCAAGAAAAAAACCGTGCAGAATCGACGATGATTGAACGAATTTCTTTTTTCTGCCTCTTACCTACGGTCGTTTGATCCGCGAGTCGAGTGAATAAATTACGAAACGAGGAACCATTTTTGGGTAACCGGACCATTAAACATTTCGCCGAGGGCGACGCGTGTACAGGATGTTCCTGAACGAAATTGAAACCTCCCTCTGTAAACGACAAGAATTCGAGAGCCAATAATTTTAATTCTTTCGCGTTTAATCAAAGGTGTCAGATTGGAATTCGTTTAAGTATTTCTCGCTCTCGAAAAAGTTACTCTCTTATCTCGCTCGCGTCTGAACTCGTACTCGCCCACGCCTTGTGTCTCGCACCTGACTCTATTCCACCGTTGATTTACGACATTCTCCCAGGCCCGGTCAAGGGATGTGTTCGGACGCGTGCATTAGCGAGGAATTTTCTCGGTTCGCGGCAAACGAAACGCCAGCTCGCGGCAAAGGGAAACGGGGCATTGATAAAGCTGTCTGGTGAATAGAGCCGGTCTTGCTCAACCATGACCGTTTAATTAATTGCCGGCAAAGAACAGTCGGTCGCGTGATTAATCGCGACGCTCGTGGGACCAAGGTCGCAAAACTCTGGAACACGTAATCTGGAAAAACTGTCTGATCGAAACGCAGGGACTTTCGCATTGGAATTCTAACCAGCCGTGATACGACGACATCGGTATGTTACCATTCAATGATTCTAAGGAATTATGTTAAATTTTTGATTAATTTGTACAAATATTGACACCCAATAACGCGCTTCAAAAAGGACCATCAATCTCTTATCCCTGGCACGTGGGTGATCGACGAAAAAAACATTCCCTCCTTGGTTCGTCGAAGGTATCGCGGTCTCGTTCTCCCTTTCTCAATATTCCTACCCCCGTTTAACCCCCTCGGAGTAAGATAATATTCACGGCCAATTACCTAAAACGTACTCCTTATGGAGCCGCGCAGGGTTATTGGCAGGCTGCCACCGTGCAATCGAGTATCCGGTGTGAAACGACCTTGTTATTAACGTTCAAGTAAGCTTCAGCGACCAGGAACCCTGGCTGCCTTCGAAAGGATTCGTCGATGTTCACGGGACACTTTGCGGTGCCATTTCCGCGCGGGTGCCAATTAGCAGTTACAAATTTAACAAAGATTTTTTACATTCATCTTTCGTCGGATTGAAATTATTATAAACGTTTTTCTATTTCTGGGAATTCGAACATTCTCATTCCTTAATAATTTTTCACCGTCCATTTTTTGCCCTACCATGATTCAGGACCATCGAAACCCAAGAATCTCGCGTCCCCTTCTTCCCCACCTTTCGCAACCAGCTACCTTTTCCTTTCCTCGTTTATTTCGAGGCTGTTCGTGTTTATGGCACGAGCGGGACAGTTATGGCAATGAACGTCATCGAGAATCCGTAGGGACCTTCCCAACTTGTTAATTGGCACGATAACGCGTGCTCGGCCTCCACTCTTTCGGTCGCGACCCGTTTCTCAAGGGGTTAAGCCACTATAGAATTTTGAAAAAATCGAAATTTTTTTCTTTGACTAAAAGGTGCCTTAATGAAAAATCTCTAAGCACTCGAATTTCGAATTCTGAAAACTTTAAACGCATTTTTCAAACTGGCCAGACTTGTAAATCAAACAGATCATCACCATTCAAAACTAAATTCTCTACCGAATTACGTAGGAATTTTCTGGCGATTCTTCCTTGAAATTTTACATTTTCTCTTAAAACATACTCCATTTTTGCAAAAATCAATATATCAAAAAAATCTTACGTAGTTCGGTAGCTGTTCTCATATATTATCGAAAATATCTTGATTTTTTATCCTAAGTTAAAAACTGCAGGAGCTGCAGGTGCGGTCGTTTAGCCCTACAAAAAAGAGGTGAAAATATTTTCACTTGAATCACTATACAAAAATTAATTTTTAAAGTTTATTAGTTGTAAAATAAAGGCATGCTTAAAGAATTTGGATTCATTCCCAAAATATGCCTATTTTTTCTTGCTCTAGAGTGGCCTAACCCCTTAATTCGTAACACGTTTAGCAAAATACTCAGAAAAATGTTGAAATATTAAAGAAGAAAATCTAATCCTTCTCGTGAAAGGGGTTGACGGGGAGGAGAAACGCGGAGGGTGAAACGACGTGAGAGACGATCGTGCAGACTGGTTCGACTAGCTGCGGGGTCAGTTTATCGCAAACAAATGGGTTACGCTTGTTCGACGCCGTATTTCACCGAAATTTATTGTTTATTATTCCGCAGACCCGGGATGATATAGGGCCGTGTTTGCCCGGAGTAGCGTTAATGTCGTTAATAGCACCACCGGTTCGACTGGCAACCACCGGCATCGCGGCACCCGATACAGGGACAAAACCTCGGGGACGGGTTTCTCTCCTTTTCTTTTTACACCTTCCTCGTTCCCTGGTTTTATTTTCGGATCGGCGTTCCTGCCGAAATTATGCGCGATCCTACCGTTCGAAACGTACCTTCAGCGACTGCCTCTGGAAATGACGGTATTTCCATGATAATTGATTTTCTGCTACATCGACTTCCGAGAAGCATTTTCTTTTCGATTATTCGTCAAGAGGAATACCAACCCCGGTGTTTTCTCGAGTGACGCGTTATTCCATTAACAGGGCAATCGACTCAACGAGAGTGCGACAAACCGCCGCCCCTAAAGGTCAATCTGAGAAACTAGCTAGGGAAAAGGGTTTCGATCCGACTGTTTAGCCAGAGGGAACAAGTTTGTCGCATTAAGAACGCATTAGCGTCGAGTCCACGGCGAGTTAACCGATTGGCGTGATATAGGCTGCAATGCGGGCTGACACGGGTCGCACAGCGTGCTCGGGAAGGAGGGAAAGAAAGCAAAGAGGGCGTGAAAATCGGCTCCGGTCTCGAACGTCATTCCAAGTATCGTAATAATTGGATTAACGTCTAATTAGAACACCTACTGGTCCTGCTGCCCTAATTTCGATCAACTATGATATTAAATAATATCCCAAGTGGAACTTGTTAATGAGACTGTTTAATTAATTGTTACTTCCCATCTGGGGCGCGCTAATCGAAACAGAGATAGGTACATTCCGTTAATTTTTAACACTCGTAGAATTATATCTAATCTAATCTATGATGGAAGATATACAACCTCCTTGATTCATCAAATTTACTCTCTTTCGTGTACGATACATCCATACCAGGAGAAATTGGAAAACGCGGTCTGGTAAGGGTGGTATAAATCTCTTGGAAGGATCGCAGAATGGCTCGCTATCTCCCCTTTGGTTCCTCCGTTTCCACACCCCCGTTAGAGGTCCCAGACGTGCGTTATTGCGCTAATAAAGCACTTAACAATTATTTTCCGGCCGGTGATTTTTCAGACGGCCACGGGCAGCCAGTGATAAACCGGTGTCCCGTCTGATAACCCTGTGCCCCGAACCTACGCGCATATATACGACACCGACGAGTTATCGTCCCGAAACGAAAACAGTCGGTCGGCCACCCCCTGTGTCGGGCCACCCCCGTAATGCACGATTCGCATGTGAACGCCGCGAACCGACGACGAATCGCCGACCCGCGATCCGTCCGGCTTAATTGAACGCGATCGCAATCGTCTGCCGGCGATTTGTCTTAATTTCGGTGGCTAGAAGGAGGACCAATCCCACCCCCGCAGCCTTCCTCCTCACCTTATCGTCGTTGCTTTCCAACCGCGTCACGCGTCCCTTTATCGACGCTGGCCATCGTCGTCGGGGTGATCGCCGTCGAGATTGGTATTTCGGTGCCGTTGGACGCTAATTTCGACCCTGAATGACTTCGTAAGCGATATAATGACCACCTCGGCTACCGTCTTAATTATTCTTCACCCCTGCGTTCAGCGAACGCGTGCTTAAAGTCGGGTAATATTATATAAGAACCGCGAAACGTAATCAAGTTTTATAAGATTTTGATGTAGCGAGTGTTGAAGGAAATGTAATGAGCGTTAGATTCGCACAGGTGCAAGAATTTTTCCAGCCACGGTTTTTGCGTGCGTAATTGCCATTAATCAGACACTCGGGAATCGGTACTAAGCTGATGCTTACTAATTTCCATCGAGTTGGCCGATGTAATTTAACGAGTTCCTAGCGTGTCTTAATTACGAGACCGTCTAATCATCGCGTCGGTGCGCGCCGCCGCGCCGCTTGGAAATTCTTGCTCGTGAAAATCTCGATTCAACGAGATCCCACTAGATCGATGATAATTACTCCCTCCCGGTTCGCTCACTTTTTTTCTTATACATACAATTTCCCGAGTTCTTTAATCTTTCTCAACCTTTGCGCTCGAACCTGTTCGTCACTCGCGATTGTCATGCTAATTAAGAGCTTTACACGAAATTTCAATAGCACCGTTTCTTTTCGTAGAAAAATTCCTACGTAGGTTTTTCTAAATACCCTGGAGAACACACGTTACACCTTGAACCGAGCGCGTTTGCGAAACCGCGTTCCGAGATGAATTTCGCGAGGACACGCGCGTCCGTGGATTTCGTGGACCGTCCACGGGTCGAACCGTGAGTGTCATCGTATTTAATTAAAATGTCACACGCGTGATAAATGTCGCGTGTGTCGCGTGAAAGAAATCGTCGTAGCCAGCCTCCTCTGTCCGTCCTTTCCACTGTCGGCGAACGTGAACGAGCGGGGGGGTTGCTGGTGCGGGAATAATAAATGAAATTCGCTATCGTCCTGACATCTATACCGCGGCACGAAGGCGTGCGTTGAAAAAGACGCGGCCCGGAGATGGCCGAGGGGGCGGAAATTAGCGAGACGCGCATTTATCTCCGCGACTTTTCGACCGCAATTACGTAAGACCGTAATTTTTCAATATCCCCGCTTCTACGTCGCTTACAGACGTGTCGCGTCTTTTTTACGAGGTCGTTCTTCATTTTTCTTCTTTTTTTTTCCTTTGCTTAAATAAAAAAGAAACGGACCTTCGCGAGACATCAGCCTTTCTTTCGCTCGTTCGCGAAAACTACCGATCGTCCGTGGAATTTCGGTACGTATCGGAAATTTAAATTTAGTGCGATGACGCTGGCTTAAATCTGCGTGACAAACAAACGATTATAAGGTGTCGCGAGGCAAGGTCGGGTTTTGTTTGTACACCGTCGAGAATCGATAGGTTTCGAACGCCTGTATAGTGAATTTCGTGAATTTTCCAAGTTTTAATTTCTCGATTTTCTTCGTTCCCCGTTGGAGTCGGCTCGCGAGGAAAAACATCCTCGGGAGAGGACGCATCGACGCATATTCCGAGCGTAAATGCATCGGTGCGCTTGATGCATATTTATCGTCCGCTCGAGGGATTGTTGCACAATTTTCCATTCCCTCCTGCTAAGCGTTGGCAGGTTCGCGATTGCTCGAACAGTGACTCGGCGTACTCGGTCGACGAAACCGGCGGGCAACGTATCAACGATCGCCGTTTCCCTGGCGGCGCGGGTAAACAGAAATCGTGTCCATCGTGAACCCATGGAAACTCCATGATTTAACGATCCGCTGAATAGATTCGCGGCAATCCCCGCTGTTAATCGACGAACGGCCAGCAAGTTAATTATTAAGGAGCTGGAGCGACCGTACAACTCGTTAGGGTTCAAGATTTATGAATATTTGTCGAGTCAGTAGAGCAACGATAATTGGCAGCTTCAGTTTCATCGCGAATCTATCGGTATCGTACGCGGATAATTTACGAGCGACTCGTTGGAATTTCTATCGATGAACCTAAGCGATACCAAAGGACTATCCTTGGAGAGAAAGCGTAAACATCGTCGGTTAAACGATCAGAATTGCCTTTGAATTGTTGTTGTGTTCGATCACACGGAAGTCTTTCATTTCGATATTTATCCTCTATTTGATTGCTCTTCTTTCACGTACGGAAATTTATAACCATCCCTAAGGAATATTCTAACCGTTCCAGTTTATTGCATTCTTAATATTTGATAATTTACGTTTGGTGTATGATCGAATAAATGGGTGACGGGGTTGTAGGAATTCAAGTGTTAATTAAAATTCGATGATCGGCGAGTAAGCCGAAAACACAAGGCGATAAAAATCGGCGCGATTGATAAGGCGATTAATTCCCGGCAGATCACGTGTGCCTGATAACGGGATATTTATCTTGGCGTTATTTAAACGACGTTCAAAGCCGATCGCCAGAAGAGGAATGGAAGAGGAAGCTGTTACAGGCTGTGAGGCGACGCTTTACAATTAGTAGAAAGTCGTACCGGTAATTAATGAGTCGACCGGGCCAGCTCGAATCTTAATTATTTATCGCTGCATCGTTGATTAATTACAGTCGGCTCGCGTTCCATCGCGCGACGTGATGTATCGCCCGCGCGACGACGTCCACCGGTGACAAATTATTGCCGTTTCTTTTCTTCTGTCCAACCTGAACGGACCCGGGCCCGCTCGCCGGATTCGTGGACGTCCATGGAAACGTTTCAAAAGGATGACGGGATCGTGACAGTCAGAAAGGACTCGATCATCTTAGAAGATCCTTAATCGTCCTGGACCATTCGGAACCGTCTTGAGACACGAGAAATTTTGCAATTGACCTCTCTGAATATTTCTTTTTTATTTTCTTTCTTTCTTTCTTTTTTCGCCAGTTTAATAGACGAGGCTCGTTAACGTATAATAATGGCGAGATGAAATTTGCCGTCACTTGATAAGTGTATACTTTTGATTGCGAAGGTGTTGAAAGATGTTCACACTTTCGTGGCTGGGAATTTTAATGCTAGAAGACGGCAATCTTGCCGCCGTGTAATTAAAACAGGAAATTTTTATCTTTCATTAGTATTTTGAATCATATCGTGTAAAGCGTGCGCGGTTGTCACCGTTCCCTTATCGCGGGTCAAGTGTTCGCCATTTACACGCGATAACGCAACGTTGGCACAGATGTCTTATATAATTAAGACGTTTCACCGGCTACGAATTATTTTAGTCGATGCTCTGACGCGGAGCTAATTTTCGATTCCGACTGTGACGAGCTAATCAACGCGAACCTCTTTCGGTGTTTATCAAAAAAGTTTATCACGCTCATTCTTCTCGTTAATTATTCTACAATTTTTGCGCCCCCTACGTTAGCTGCGAATGGATCAACCTTCTCGTTTTTTTCGGTCGATGTCGGAAAAGGAGAAAATACTTTTCATCCATTCGAAACAATCGCAGCTCAGTGTTCGACGTTTCTGGTTGGGGAAAAGGTGGGAGGGCAGAGCCCTTCCCCGGAGAGATTTGATAAACTCGAATGACGCTCAGGCTCACCTAATTACTCGATAAATGCGCGACTGCTCGCGCTCGGTGCACCGGGTGTCGCTGCTCATTACTAATTACTCATTAGAGCACGTGGCTACGACGAGATCCCCGCTTCCCTTCTCTCTTTCTCCGACGAACGGTAAATTGCGAAAAGTACGCATTATCTTGCGTCGAGAGAGCGGTGACGCGCGGCTTACGATAAATAGAAAGAAACGAAGCCGCAGGGTTTTTCACGTGGGCTCAGCCAGTCGGTGACGTATAAACTCGTCGACGTGTGACGTCGACGCCCTGACTCTCGTTCACCGTCGCGGGGCCGTGAACGCCACTGTAATTTCTTTTTTTTTTTTTTTTTTTTGTAATTATTTTATGGTAATGAGGCTAATTAAAAGGTAAAATGCCTCGAGGGGCTTGCACGCTCGTAGAAAGGAGCGTGAATTGCGCGCGAATATACCGTTTGTGTATTGTGAACGAATACGGCCTCGCGGTTCACCTTTTGTCACCTTTCGCGAGAGACACACGGGACAGGTTCGAGAAAAGGGGTGCGTGAATTCAAGGCTGCTCGATTCTTCGAACCCCCTCCCCTTTCTCTCGCCTTTCTTTCCTTTTCTCTCGTGGATCGATCTCGATGATTCTCTCGTGCCCCTTGAAAGCCGAAGAAACGACCGAGTGCCTTCATTGTCATCCTTGAACGTTTCACCTATACATATATGTAAGTTCGATTAAACGTACAAAGAATCATCGGATCATTGTAATACGCGATAAAGTTTGCCGTCTAAGCGAAAGTCGCACGGTGGAAACGTTATCGTCGGCAACGGGTGCCGTTATCAGGTGTTTCGTGATAAATATTTTTTTTTTTCTTTTTTATCAGATCCATGTCTTTTCTCTGGCACGTTACGTCACGGTCCCGCGAGTAGCAACGAGAGAGAGTATTGTACGCGTCGAACCGACGAGCACGACCCGCGCGCGACTTGCTCATTACACGTCCCGATACTCGACGTAACGGGCACTCCTGGTTCCTCTCCAACGTCACCTCACGATGGTCCTTCTTCGCTTGAAAAAGCGGTAAGGACGTCCGAAATATACCATTTTATAATTGCAATCCGTCGTCGCAATTATTCCGCGTAAGAGAAGCAACCCTGTTACCGTTGCAGCGTCGCGGACGTTGAAGAATCCTCTAGAAAATGAAAGAGAGAGAAAGAAAAAATATACATAAAGGGCTTGCTCGTAGTAGCGGGCGAGCGGGCGAGCGAGGACGAGCGACAAGCTACCAGCTCGCGTACTAATTACTTAAACTCGCAATTAAGTGCACCCTCGCGGCGTCGGAGAAAGGATTCGCGGGAGCGTGATTCGCACCTTCCCCCTTTTTTGCACTTCTCTCACTCGGTCTCTCTTTCTCTATTCTCCATTCTATCTCTCTCTGTCACTGTTTCTCCTCTGTTATTCGCCTTTACACGTTCGCTCATACGTGCACAGGTGCGCACCAAGATTTTCTCCCCTTTTTCCCGGACTTTCTTTCCGCGCTCCTCTGTGCTCGCTTCTTTTGAACGTTTACACACCAGCCAGGGTGTTAGAGTTTCATTTTTTAGGAAGCTGTTGCCGCGCCAGCTTTCGCAGCGAACCAGCCTTTGATCAATTTTATGCCAGTCGGGTTCCTTTTCTCCTTCGATCACGCGCTCGCCTTTTCGAATTTATTAACCCTTTTCGTCTGTCGGAATTAATCTCCTGTTTACGTTCACGTAGATCGATCCTTACTTCGAGGTTTACAGAGCAGTAGAAACGGTAGAAAGGTATAGAATAATTGACAAATCGTTTCTCGGAGCCGAGTCAGCTCGGTGGTTTCGCAATTCCGTCGAACGGCGAGGCCGATATCCCGCGATTCGACGAACGAAAGCCATTTTTCTTCCGTTCCTAGCTCGCCAGCAGCCACGAATCCGGATTCGAGTGACTCTTTGGAAGCGCATGCGTGACCACGCATCTCCTGCCTCACGTGTGTGTGCGCACGCGATTGTTAATGCAAATACGCAGACGCTACGGTGCATCGGATGCACCGATGAGGATGCACACCGACGAACGATCGGCTGAGATAACGGTGCCGTTTCGCAAAGGTTCGAGTGTCGATGAATCGATGCCTCGGATGACTCTGCTCCTCGGTTTTGCGAAACACCGTTGGATTCGATATCTCCTCGAAGAAATAATATTGCGTTTATTGGAATTTGTAGAATTGAAAGAAGAAATCAATTATCTTCAAGCTACTCTGAATTCACGTATTCAATAAATCAGGAAGGGATGAAGCATACGTTCGCCGTTCATTAATCAGAAACAAACCCCGTCAATTACTCGGCAAAAGGAAAGAAAAACAAACGCCATCGTCCCCTGAGAAAATATAATATATTCTCCGGTGCAGTCTCCCTGCAAACGATTTAATTCTGGTTTCCCTTTCGCCAGCAAATGATCCGTACGCGTCACTCGTAATTGTAAACGTCCCCATAAAGACATCTCGTTACCAGATTCGACCAAGGGGTTGAAACGTCGACGTTATTAACTTCCCGTTCGGTCGTTGCTTCGTTTCGCGACTGCAGATGAGAAAAAAAAGAGGAAGGAAAGAGATGGAAAAAGGAAAGGGAAGGAAAATCGAATGCCACGTCTGGGCCAAGCTGGCGTAAAGGCGAGTTTTCAGCGATCTCATTGTCCGCGGTGGCGGCACAAAGGGGTGCGCGACATCAAAGACGAGTCAAAGTTATCGCTCCAGGCTGTACATCCCCGATATTAGCCCTCAGCGCGGCTAATAAACCTTTCCGCTTGTTCGACACACGCGATTCTCGCGATTCTCATCGTGTAATCGACGCCAGCTTCCAGTTGGAAAAAAGGAACTCCCTAGAATTACCATCCGGCTGATATTAACGCCGCCTTTTTCATGCGACCACTCGTCGCACAGACGTCGTACAGCTCAAAGAATTTTTATCCTTACTGCAGTTTCACCGATTGGATCGATTAATTATTTCAATCGAAACTCCAAGTTGGAAAGATTCGTGTGTGATCTTTGGCCCATGAAAAATTTCGATTGCTGTTTACTGATTTAAATTACCTTCCAATTAGAGCGAGATTCTATCGAGTGGAATTTAATCGATTTAATTGAAAAGCACTCATCTTTGGTATTCGATGACTGTTTAATCATGATCGCAGTCACCCTTAGCAACGAAAGGGTTAAAAAATACTTAAGAGACGAAGATCGATCGAAGCACGACAGTCGATTTCACGGTAATCGCAAGTGTCTGTCGTTTTCGTCGATCGTATTCGACTCCGTTACATCACCGTCTACGAATTATAATGATGATAATACGGAATCTAACGGCGCGTGCAACGAAAGAAAAGCTGCACGATCAAACGTTAATTGCTGTTACTCCCCTGCCGTCCCGCCTCTCCGCGGATAATAATTCCAGGCACGAGTCGAAAAATGCCGATGACTCGACGACTTGCGGTTCGCAGACGGTCTCTCAAACTTCACGCCTCGAGCCGACGCTAATTAATCTCATTATCGGTTTAATCGTCCCGGGGATGCGTACGAATTAATAACACCAACGCTGATGAGTCGCAGCTGCGCCGATCGCAGAATCCGTCGCAAAAATTTCGCCCCGCGATAGATCTACCTCTATTTCTTTTTTCCCTCTTCGAACTACCGATGAAACTCGAAGCCCGGGTCGGACTCATAATTCTGCGGATTACGTCCCGATGATTTATGCGAAAATTAAACAAATTCCCAGTCTGGCCGCCGAGAAATTCGGCGATGTCGATTTTTCGTCGATTTTCTTATCCGCGGAATTTCTTATCTTCCAAGTTCGTTCATCGTCTGTCTAATTAATAACGACCGATATTTTTCGATGAAGTTATTTCGCTCATTTTCTACGTCGAGTTAGCCCGAAGACAGAGAAAGATGTAAAAGGAGAAAGAAAGTAAGCACTACAAATCATCCTGGTAGAAATCTAATTTACGGTCGCGCACGGCTTAGGACTGGTCTACAGGCCCGAAACGTGGGAAGTTGAAAAATGCGAATGCCCATTAAAGATACGGTGACGTCCTTCGTTGGCCGCCGATTTACAGGTTACCGGTTCCAGCCTCCGATCGCGGTAATTTACTGGTCAGCTTACCGCGATTAGCCGACTCCTTTGTCACTATTAACCTGGGCTCCAGTCGCGCAGTCGAACGCCTATCGACCCCCATCGACCGAGAAATCTTAGATCTTGCACGTATCCTCGTGTCCTTCTATTTCGCCAATTCCCCTCCAGCAATTACCACGTTACGTACATGCAAATTATCTTGAACCGCTTGATTAATAGTCATCAAAGTAGCTGAAGTAAAATATTATTTCCTCCTGTCAACTTCGCGATTCAGTCTTCGAAATTGGGTTCAGTAGGTTACATCCTGAACACCGTTGTGTCATTTGCAAAGCGAAAACATTAATCACTAATTGTTCGGCATCGGTGGCGTTGAAAATTGACGAATAACTTCTACAGATCGTGTCTGGTAGAAGGATTGCGATTCGCGAGTCCGGGTAACCATGGAATTAAAATTCGCGGAACACGGAAGAGCAAAATTGCAAAAACGCTCTTCTCTCGTCCGTGACACTGTAATTAGTAAAGCGGGTTGAAACGAGTGGAAATCTGGTTTGTCGGCTTTGCTACCAGCGATCCGAGAGATATAGCGATCGTAGATCCTGATAACGATACGACACGATAGGCGTGAGCCTGTTTCCCGTCGGATCGAAAGAAAAACGTGGGTTGTGCCTAGCGTGGATTCGCACACGCGTGGCCAGGTGACAGGTGAGGAGCAACAAGAAGGAAGAAATAGTAGCCAGCCGTATGTACAAGCCATTACATCCTCCCTTTTACGCCTATTTATTATTTTACACTGGATGATCATCCTTAATGAATGGTGTTTGGTATTCAAGCTCTAATTTATTTTTTCTTTTCAATTATTATCCACTCGTTCCTATGTTTAATAGCAACGATGAATAAACCCTTTAATACAAATTTTAACAAAATAATAATAATAACAATAACCTTCGTGTACATACTCCATTATTGAATTTATGAATGATGAATGAAGAATTATGAATAGAAGATCAACCTCTTCTCGTGTGTACACGTTTCTCTTTTAAATGAAACTTGAGTTTTCCGGTGAGACAGCAATTCGCCGTTAAAAATAATTAAACCGCGTTAATTCAGCGGGCACGGTGCGTGCTCTGGACGGTGTAAATCTATCAGAAGTTTCAACGTGCGCCGTTCTCGCAGTGAAATACTAGGAAACATTCCAGCATAATTCCCGGCGCTCTTCCTACGAGGAGAGGAGGCGCGCTCGGGTGGGCCGATATTATTTTTGAAAATCTCGCGCAAACGACGGCATTCCAGGGTGGGGCAGCCCCGGCATTAAATCATCCGGCTTGCGCGCCAGCAACGGTGGCTGTTGCTCGACCCGAGTGGACCGAGAGAGGTCCGCGCGTCTGGCTGCTAGTTGCCAGCATCGCCCATAACCAACCTCTCACACCGTAGCCTACCGTGACATACGGTTTATCGCGAATGTACTCCAGCAGTCGCTAATAAATTCCTTTTTCGCCAGCCACCGTCGACCTATTTGAACAGTCTCTCGTTGTTGTGCCGGGAGCTTCAACCCTCCATTTTTCTTTTTTCCCTATTTTTTTTTTTTTTTTTGGTTTTTATTTCCAACGATTTACTGCCGTTGCTTTCGCCCTGCCCCTCGTTTTCCGACTTAATTTTCCCCTCCTCCGTGTTCGGATGGGACGTTCATTAGCGAGGGAAAAATTGTCTCCGTGTTTTTCGCGACGTCCCCCCCCTCCTGAAAAATGTTTAGCAAATCGACAAGTTCCCGAGGAGAAATTCGTGGTAGCTTTGATAAATTCCTCTTCCACTGGCTACCTAACAGCCAGCGAATTTACCTACCCGGTACCGGTTTCCAACTTAATTTTCTCCTGTCATGGCTGTCCATCGATAAGGTGAAAAATCTCGCGGCGGCTCGTTAGCGGACCGGCCCCGTTTTTCCTCGATTTCGACCGTGTCCCCTGATCATTTTCATCGATCCTTTGTACGGGTATCGACGGTGAATGCCACTCGGACCGCTGTCTATTTCGTTCGTTAGAGAGCATTTTGTCCGGTTTCAATGGTAATTCGAGCCTGTCCGTTCTCGCTGATGGTTTATCGGATGTGTCCTTTTTAGGTGACGATTCGTTTGAATATCGATGCGTTTTCGGTGACCCTTCATTCGGCTTTTACCGGCTCCTGCCCATTCACGCATCCAACTCCCTGATATGTATGTGTTTCTTTTTTTTTTTTTTTTTATTTCATTCGTTTATTACTCGTTTTCGGGCAACTGTTCTTTTACCGGATGGATCTCGTTGTCCGCGAGAGAAAAACAGGTGATCCGTTATCAACGAATCTCTCGAAACGTTTAATAAATTAGTTTTCCTTTCACCCGGTCCGATAATTATCCCATCGTTGAGCGATTCAACGTTATCGTTCCGGCAAACTCGCTTTTCGAATATCCTCTCTCCCCATTCACGCTTGCAATCCGATAGAAAAAAATCTGTGCATCGATATCCTGGAACAGCAGTGTCGAAAAACGTCAACGACCGGATAGGAGGTATTAAAATCGTATTCCGGATATTTTCGAAGCACGAAAGATTTAAAATAAAAAAGGCGCTGTTTTATAGCAGCCGTAGAATATTCTTCCTTCGATATTCATGGAGCAAAGGAAACGTAGGTCCCCGGAACGAGAGCAAACACTCGTCCCTCGAAGGCAGGACGATCAAACACGCGCGAATCGTGTTGCAAAGGAGCTGGGGAATCGTGTGCGCAACACGAAACGAACGGCAAACACTCTGCTGGACGACGTTCCACGAGAAAAAGCACGTGGCAGGACGGCGGTGCATCGACCATCGTTCGTACACCCCTAATTATCCTCGAGTGGTTCGTCGCCGCGTGCGTGTGCGTGATTCGGGCCTGTTTACGAATGCTCGCAAGCCTCGCGTAGCTTTCGAGGATCCTCGAATCAGCTTGGGAAACGTTTAAACGAAACCTGGACTCTTGCTTCTTTGCAGCGTCCTTTATTTTTACACTTTCCTGTTCGACCACGGTTCAACGCATCTTCGACAGCTCGGACGCACGATGTCCTAAATTCTTAATTCGAGAGATTTCATTCGGTACTCGGAAACGTTCCTCGATCCCGTTACGAGAGGCATGTGTCCGCGGATTTGCAACCGGCTAAATTATGTGTTCCGGAACGCGGTCCGTTCCTGAATGCCCGTGTAGGCTGTAAATTTCCTGGCGTTCGCCGTTACGTGGGTGGAGTTCGCTCGAGTAGCCCTGGAGGATGCTCGACGCGCGGTAGTCGGACGTGAATTTACATAGGGAACGCTCGAACGCTCGAAGATGGACGGGAGTTTCTTTAATTATTCATAGAACCGAGTAAATTCCCGGCTGCCGTTCGAAGAAAATGGACAGGATTTCCTTCTCCAATTTTTTTTTAATTGCGTTTCTCCATCTCGAGAAGCGTTTCGTCGCGTATCGAAACAACTGTTCCCAATGGGACGAGTTATTCGTACAACGATCAGCGAGGCCATTGATCCTCGAGGAGACAGAAAGAGGAGGAACCAGATTCCACGACACATTGTCTCCCTGGTTATTCATCGTTCCTTTTCCCTCCGCGAATCTGCTATTTTTCCTTATTTGTATTCGTAGACGGATAATCGAGCCTCGAGCGTTTTACAGGTGGTTGTGAAAAGAATTTCGGCTAACACGACGCGCGTGCCGCGGCGAGACCGCTCGGATTTGAATTTGTAATTCGACGCCTTTGTCGATCCCGGGGAAATTGAATGCGTGAACGCTAATGGGAGCTTCGGATACGCGTTCGCACCTACGAGGACAATCAGACCCGAATCCGGACGGCCGTTAAGGAAACGCGACGATTCACCCAGGTTGAAATGATTTTTTTAGAGTAAATAATTTTATGAAAGAGACAAAACTCCTCTTGAAAAATTGATCGGGCGTCGCTGCTTTTTCCCGTAAATTGAACAAACTCGGCTGAAACACCTCTCGAAGCCCCTTTTCTCTCAGTTCGAGTCTCTTGCACGGTTTTCGCATCCAGAACGAGAAACAAGCGTGCACGTGTAGATCCGCGAGTGAAATCAGCGGGTAACAAGTGTCACCGTCGGTTCTAATTAATTAACGGAGCATCTGCCGTTCCCGTTTCGAGGGAGCGATATCCTGGCTCGTCTTCGCAACCGCGTTCGTTTTCCGCCTCCCCCAACCCCTCGACGCTTCCTCGAGCCTCGTATTCAGACGTGAAGTAGTGCCACGAGGGAGGAGAAGTTAGCGGAACGAATTAACGTTGCTTAATGCTTGAATGGCGGCTGAGAATTAATCCGACACAGTGTTAAATCGCGCGCGATCGTCGCGAGCACCGTGCACTCGATGCTAGAGAGCTTCGAGGGAAGAGAAAAACGAATCGTTTTGTAACTGTTCGACTGGCAAATCGAACTGAAGAGTTTTCACCAGATTTCACGCTTAGGCGACAGACAACCGTGTGTAAGGTGATTTTTATCGCGTTATATACTATTTAACCCTTTATCCTACAACATCGTGTTAAAATGTGTTCAATTTCGTTGGTATTTTTAGTACGATTGAATTTTGAATTTAATTCTAATTGAACATTGATACTTAAAATATTTAAAAATTTTATAATAAATTTAGTTTACTCAGACAAGGATGCATATTTTATTTTTATTTCTTTGTTTCAAAATGAAACAGCTGTCTGTCGCCACTATCGAAAAAATCATAGGCGAAAGGGTTAATTTCGAAATTAAAATAATCGTGTCATACGAACGCTGTTTTCCTTTAGAATAAAATAAATATTTAAAAATTTTATAATAAATTTAGTTTGCTCAGGCAAGGATATTTGTTTCAAAATGAAAGAGCTGTCTATCGCCACTATCGAAAAAATCATAGACGATTTAAAATAATCGTGTCACGCGAACGCTGTTTTCCTTTGGAATAAAATAAATATTTAAAAATTTTATAATAAATTTAGTTTGCTCAGGCAAGGATATTTGTTTCAAAATGAAACAGCTGTCTGTCGCGCTGTCGAAAAAATCATAGGCAATTTAAAATAATCGTGTCATGCGAACGCTGTTTTCCTTTGGAATAAAATAAATATTTAAAAATTTTATAATAAATTTAGTTTGCTCAGGCAAGGATATTTGTTTCAAAATGAAACAGCTGTCTGTCGCCACTATCGAAAAAATCATAGACGATTTAAAATAATCGTGTCACGCGAACGCTGTTTTCCTTTGGAATAAAAGGGACACAGGATCGTGGCACGGTTTCCCGACGCACGCGAAAAAGGATTCGAGATATCCCTCTGTCAGAAGAAATTAATGTTGAGCGTCTTCCACTTGTCATACCAGAGTGATACTAACATTAAATGGGATGCGACGAGTCACGTAATGTTCCTGCAACTCGATATCGGTCTGGGACGGTATGGCAGCTAATGGCTCGTCCATTACTTAACGTCTAAGATTTCCAGCTCCTCTGCAGGACGGATGAATTTTTGGATTACTCTTGTGCACCTCTGTTTCTGGCTAAAATCGAATCCCATGAACGAAAATGATTCATCAACGTCTTACTTTTGTAATTACTTCATCGCTTTTCTTGATTTTAATCAAACTTCCGGACGGCTGATTCGTCGAATCGATAATTCGGGTATGTAAATCGTGTAATGGAGAATTTAATGTTCCCCATGCGAGGACGGTGATATATGTTCGCGTAAAGTGTCCAGTCTGTTAGGGAAAGAAGCAGGCGACATAAGAGACGTTACGGGCAGTTTCGAGTTTCACCGGACAAGCTTCTCGCTTCTGCTCCTCGTTTACCAGCGAGACACTAGTTTTGTGACCCTTTTCTCTAACCGACCGGCAAATTCGTCGGACTAGGAGAGATGGTTCACAAAATCAGGGCGAAACACTATTTCCTTGGAGCACTATTACCTTAGCGACCGACTTGGATCGAATTGCATTCGAAATTTAATTTTTGCATAACGAAGCTAATGATTTTAACGCGAAAGGAACAAAGCTCTCTTGAATTTAAAGCAAAGGGCGTCAAACCTCGAAAGAAGAATATTCCGAGCGGCACTTTTCTTCGTGGAAGGATCGATTCCACGGTTCATCGATGACTCAGGACGCTCCTCGTCGTTGAGGTGTTAACTGCCCAGTCACGATGCACATGTTCGGCCAACAAAACCTGGCGTGTTCTTCGGCGCGCGCGTCAACACGCGCGAAGGGACGCGAAGTGTCGAGTGTCGTGCGCGAGGTTATTGACATTATTGACCAAATATTGGCCTCGCTCAGGGATACTTCTTCCTAACTCTCCTAATTGCCGACGTTCGAGCCTCTCACTTTCAAATTTTCGCTACCAGAATCCTCGGGTTCTCCGACGAGAATAACGCGTTTAAATATTAAGGAAAAATTGAGAAATACCGGAAATTCGTACGAGGGTGAGAGTCGCGTGGGAACTCGTACGACGGGGTAAAATTACAAGTAATTCGCGTCGACCGTGGTATCAATTGCCCGCAGCAGGCCATCGTGCATTCGCGATTTTACGGAAACCGGAGCGAAAGGAAGCGAGAGGGTATCGGTGACGACGACGGCGATCCTAGGAAAGCCGACACACCCACGCGCGTATAAATTCACGCGTGTGTCAGGACAGGAGACACGGTGGGTGCCCCGTAGTGTCGCGCGAGCTGCGTGACCGAATCCGAATCTCTGAAACACCGACACCACCGGCTTCATGCGTTGCTGGACGTCGATTCTCGTATCACTGGGAGAGAAAAAAATGAAATATTCTGAGTCATTGAACCTTAATTTGAAATATTTTATTTGATTTTAAGTCCAGAAAACAAAATTTTACAAAATCAGGGGACGAAAAGAAAAATAAAATCTAAGAATTTTTGAATTAATCCTCGAACAGGATTAGGTTTCTACCTTATTGGCCCAAAAAATGTTCGATTTTTCACCAATTTTCATGTTTAATAAACATTCTATATTTAATATTTTTCGCATGAAAAATTGGTGAAAAATCGAACATTTTTTGGGCCAACATGGTAGAAACCTCCCTTAATCCTTAAGTAACACGGTAGTAACATATTCCGTAGATAAGAATTGAAGAGGCAATAATTCGAAGGTATGATAAATTAGAGGCGATGGGAACGATGTCTCGAGTCACCTGTTTGCACCTGCATAAGCGCCACTTCGCATCACGCTGCTGGCTTTGCACGAAGATGCGTACGTGTACGCGCGTGTACGTCGTGCGAGCGTAGCGTAATCGTGCGGTGTCCGTGTACTCGGTGTGTCCCATTGTGTAACTGGAACTCGTCGTGTTTTCGCAGGAAACGGAACAGGTGTACACAGGTATACGAGACTGCATATGCAGTTACATCGGTTTCCGTGCTGCGCCTAGGCCCCGTGGAACGCTTTCGAACGATGCAATTACGGAGCTGGGCCGGGGAAGGACGCGGTTTAGGGTTTCGTGGTCACGTGTATCGTGTTTAATCGTTGCACTTTCCGACGTAACTTTACTCGGCTAGCATTTGTCCACTTTGATCGATCGCACGGGATCCTGCCACCCTCTCTCTAAACTGATTCGTTAAGGGAGTATTTCTGTTTCGTTCGTAAGTTTGCGTTATTGTTTATAACTTCAGGAAGCAAGGGTGGCTTTTTTATTCGTACCGAGGTGTCCCTGTGAGGGACGTTAGCCCCGAGGACAAAACAGTCCCCCCGAAGTGCGCGCGAAAGTTCCATTAACGACTGGGCGATCTGCGAAAGTTATCGGCGCGGTTCGTCCGCAGGATTCTCGCAATTGCAGCTCCGCTGGGCCGGTCTCGTTAATGGCTCGCGACTATTTCCCGGCTGGCAAGAAGTCGGGACAGAAGTTCTGTGACGTCGGAGGGGGGCGGTCGCAAAGAGGGCTGCCGACAGCCGGAATTTCAATGGGAGGAAAATCTTGGAGGTGAGACGGAATAAACTGGAGCGCGCGTAACTCGCTCGCCTTTGCCGCTTTCCGCCGCTATAAATTCATAAACTACAAGTTCGTCCCTCGGTCGAGAGCCACCCTCTGCTTCCACCCCTCTCCGCCACCTTGGTCGTCGTCGTCACCGCGGGAGAAACTGTTGGAAACTTTCCTACCGGTTACCTTGCCGCCTACGCGGCAGAGAAGGGGAGCTCGCAGTCGGCAGGCGAGAAACTCGACTCGGTGCCTCGATAAATTCACGAGTAGTTAGTTACGGCAAGAAACTCCGCCGGTTTTGACGTACACTGAGGGGGTGGTTCGGGGGAGGGAGAGGGTGCGCGAACGTGGGCGTCATTCCCGTTGTACGCGCGACGACGACTCCAGACGCTGTAAATTCGAGGAACCGCGGAGCTTTTCCTCGCGCTGCCTGCACTTCTGATAATTGATTCGCTCTTTAAACGCTCGATTTCCTCCGCTTTTTCTCCATTTTGTTCTCCGCTTTGGAAAAAAGTAGGGTCGTTCCTGCGCTCCTTACACCCCAAAATTTCACAGTATTATCATTTACTCCTTCAAAAAAAGAGTAATCAGTGTTTGCTTTCCCTCGCGCCGTTGTATTCCCAGTTTTACGAAGTCATAAACCGAAACACGCGATCCTCAAATTACCTTTTCGAGCAGATTACCCTGTTACTCACTAACTTAATCCTAATTCTCCTTCCACAAATCGATCATTCGATCGCTAATTGAAATGCTTCGAACTTTCGTGCGATGTATCCATAGGTGGCTCCTTGAAATTCAGGCAAGCGATCGCGGCAACTTTGTCGGCGGCCACGATATTCCAGGTTTATTTAACCGATTCTCGCACGATTATTCGACGCGCATAGCAGAGGAGCCCGTGTTCTTTCCCTCGGCGGAGTAGCCGCATGAGTAAGTGCGCGTGGTCGAGCATTTTCTCCGTCATTTCGAATAATCAAGAAGGAGAGGAAAAGGTATTGACGCGCGTGAGACGAAAGCCAAAGCGTGCCACGTGGCGCGGCGCATTAATTAAACGGCCGTAAGTGATCGTTGGCTATCGAGCACGTAGGTGAGCGGCTGGCTGGCCACGAAGAAGAAGAGGAAGAGGGGAAATTACATGAAAACGGCCACGTGCCATCGTACAGGAAACGGGAGTCGATGATTACAGGGAAATCGGCTCCCTTCGTAGACCCGTCACGTAATTTTCACGTGGGAGGCTTTCCGTGATTCGACGTTCTACGAACACGAACCACCTCGTTCCATTACACCTCTTTCATTAGGACCAACGAAATGAAGATTTCTTAAAATTGAAAGAATCAACGACACAAAATTTCATTTGGCAAAAAACTATTTTTCAATAATAAAAATCATCCAGATAATTGGGGAGATTTTTTAATAACAAAATTCATGAAGATAATTAAGGACATTTTACAATAGTAAAAATCATCGAGATAATTAAGGACGATTTTCAATAACAAAAATCATGGAGATAAGTGAGGACATTTTTCAATTATAAAAATCATCCAGATAATTGGGGAGATTTTTTAATAACAAAATTCATGAAGATAATTAAGGACATTTTACAATAGTAAAAATCATCGAGATAATTAAGGACGATTTTCAATAACAAAAATCATAGAGATAAGTGAGGACATTTTTCAATTATAAAAATCATCCAGATAATTGGGGAGATTTTTTAATAATAAAATTCATGAAGATAATTAAGGACATTTTACAATAGTAAAAATCATCGAGATAATTAAGGACGATTTTCAATAACAAAAATCATGGAGATAAGTGAGGACATTTATCAATTATAAAAATCATCGAGATAACTGAGGACATTTTTCAATTATAAAAATCATCCAGATAATTAAGGACATTTTTTAATAACAAAAATCGTGGAGATAATTGAGGACATTTTTTAATAACAGAAATCATGGAGATAATTGATGACATTTTTCAATAATAAAAATCATCGAGATAATTGAGGACATTTTCAGTGCAAGCTGGCATCGCGGTGGCGGCTCGACCGTTTTGCGCCCCGTCGAACACAAACGTGGGTCGACGTGGTCGTGGCTACCGGATTTCACCCCTGGCTACACACTCTCTTTCCAGTTCACGATATTTCTTCCCGCCTCGACCCGCCTGCTTCTTAGACCGCCATTTGATCTGGCCCACGATAGCCGGGAGTAGGAGGCGCAACTCAGCCGGAATATCTTCGTCTCTGGATGTTGGCTGGAACCGCACAAGAATCTAAGAGAAAAAAAAAAAAAAAAGAAAATACGTAGGTGGACGGTGTACACGGGTGGATAGAAGAAGGGAAGGATCCGTCTTGTTTCTTCTAGAGGCTGAAAAAACGAGAGCACCTTTCGCTCACGGTTTCCCTGCTTCATCGGTTTCGACAGCTTTCACGCTCTTTTTTCAACGTTTTTCTTCCCACCTTTCTGGACTTACTTTTGTTTCCATCGCGAGGAAAGAAGAAACATAACAAATCATAGAAAATTCTTACTTTCCATAATAAGTGTCTTTCTTGGCTAACCAGCCATCGTCAAAGTCCCCATAGATCGTCCTAATGGATCTATAGCAGGAAACGTGTATCACCCAGGGCGCATGCGTTGGCTGCGTGATTCTGGGCGAGGCCAGGTCCGCGAACCGAGCCTCGCGACGCTTAATTCAGTAGGCGGAAGACTGTCACGGAGGTTGGAGCTTTCCGATCTCTTCCTAATCGAAAAAACGACAGGACCAAGCTGATAGAGGGAGAGAAAAGGTGAGGTTGAGAAGGTTGAAGAGGGGGCAGATGGGTTCGCGCGCTTGCGTGCCTCCGCTTTTGATTATGCGGCTCCGCGATAGGATCTGACACCGGGCCATTTGCATGGCTATCAAGATACCGGCCGTTCATGGGACACGCATACCACCGTGTGTACGCAATATGCCTGCTTTTTCATTCCGAGCTAAGCTAGTTACACGAATGATCGGTGGTTTTCTTCGGAAATCCTCGAATTATTTCGAGAGATCGTCTCTTCGTCGAAAGTAAATTAAATAAATAAAATCTCCCCTGCTTTCTCTCGTTCGGCTCTGTTTCGAATAATCTCCGCTGGCCGATCGAGGCCTTAATTGATTGTCCCGCACGCGGCGCCGGTGTTCTCTCCGGAATCGAATTAATTGACGAACCGTTTTCGCTTGTGGCGTGATCACGAAATCGGTCCCGAGAGCGTGCGCTCGGTTCTGCTGAAAAGGAAACTGTTTCGATTCACGAGCCACGGGGGTCCGGTGGGTCGAGCTGGAACCTCGTCTACAGGTCGTCTACGGCGAACAATTACTTTCCACTTGTCATGCTAATCGCACGTACGTGAGCACCCAGGGAATTCCACTTTGTGCGTGACGGGCCTTTTTTCACCCTGCGCGCCCGCGTATCGCGCAGGTACACACGGGTTTAACATTCGAATCGCGGCCGCCATTATGCGAACACTTTACCTGGCTTGGTTTTATGAAATTTTATTAAATTGGGCCGGCGATAAGAACGGAGCAACAAGTCTCGGAAATTTTTCCTACGCTTAGACCGGCTGGAAAATCGATTACCTGGTTTATCGATCTGCTGGCTCGTTCCGGAAGAGAGGAGGCTGGCTAAACGGGAAGGGAGCGAGACGGTTATGTAGCCTAGATTTGATTCGAATCTGAGATCATTGTGCCAGCCACGGTGTCCCGTGCCGGTAGGAGAGAGACAGACTTAGCATTCTATGATTTCCATACAGGAAGCTCTGTAACGAGAAACCAACCATCCCCTTCCCCTTACTCGTTCCTGCCTCCCCTGTATCCTCTCTTGTACACGCCACCCGCTCTCGAGAGCGAGGCTGCCGGTTCTCGGTTTGTCCCGGTGTATGATTACGAATTTCAGGTTACCAGGTACGAGGCGTCAACCTCTTCTTCGTTGGGTTAAACTCGACCCAAAGATCGGTAGTTCGTGAAAGTTCTCAGACCGTCGAACCAAGAGTTACCTATCGCAGTTAATTTTAAAATTAAGAATTTTATTTTGCTTAATTTCAACTATCGTATGAGGAAACGCAAAGACGTAGTAGAGAAAAATCAGAGGAAGGAGTCCGAGCATCCTGCGAGCCCTGACCAGGTGTGCTCGTTGTCGAGGAGGGGAGGAAGAGATCACAGGGTGTTCACGGATAGACGGTCTCTCCTCGTCCCCTCGTCGGTTCAAACTGCGAAGGACTACGCAGGAGGGGACGAAGGGACACGGCTACCTGAGCTCCTCGCGCCAGGACCATCCCTGGTACAAGCTTTGGGCGCCCAACTGTCTACCGATCCTTCCTCGGTACGCGTCGGTGGAGCGATGATTTTTTCCAGGATTCGAACGGGTACCTGGCTGCCCTCGATGGCTCTCGATCCTTGAACCGTCGACGATTTCCAACCGTGGTCCTGAATTTCGATGCCTCGATATTTCATGCGACCGGTAGACGTGGAGTTTTTAATTGCGAAATATTGACAGGATTAATTGGACGTTTCGGGATACGAATGAAGAAGCAAGGAAAATATCAAATTGTCGAGTGGATGTAACCGATCCTAATGTAACACACGGCGGACGGTAAACGCGTGGGTGCGGGTCGTATGTTACATGTAGAAGGCGAGGTGTCGGCAAACACGAGTACAGATAACCTCCGAGTAAACGTGTAAACTCGGCTACCGGTGTTACGAAACCAAGCAAGGTCTGGGAATCTCCTCTGTTTTCCCTGTTAATATTTGAACAGAGCCGTGCGTGGACGAGAGCGAAGTACTCCTCGACTTTGCGATCATAACCACTAGGGAATGAAACTCTTTCCTTCCTGTTTCCCAATGGCGATTAGATATTTTCCTTCGATTAGAGATTCAACTAGAGTTTTCGAAGCGAGTACGCTTTCTTCGAATTTCCCTTCCTTCCCGACTGGTCAGAGGGAAACTCTTTCGCGGTGGATTTTCGAGAGGCCGGTAATTGTTCCCGGTCCAAAGTCCCGTGGGAAAATAATCCTGCCCGCTGGTAGAAAGGAGGAAGGAGAAGAAGAAAAAAAAAAGGAAAGTTGCTACTCTGGCTGAAATTCTCGGAAGTAGGATTTCTTCTGGCGAAGGTTGTGTGTAGTTGCGAGGAGGTGTAGCTGGCTCAGCGATTTCGCCGTTCATGCTTCCAGGATTTACCAGTTCCTTTCATTCACCGGCTCCGTTGTGCCACCGTCTTTCCTGTGGACGACCCAATTTCTTTTTTTTTCTTCTTCTTTATTCAAATTTCTTCGTACTCCGTTAGCCGACGGATAATTCTCGTGCTCCTCGTCCGAGGAAGCAATAAGTGCCCGGGACTTGATTTAGAACGAATAGATTTGAAATTTTTATCGTTTGTCCTTACGTGCCAACAAGTTTTACTGTTAGAAAAAATCAATAATATATTTCCGTTTCCTTCGTGAAAGTGTGAGTATTTCTGCCGGAAAAGGACCCAATAAAAATTCAGTTCCTCGTCCATGAATATTTATATCGAGGGCCAGAATTCGTCAGAAATTTCCACGTGACTCGAGACGACGTTTGTATCTGGCAGAACGTTCGCCTCGGAGCTTCCTACAGGGTCCTTTACGTTACGTTCTGCGGCCACCCGCAACCACCCCTTTCCGGGGATTACTTCCTATTAATATGCATTACTCTTGGCGGTCGACAAAAGGAGCGAAAGACCGTCCGTGGCACTGTAATGTAAATAAACTTAGGCTTCCGGATCTTCTTCCTCGAGGCGGACACGCTTCTTCTTTTGTAATTGCTGCTCCTTTGTTTCGCGACTAATGCCGGGCACCCCCTCGTGGACGCGGCAAACGGCCGGCTAACATTTTTCATCCCCCGACCGTTTCGCTCCCTTCGTTGGATAATTAGGTGAACGGAATCGTGATATCTCGCGATGAAAGCGGAATCGGAGAACAAATTCGAAATTAACATAAGCACTATTTTCCCTGTACCTTGCTCGGGGTTAAACACTCGACGAGCAGCAACCTGTCCCGATGATCCTCTTCGGGAAATCCTCTATTTTATGGACGGGTTTCAACGACGGACATCCTCGAAAGACGACGCTCCGTCATTTATAAACAAATTCTCGAATCGTAAATCGGGGTCATTGTTCCGTGCCGCCCCTTTCGAGGCGGCCGTACAAAAGGATCCGCAACGCGGATGACAAAGGAGGGAAAAAAGAGAGGCAGAAGTGCTGGAACCGCCGTGTCGATGAGTGCCGTGCTTCTGAATTGATCGGCATTTGAATAAATTCACCTGCACGATAGCCGAGATTGCCGAGACACGCGAGAGGATCCTGCGAGGATCGATTCAGAAGAACGTGATCTGGTATAATGAACTCTAATAACGCGATCCTGGTTTCTCCGTTGTACATCTTGTTCATTTTTAAACATTATCAGACTCCTTGTTTCGCGATAACCAAAAAACGACTGCCATTCTTTCATACGATTAAATATAGGGTTATACAAATTGAGTGTCACATCTTCAAATTGAAATAAAACTCAAAGTATTTGATTTTCGTATGGTTACTTTATTTTAATACAAAGTCTATTTTATGACATTAATTATGAAAAACAATATCATTTAACGGTCCTCCTCCGCTTTTTTTTGTGAGCTTGATACGTTCGACCAAATTTAACGAACGAGTAATTTTTCATGAGGAGACATCAATTGCCACGAAGATCGGATGATTTAACACCATCAGATTTTTTTTATGGGGTTTATGGAAAGTGAAGTCGACTTGTGTGAAAATATAATGAATAATTGGGTGAAACGCATCAGCTCGTAAAAAAAGTCAAGAAGGACATTTGAATAATTAGACATTGTGTTAAAATAAAGAAACCATAAAAAAATCACATACTTCCCGTTTTATTTCAATTTGATGTGACACTAAATTTGGATAACCCTATAGAAAAAAGATCCATATATCGAAATATTTCCATGGCAAAAGATTCTTCATCTCGATTCCAACAACGTACCATTCACTCGCGTGTTTTAACGCACCGGCGCGTTAAAAAAATCGGAGAAAAAAAAAAGGGACAGTGTGACGGTGACGTTTCATCCGTCGAGCGGAGCAGAAACGTCGACCAGCCGAAAACAATGTTCGCCGTTTCATTTTTTAAGCCGGTTCGCTGGAGTTTGGAAAATCGTTGGCTAGCAAATGCGTAACTGAAATCTCAGCATCCGAGAGCAGCCCTCTCCCCTCGTACGATGGCCCGCTGGAAGCGGTGATGCCCCGCAACGACCCTCCGGTGCGCTCGTTTTTCCCTCCCCTTTTCATCCCCTGTCGCCGGAGACGGGGAGGGTTGTAGCTGCAGCTGCACAGCTCTGGCCAGGTGTGCTCTCTCGCAATGTTGCCGCAAGGGTGAATTTCGTCTCTCTCTCTCTCTCCTACTCCCCTCTCCGCCCCGCTCACACCCTCTGTCGGTGTTTCTCCATTGAAGCGGCTCTGGTCGCGCAGAAGCTCGATCAAAAGGACGATTTTGCATCGAAGCGTTTCCTCTGCGAGCTCTCCGCGCCGCGCCGGGAATTTCCGATCGAAATTTCGACGACGATCGCCGGAAAAAAAAACTAGCTTAGAAAAATTGCTACTTTCGGCTTTTTTAATCCCACGGATCCTACTCCAACCCGCTTCTCAACATTGTTGCGCATTGAACGACTTAATTCGCTTAACTGTACGCGAGATCACTATGATTCCGATTAAATTAATACTGGTAATTTGTTGCGAATTGTCAGTGACCGTGAAGAGATACAGTTGAGAAGCTCCCCTTTGTAAATATTTTTAGAATATCGTAAGAATTTCTTTTTTCTATGGAAAACGATGCGGTATAGGGATTCTGGTCGATACAGGAACAGAGTTCGCGAGGACTCGTCGAAATGTATTTTTATTGGCGGTCGTGCAGGGACCATGGCAGATAGGAAATTGCGGAAACGAGAAACCGACGATATCTCGATAAGAGCCGCGCCGGGCAACGCTCTCATTGCCTCAATTTCCACTTCCACTTCCACTTCCGGCCGCGATCGCTTTTTCCCATCGGCCGAGCCTAAAAACACGCGCCCCATTGTCGCGTGGAACCGTGAAGCAGGAAAAATGACCATACCCCTCGAAAATTTCGTGACATTGTTGTCTGGAAATTTTTTTCCAATTTCAGAATATTTGAAGTAAAAATTATAGATTCAAAGAAACTTGTTATATAATTTCGTAGTTTTTTATTATTAAATAAAACTTGATGAATTTTACAATTTTTCAATAGTTTAGCAAGATTTTTTCAGTATTCTGATTAACACCAGGGGCGTATCTAATAACGACCCTGGTCGAAGTCAACGAGCCGGTACGTTCATCAGCGGGTAATCAGTGCGAGCCTGTACTGTCCGGCACGTCGTCGGTCGCCTAGGTTCCGCACCCTTCCGGTTCCGGTGTTCCGGTAGGCTTGCCTTCTCTCACTCCGCAGGGGAACCCCGGTTTCCGGTTTTCAGGTGGGATACACGCTCAGCCGAGCGCTGTCACGTTTCGGATCCATGGATCCATGGATCCTCCTTCCTCTATCCTCTTACCCTTCCCTCTTCCCCGGGATCGATCGACCCTCAGACTCGTTTTCGTTCGGATTTCCGGTGATAGCGCGTCACGATTTGTGATTAAGCACGTTTGCGTCGCTGCATATACAATATTTCAAACATCTAAGCTTGTTAAAGATTTTTGAAAAATAAAAAATTGTAATTAACACAATTCCTTTAAAAAGTATAAAAATTTCTCTTCAAATATATCTGAACGCTTCGGATCAAGTTTCAAACACTTCTGCACATTTGTAGTCGATCAAATAGCCGCCGTATCCTCGAAAACGATCCTTCGATCGAAGGGTGACCGGTATCGCAGTTGCCCGGTGCGAACGGTGACTAATGGACGTCTCGAGGCTTAAACAAAACGTCGAATCGACGTAGCCAGGGTGAAATTGGCCGGTAACCTACCGCACTGCGGCGAAACGCCTAAACAAGGGGCCCCCATTAGGCGAAATGAGTGGAGGCAACGAAGCTACTCATGATTAAAAGGTCGATTTGTTACACGAACCCGACCGTCGCGAGTCGTGTATCAAGCGCTCCATCGAAAAGAATCTTCGGATAAGTTTCCGAATGGCCCCACCAAAATTGAGAACTCGGATTCAGTATATAA
Organism: Osmia lignaria lignaria; assembly: GCF_051020975.1. Classification (NCBI taxonomy): domain Eukaryota; kingdom Metazoa; phylum Arthropoda; class Insecta; order Hymenoptera; family Megachilidae; genus Osmia; species Osmia lignaria. Next base: position 6,493,642 of record NC_135035.1, read on the forward strand.
TCTAAATTGACCACCAGAAACCGATTAAAATTGGTTTCAGTGCTGGATGTCTTATCGTTTTTGAGATATCGTGGTAAGAAATATTTGTACAATTTTGGGACTACGTATGCGCTATTTGATACTGCGCATGCGCTATAACCTAACCTAACCTTACCACGATATCTCGGAAACGGTAAGACATCCAGCTCTGAAAGCAACTTTAATCGGTTATATACCGAACCTGTTATAAAAAGTTATGAACTTCTCGTTATAAAAAGTAACACACAATTAGAAGATTATTCGTAAAATTATATAAAAGATCGTCGATGGACAGAAATTAAATCACTGTGTTTAAACTTAAAGCTGGATGAATCAGGGTGTATGGGAGTTTCCTGTGTCGATTGTATGGAATTTTCGCGACGGGGGTAACGTTACATCGGGGCCCGTAATTAAAGCGTCGAATGCGGTTCGCGGTTTTATGGGAAACCCGTGAACGTAGCACCTGCCAAAACGGTCGATCGCATGGGACAGGAGAACGACGTGATTCGCCTGGTCGTTTAATGACGGCGAGGTTGTGGGAACCCGGTCACGGGTGGAGCGAGCACTCCCCTTAAGTACAGTGATTATGTGACTGGGGACACGGTACTTGCGTACCACTCGACGATTATTAACATGGATCGATTCGGCTGCTTTCCTTTCGAAAAAAGTTCCTGTGGAAATGCGGCCTGGAAAAATCGAGACCTGCTTGAAAGTTTCAATTTTTCAAACTCGCATAAGGGTAATTATCATGTAAAGTATAATAGAAAATTAAATGTGTAAACACAAGTTAAAATTAATATCGAACGAGAAGGGTGAGAAGAAGCGTGTTTCTGTCAAAAAAAAGGGGGAAGAGGAGCCACCATTTCAGAGAGATTGTAGGAAGGAGGAAGGTTCGGACCAATCTACCGGCAATCCGGCTAAAAGTCGTCGACTTCAAGTATCGTATCCCTCGCGACGTAATCGTTACACTCAAGAAGAGTGGTTGCCTCATCCACCTAAACGGCAAACGCCTCTGCTTCCATTAACCCACGAGAAAGGAAGGAAAAAAAAGGAGAACCTGGAAGCTTTAAAAATCTCCGCACCGTTCTGAAATTTCGTAATTTCAACTCGATAAATATTCGACGAATAAGGAGAAATATTGCTAATTAAAATCGAACACCTTTAACCATTCATAAATCATTTTGTTCGCAAGAAATTTCCTATTTTTATGCAATGTTTGTTGCAAAAGAAAGAGGGACATTTTTTTAATAGAAATAGCGCACATCCAATCTCCAAATAACTTTGATCGATGACACCGGAGTAACTGGTGAACGAAATCGCGATGTTTGGAGGGGGTGATAGCGCGTAGGGGTGAGATTGCCTTGTCACCTTGACAAATGGTTGGAGAACGAAAGGTACCAGGCTACGTGGAAGCTCAGAGTCCTTCCAGTCCCTTAAATTCACGCTCCTCCTCCCTTTCGGCCTCTTCCTTCACCTGCTCGTCTCTCACGAGGCCCTCGAAGACAGAACCGACCCCCCTGCTGACGATTAGTCATTAACCATCGACAGGTTTGACAAATAGCCGTGGTGTTTATTAAATGCCCCGAAAATGATTCTAAAACGAAGTCTAAGAAATCAGGTTGCTTCGTAGGAAATTAAAATCCTTCGGTGCAACATTTCGAATTGCATTCACTGCAAACCTGACGTTCTTCGAATTTCTGATTTTTCTATAATAATGCGATTAAGTGCAAAGATTCTTCAAGGTTCACGTTGTTATCGTTCAATTAGATCGAATGCATTCTTCGAAATGCATTCTTGAATGCAACGATGCATTCATCGCGATTATATTGAACGCTACAAAATTTACATTGTTATCGTTAAAAATTTTTTACAACACGATAATTGAACGCAACGCAGCGTTTATTAAAATTTCAACAGATCCTCGTACGTTCTTGCAGAATTGAACGTTCCAGTTTCCATCGGTCGGGCCGGTCTCTTTAATCATGCATCGCCTAATTACTTTTCCGTCGTTGAAAGCGACTCGATTGATTTTTGATTAAACCCGCCGCAACCGTCGCCGCGATTTCATTTCGTCGCGGCGCACAATCGGTCGCATTTCGACGGTACGCGAAATTTTATTCGAGCCCCGCCGCCGGCTGGTTTGCATAATTGATTCGGCCGCGGCGAACGTTTCGCGTGCGCGATTCGCTCGCTGGCATTATTCGCAACCTGTCGACAAATTGAAACGCGATCCGTTTCGCCCGTTGTAAACTCGATGTTCCTATCAGAGAGCAGCGATCGTTCTCCGGTTACGTGAATTAAGAGACCCGGCTCCTCACGTTCCATCGCTTTCCGCGAACATCGTTTCTACCTAGGATCAGCGGATTTCTTTCTACGTCTCTGGTGTCCTAGACGAAATTCGACAATTCTATGGTATGCGCTTGTGTACAAGACGGGCACATGTCGCAAGGTGTCGAAGGAATTCAGTGTCGTCAGGAAAATTTTATATCGTACGGATGCACTTTTTTAACAATGCAACTGCATATTCTTTCACCCGAAGCTCGTTTGGAACGCCCTGTATTCCGATTTGTCACGCACCGATCATAACGAAGTATGATCACGCGATATTTTTTCGGTTTCGTTATTGCGACCCACGATTTTCACGGTGAATGATTCCACGGGGGCAAAGTGTTTCGGTGACGCCGATCTAGAAATAAAAAGGCACAAGGAATCAGTTCGCTCGGTCGTACTACGGTCACGCACAAACCGCACTGAAGGGGGTGGTTCACCCTCGTAACCAAAAATCACATTCCTACCGACCCCTCGAATTATTACGTGGTACCGTGTCGAATTCGCATTCCCATACGCACGCTTGTGAATCCACGATGGTACAGTCCATGGCAATAATCGTAACACCCTTATTTCAGAAAAAGAACGCAAACACTTCAGCAAATATTTATCAAGCAAAATACTACATGTCTTTTTCCAAAATTTAAAATTTAAACATTTAAAAAAAATTTAATAAGATGGAAAATTAATTAAATTTGAAAACCTTAATGGTAATTTTTAAAGGAAAAGTGTGATTTATAGTAAATGATCATTTAATTGAAATGTTTAGAATTAGTTTTATTATAAATCACAGCTTGTTAAACCGAGTGGTGTTATTTTATAGGGTGCGTTGTTATTGTAAGGGACTGTACGTGAAGACACGAGTTACGCAAAGCACACGAATAGTCACGCAACCTGCGTGCATGAATGCGTAATGGGAGCGAACAGTGATTTCCACCCTCGATGACCGCCCCCTCTTTCCACGACCAGATGGGGTTCTCACGAGTCACCCTTAATACCGCTCATAATCGTGCTCGATAATGCTGGCTGTCACAACACGCAAACAATCGCCCGCGGCCGATTGAAAAATCAAAGGATTACTCGTGATCTTCTTGGCCCGAGGGGGTGGTTTCGCGCCCGACGGGCAGAGATGTAAACGATGAGGACAAGCGAGGATATAAGAGAGAAGAAATGATTCAAGATATGTTTACAAATTCACGCGCTCGACGCAGGGTCGAAGCTCAGTTGTTTCCAGTTCTTCAGACGTTTCGGTCGAGGTTTGTGTACTGAGAACCGGGCCTGCTTCGAGCACGTGAATTTATACGCTTATACCGATCAATTAGCTACTTGAAATTAAATAATTTAATGCATAATTGAATTTTTCAATAAGCAATATTCGTACAAAGCCAGTGCCAGGATTAAACGTCCCTCTTTTACTCTTTTAATGGAATGAAACTTTTTCAACCGACCGCTGACAGCCAGGGTTGACAACCCGGTAAAGAGTAGCACGGGTCCCGTTTCGAACGTCAAAAAATTACCCCTGGAATCGGCCGACGTGTCTTTCAAATTGCAAGCAGCAAGGACAGCCGTCACATTTTTATCTCTGCTCGGTGCAACACGGAAACGTTTCCACCCCCGATGAAAGAGAGTGTCGGTTGACACGCGCGTTTAATCGTCGATACACAAGCTGACAATAACGCGAAACGTTGAACCGAGTTTGCTAAATGAAAAAAAAAAAAAACGAAAAAGAAAAAAGCAGAAATAGTAGAGACAGAGAGGAAAAGAGAAGAAGTCGGTGAAGAATCGAGGAGGGTGAGAAAGGGAGCGAGGGGGATGGGTGCGACGAATAAATTTTCCGCGTACCGCGGATAATGTATCGTCCAGCGTGAATGGACGACGAAAGCAGAGGCACGTTTTATTATAAAACGACCGCGATTCGAATAAATTTATCGACACACGTCTCGTTCCGCGACGAACGCCCCCGTTACACCTTGTCATCGCTGTTTGCGCGTCTTTGTCTTCGTTCCGACGTTCATTCGACTCGATAACGTCGCGGTGGTTACCTTCACGAATGAGTATTTTTTATGGGAACCCCTAGGGACCATAAATCCACGGTAAATTGGAAATGAAGAATCGAGTTCTACGATAAGGCTCGATTTAATTTGCAACGACATAATGTTGTCAATGAAGGTGTGTATTTATGCGTAACATGATTAATTAATATTTACATATAATTATAAGAGACTGGTGTTACAGTAATTAGTAATTGAAAATATGAAATTTGTATTCATTCGTGAAATAATGATACAATTTTCTTAATTTGTCATTGTATATACGTATGTTTATTATTTCTTCATTCAACAATTTTCATGGTGTGTATTTATACGTAACATGATTAATTAATATTTACATATAATTGTACGAGACTGGTGTTGCAGTAATTAGTAACTAAAAACATGAAATTTTAATTTATTCGTGAGATAATGATACAATTTTCTTAATTTGTCATTGTATTTGTTATTTTTTCATTCAACAATTTTTATGGTGTGTATTTATACGTAACATGATTAATTAATATTTACATATAATTGTATGAGACTGGTGTTACAGTAATTAGTAATTGAAAACATGAAATTTTAATTTATTCGTGAGATAATGATACAATTTTCTTAATTTGTCATTGTATACATGTATGTTTATAATTTTTTCATTCAACAATTTTCATGGTAATGATACTTAACACTGGGAAGCTGGTTATTTAGCGGTCGATCATACTTGTCAAGGGCCGCGTCATGGCAATCAATTGGCCCGATGCACGGAACACGTAATTTCTTTCATATAAAATCACCATGTACACCTCGGTTGATCGTCATTTTCTCGTTTCGTGCGAAACAAGCGGTGTGACTCGTCTTTTGAACCGTTCAAGACGCCTGGGATGACTATCGTAAAATCCTGCTTACAACGATAATAAGTCTCACTCGAATCTCTCGCGTTCTATGGATAAAATAAACGCGTGCCTTATACAGCTCGGACATCGAGAATTTCTTTCGCCGTTCCTTTTTAATTAATTTTCAATCAAATTTTTGTGTGCAAATCAAGACGAACTCCTTTGGAACAGTTTATTTGAACTGATCTTTTTCTGCTTGCAGGTCGGAGAGCGATCGCAAAATGTTGAATCCAGATACAGGCTGTTACTCGGAATCGGTTCGGGCATGGTGAGTAAAATGATCAGATAAATATAAAAAAACAAAATGAAAATTAGAATAGAGAACGGGCCCGAGCGGTGTCGTAAGAACGTCTACGTTTCGAATCGACCGGGTTGAGCGTGTAATCTCCCTCGAATATCTTGGCTCGCGTGCCGCGCGCGTTCTCATCAACGCGTAATCTTAATTAAGTACAAATCGCTTCGTGTACGACGACGTGTTACGCGTCCAGGTACGAGCATTCCTTTAGATAATCGACCGTTTAGTTTCCACCCATTTTCGCGTTCCCTCGTTCACCGGATTTTAATGGAATAATATTCCGACGTTGCTTCGTTAACGCTAATGAATCTTCCAGAGCGTACGGAGATATTTTTTTTATCCGAAACCGTGTATTTTCGATTAATTAAAAAGACACGGTGTCAGCCAACTCTGGATTTTTTCATTTCGTTTTAAAGAATTTCTCAAGGAATCCTCGTTAGGTCGTCACGAAAAGTCATCGATCTTGTTAAGTATCTTGTTCTCTATTCACGATATACCAGGTACACGCAATAGAAAACGCCTGTTTCTGTCTGCACTCGTTATAATTGCTGTCGCGTGCATCTTGCCCGCGAGTGCAGCCTCTTGCACGCGTCGCCGACGATATAATTGAAACCGAGCGGATTTTAAATCGCGTCGTTAGAAAGCAGTTACCCTAGAATTCGCGGGAATCCTAACAGCTGAACGTGTTACGTGATCGATAGCAATCAATATAGCCGAGAAGGATATGCGTGTTCCAGTGCGTGTTTCTCGTTCATCAAGGAAAAAGGATACGCACGACGGTAACTGCAGATGAGTTTTCCTCCGTCGAACTTCATTTAGGTCATGGTATTTTCCTCCTCTGATTACAACTGTTTATGCATTTATTTCTCGACGACGCGTATGAACTGTTCGAACGTTCGTTCTTTATACACCGTGGATGCTTTTTCGACGTAATCGAACGATAATTCGTGGAATACCGGGTTACGCAGGGTGTATTTTTGCAGAGCGAACGGAAAGCAGTCGGATCAGCCGTAAATATGCTGGGAAGGAAACAAACAGTAGCGTCGATTCGGTTCAAATTGCGCGCATGAATTTTAACGAACGGTGATTTGGGCCGATTTTACACGGTCGACTCGAAATATCGAGCCGATTTTTCATAATTCAAACCAACCCCCCGGTGGCTTGGCGCAAAATTCAATTCCCGGCCACACCCCGTCACCGTTGCCCCCCACGCCCCTCCGCTTCGCTATCGTTATTTCCACGTTGGTTTTCGTGTTTTTGCCATTATACCGGGCAAAGGTAATTTCCCGGCTCCGACCGCCGCTGATGTATTTATAACGAAACGAATTAAACTCGCCGGCCAGCGAATAGGTAACAAAACGCGCCGGGAACCATCCCCCTCCCTCCTCGCCGGAAATAAAATATCCAAATATTTGCCCGTTTAATTTGAATCACGCTTTGCCTCCGTGCCAACCGAGCGCACGGGGTTAATAAATGATCAAGCCCGATTGTTCGCGAAAGGGTTGCCATTCTCTCGCTGTTGCACCATCGACCTCTCTTTAGACTTCCTTCTTCTTTCGAAACAGAGATTGGAGCACCGAAAATTGAGATTCTTAAATGACCCTTCAAAGAAAACGTGCCTAAGAGCAAAAAGCGTCAAAATGAGGATATTCGTGGAAATTTCTTAACGGGCTACGGGGGTGTTGGTTCGCATTAGCCAGACAGCAGACGAACGAAAAGGCAAAGAAATATATATCAGGAGAGTCTGTCAAGAAAGGGGGGGGGGGACCGATTTATCCGCAATCGCGGCGTTGCTTTTCTCGGGACATTAGGGACACGATCAGGATCGTTGGCGCGGGGGTGGTTCGGGGGTTGGGTCTTAATGCGATTAAGGTCGTTATCAGATGTCGTCGACGTTTCTTGCGCGATGACGTCGACGTGGCTCGTTTGTCATCGCGCGACGTCGTCACGGGGGCTGCATGATTTACTTCCGCCACCCCCTTTCTCGCCCTTTCGCACCCTCCGTTTCCTCCAGCGACGATTCTCTGGACTCGTCTTTCAATTTTAACTCCCACTTTTCTTGCGTCACCTGTTCGACCCGCTGGCACGGAGAAAAATAAAAAAATAAAAGTTCTAAGGTGTTCGGAAAAAAGAAATTATGGAAAAAGAAACGACGGAGGAAGTGTTGGTCGGGTGACAAAAAAATCGATTTGAAGGAGCTCGCGTGCGACACGCGGCCGGACATACGTGTCAGAAGGTATTTTCGAGATTCGTTAAGCTTCGTCGTCGACACCCACCCTCGCCACCCTTGGAGTTACGTCGGCTGAACGTCGCATTAGCCCGAGGAAAATGGGGCGAAAGTCGTCGCGAGGACGAAAAAGAAGCTCGCGAAGAATGGCATTTATTCTCCTGCGAGTAACAGAGAGAGAGAGAGATACGAATGAAAGAGAAGAGACAGTTGGTTCTTCGTGGTCAGGTTGCGAGACGAGGGTGTGGCCAGGAGATAGGGATGATTAGAAGCTACACCCCCGAGGCACGAGCCGAGGGTGCCGGCGGAAAATTCATGGAGTTACTTAGCAGTCTTCCAAGCTTACTCGTTTATCTTGCCACGAGGGAAGAAGGAAGTCGTTACGTCGTCGAGAGGCCGCCGGGGTCGTGGCTGTAATCCTAATTAATAATTAATTACCACGGTAGGGGAATAAATGGCCGATTGAATTCTTCCTGCGTTAAGGGAGCCGGTTGATTTATCGATACGATTCTCTTCAACTCCCAATGACCTGGAAACTATCCTTTGATTTCTGATCCTCGAATCTTCTAATGGTAAATTTAATCGAACTACGTTTACCGTGAATTTTCATTTACCAATGGAATACAGGAGGGAGAGAGCGCAGTAAAAAAAAAAGCAGTCGGTAAAGTTTTACGAGGGCTCAGAAATAAAGGAGAAAAAAAGAGACAGGGACGAGAGAAGGATCCTCGTTTTGGTCTTTTACGAACACGTCCGACCGAGATCCTTCGGTAACGCGGTCGAAAGTTGTCCGCGTGTGTCCTTACGACTGCTCCCTGGAGCACCCCAGTTTGTCAAGACGACCCTTCGGTGTCGTTTACAAGACAGCAAATTTGTCTGAGATAAGCAAAACAAACCGAGCCCAGGGTGGACCAGCCGTCCGTTTTCCTCTTGTTTTTTCTTTCTTCTCTTCTGCCCGACGGTTCTGCTGTCTTTTATCCTTTGAGCAGAAGGATACGACTGGAAGGGTTTAATTGGTGGTTCGTTTGACGGATTTCTTTTATCGACTCCTCGATAGACGATTTCGATTCTTTGATGTTTGCCTCGTTAAAAATTCCAGGGAACGCAATTAACTGAACTACGAAACGCGTACAACGATATTGGAAAATAACACGACGCGTGTTTTTGAAAAATAATTGAATAGGAGAGATAAGGCGTTTCTATGCTCCCAGTCATTTTTAAGCGCAAAGTGACCAGCCTGCTGGATGACACGCAGCAGGGACGCTAAATTATGGATCGATTCCGCGAAACCTCTGTTTCAACCGCTTTCTCGAACGTCGTTCGGTGCGCGAGGATTTGCATACATTAGATTTTATCCTTCCAGGAACGTTCGTCTTCGAGATGCACGTATTTATGAGAATCCCGTGGTATAATGGTCCTGAATTTAGGATGGAATCCCGTTGGTAACTTCATTATGGCCCCCTGATTTACAGGGTTCCGCTCTGAACGACCATCCTCAATCTCGGAAAATATTCCTCCGCATTTCTCTTTTTTATTACGCTCATTCTCAAAACAATTATTCATATCGATCTTTAACCCGTGAAGAAGAAAGAAAAACAGGGTTTCACCCTTTCGTTTTTTAACGACGTTTTAATACACCCCCGACCAAGTGCAGAGCGAATTCGATGGAGAAGGATCAGGAGAGCGGGTACGATAAAAATCGAGAGGTCTGCGTGTCACGATTAGCTTCGGGTGAAGGGATGCTAAGGGCACAGCTGCGCGAAAAAAAGGGGGGCCTCGCTGGTCCCACAGCTGCGAACAGGGTCATCGATGTCGTCGAGTAGCCAGAAACGATGGCGCGCGTGTCGAACGAACCTTCGATTCGTCTCGGACACGATCTCCGATATAATTTGCCCGCGGGACGAAGATAAGATCGGTGAAACAGGTGAAGAAGCAATTTTTCGATATCAATTTGCGTAATTTTCATTTCTTCCTCAATTTCCTGCGTTTTCCATCGACAACCATTTTTACCAAAGGCACGCAAAGGGTAATCCAACATCTTCGTTTCGCGGCCGATGCAATCACGCGAGTTGGTCGACGAAAGAGAGAAAAAGGGAGAACCCTAATCGTGATCACTGAATAGGATATTCTTCAACGCCCCCACAGCCGGGATTATTAATTCGCCCTTTGCGTTCGGTCAGCACACGCCTGGTGTGCTTTCACGCTCTGTACCGGGTTAACGTTGAGTCTTCTTCAAGGTGCAAACCGCGTTCCCGATTTCACTAAAAGTGCCAAATGAATGCGAGATCGAACTACGAGAGATGAAACAGAGAAGGAACAATGGAACTAGGGAGAGACGAAGAGAGGCGTTAATAGGACCACCAGGTTGGAGATTCGATGGCGAAGCATTCTCTGCGTTCCTGGTGCTGCAATATAACGCGCGTATAGACACGTATACGTGTATGGGAGAAGCAGCCCTCAGGGGGTTGCCGAGGGGTAAACATCGTGTAACCATCGGGGGAAACAGCGCGAGGGGTTTGAGGTCGATTGTGCGGCTCGGGGCTTGCATATACGATTCCATAAATATTTTATTGGCTCGTCATTCGATTTTATTACGACCGGCCAATCGAATGATACGCAGGATTACGCTGGGAATATTTCCTACCGGCTCGAGGACCGTTTAATCGGTATCGGTTTTCATTTACCCGAAACCGAGCGAGTGGGATAAATCAGAAATATATTTTTAAACAAAGAATCACCGAGTAATTGTCAAATTATTCATAAAAAAGAAGCAGAGTTCCGAAAGGGAAACGAAGCGACCAGTGATTTCCTTTGACGGAAGACTTCGTTTCGAAGATCCTTGGACGGAGGATATTCGGGGGAGGGTTTCAAAGAAAAGGCTGCCGCCTGTCTAGGCGATTTTCCGCGAGATCGCATCGAACCGGTACCCATTTGCCGGTGGAAAACATATTTTTCAGGATCCAACGAGCCGTCGCTCGTCGGTTGGTCGGAACGTCCTGCAATTTCCTTGCCGTCTCCCTCTTCGGAACGTCTAGTCCGTGCGCGCTTAATTAAGCCGAGCCACTTAGTACCGTTGAATGCTTCTTGATTGGCAGACGAGGTAGCCGACGAAGCCCAGGTACGTAGCTATCCGCGCCTCTGGCAGCCGCGAGTCGGCCACTCAGTCAACATCAGACGAATGCTGAGTTATGTCGAGGGTCCGAGCTCTTTTAAACTCGCCAATAAATCGGCTGCTTCTCCTCTACGAACCTTCTTCTTCTTCTTCTTCGTCTTCTTCTTCTTTGGCTGCTGGGCGCTGCTGCTCCTTCGCGTGTACCACGGGTACGCATCTTTCTTCCACGCGCTTTTGTTCGTCGTTTTTCTTCGAACCTCGTGTCGTTGCACCTTAAACGACGCCTTTTTTCCTGATTTCTTGCCGATTACCCGGAGTACCTGCGCGTCTTCGAGTTCGGTTCGAGTTGTCTTCAACGACGTTTGTCTTCATTTGCAGGTACCGGAGGTGTTTCCCTTTATGTTCTTCACCGGGAAATCGAGTTAACGCGAAAAATATTTTCACTCTAATATTTTCTCTCTTTAAAGTTTCGAAGAGTTCGCGTGATGGCAGGTAGCGCGAAATTCGTTTGCAGACACGTACCTGGAGGTGCGAAAATATCGGCTGGTTTGCCCGATGACTCGACAGCTTCCCTCTTCCTTTTCTTTCTTTTCGTCTATTTTTTCCTCCGCGTTATTATCTCCTCGCCGCGATTGTATTTCTGTTAGGGATTAGAAACGGACTTGTATACCCCGTATCGGAAGCCTGTATTAATTACTTTAGACGGTTCTTTAATTAATTTCTCACCTTTGCATCTGACCGCCTTCGAATTTCTCGTTCTTTTCTTCGGAACTTCGAACTCTGTCGTAATTAGCGCATCGATGCCGAAGGAATTCTCCGGTCGGTTGGAATAATTGATCGGAACGCGCATCGCGATCGAGAATCTTGGCGCGGCATCGTCACCAATTAATAATTACGACATTGTCGCCGTCGCTAAACGCTTTAATCAATGTCATCGGGCCAATTTCCGATCGCCGTTGGCTTCCAGCCTGTCCCTCTCTTCCTCCATCATAGCCGGCTGGCTACTCGGCAGGAAATTACGCGGCACGATCGAAACGCAAGCGGAAGTTGCAATTTATCAGTTTCGAGGCTGAACACCACTCCGGAGATCGCGATTCCGATTCTACGCGATCAGCACGGGTGTGGACGTGCCTTAACACAACTCGAAAATCGATCCATTCTCTGCTATCTGCGTTGCTTATCATCATCATTTATACCTACGGTGAGCATGTGCCCTTTATTGCAAAGGGCGCTCCTCTGTTTCGAAATTCGATTTCGGTAATTTAGTAACATTACTCGATCAATTAAATCGGTTAAAACCGCGAGGCCGTCAATTTCTGAGACTCGAGCCAGGTGATTGCCATTTTTCCAGGCTAACGGGGAGTAACAAACTGACGGCTGTTAGTTGCTCGAGAGATCTCGAGAGTTTTCCTCGGCTCTTTCGCATCCGGATAACGAGGTTTACTCTTAACGCTTGCGTGGGCGGCTGATAATTATCGTGCGCGCCGTCGTGTCCCGGCTTCGTTCACGTTTTCCACCTGTATCTCGCTTATCTAACCAGCGGTGATCTGTTCGAATAATATCTCGAATCGTTAACATCGTGGACCACCGATGACCCGTGCGCCATTCAACCCGTTAATCATCCATCCCACGGTTAAAAAGGTTTTTTGACCGTGCAAAAGGAGGATTGGACTGGCTTTTCGCGATTCATGGCACGGAAGTATCGGCGCGATCGAGCGGCGATATTTTCGCAGCAGGTCGATAAAGTATAAAGAAAGGAGCGAGGGAAAAAGGCGCGTACTCGACCTTCCATGCATGCGCATATGTTGGAATATCGCCAGTTCCGCTGGTTTCGAGTGGTCGACGGGTTATTCGAGTGGCCGGTCGCTTGTGCTCGTGAATATTGCCGGCTCTCTTATGCGAAACTCTCGCCGAGTGTCTACGATTCAGTGCATCCTACGTGCACCTTTGCACACTGCTTACGTATCCTGAAACGGTAAATGGCCGACAGCGATGCGTCGCATCTCGCGACGATGACCTTCTTTCAATATCCTGCAAGACGTTTCTATCCTCGAACGCGGTAATTATCGATGGATGGAATTGGTAAACGAAAAATCGTCGATTTTTACCCGCGGAATCTTCCAGCTGATTGTTTCTACGGGGAAGAAAAACGGCAAACTCGCGCCTGTTCCTAAGGAACGCCCCGTTTGTATAGCAAAACGAGTCGATGCAGCCGGTGCAACGAGTCTCCCTCGAAGCTGCACCGTCATCTCGTCGGAGGTGCGAAGATTTTTCACGGAATTGCACGCCGCCTTAAAAGCTCGTTACAATCGGCGATTCCTCAAAGCCCTGAAAGTTGACTTGCGGAATCGGCGATTTTCGACGGGACTCGGAAGGACAAAGGGGCGGAACCTAGGGGCCATTCTCGGGTGGACCGGCTGCAGGGTGTGAGGGAAATTAATTAAGGTTCCGGGACTGAGAGGATCATTCGATTTAAAGAAATTTAGCTACATTCTTAGACAAGAGATAGCAGTTGAACGCGCGAGATCCTTCGTCACGATATTTCAATCTTAATTAGCAATTAAACGTGACAGAACGTGACGAGCGTTCAGCAGGGTTTTGAGGGTGATCGTCGGTAATCTACAGCTGTCGTCGACGGTTTATCAGTCGGTAAGATCGGCATTAAGACATCCTCGAGCGCGAGAGAATCGAAAACGGGATGGAGGTCGGCGTGAAACAAGGGTTAAGTTTCGTCAACAACAAATTGTTCCCTGGCGCTGTGTCTAATCGGCTTAGTAGCCACCTGTAGCCCCGAAAGAGCTTACGGGATAAGGTGGTTCCGTCCTTGAGGAGGGTAACGTTCGCGGAAGGAAATCGTGTACAAGATTTTGGCACCTGCGACAGGTAGCCTCGAGTATTTGCACTGAAATACGACCCTCAGGCCCGAAACGAACGGAAGTTTTCCTTTCTTCGTCTCCGGCGTATCTTGCACCAGTAATTTTTAATAATTTTCCCGACCTTGCTCTGCCAAGTAGGTTAACGATTAAACGGTTTAGGAAGAACCGGTCAACAGGTTGTTCCTCGGCCGACCGACTTCCGGCGAGTCTTCCGAAGAGAAAGAGGAAACGCGGTGGGGAGGAACGACGCCTCTGAATTGCGAACGATTTAAAGCCGCCATTGGCCCCGACCTCCAAGTCCGTCTGCAAATGAAAACTTTTCCCATCTTCTTCCTCTTCTTCTGCTTCTTCTCGCACGCCGAACACTCGCGGTAAAACTTCCCCGTCTACCCTCTTCAACTTCTCCTCGGTTTCCTTATTTCCGCGTGCGAGCTGCGGTTCGACGAGCAATTACGTTCTAGGAAGTCTTCGGCTCGGAAACTCTCGCGGCGGAGAACTAGCCGTAGTCGTTGCGATGCGGTTTGAAACGGTTCGAGAAAATTGCCCGGCGAGTTTTAAAGCGACGCCATTTTAGCCGTTGGTGGTTCGAGGAATTTCCTTCGAGGCAACAATTTATTATTCCACGCCGATCATTTTTCTGGTCAATATACGAATTTAGAAAAATGAAAGAAAGACGGTCGAGTTTTGAGGAGGAACGAATCTTGAAGAGTTGCGACATCGACGAGAAGCCGTCGAAGATCGATGTATCTATAATCACGCCGACGAAGGTCGCGGGTGGAACGGATGGAAAAAAAAAAGAGAATTGGAAGAGGAAGGACGGTAGAGGCGTCTAATCTGTCGGCAGTGATCAGGACCAAGTATCGATGATGAAGTCTCCGGCTTCTTTGAAGTTTGCGGTGCTTCGCAACGGGGGAGCGAGCCCCTCGTTCGAATCCCTCGATTCCTCCTGATCCTGATCCTGATCCTGAGCTGGCAGAACCATCCGGGCCCCCGGTCAGGCCCCCGCCTGTCTTAATGCCCGTCAGAAATTAAGGCGAGGGAACGGATCGATCGGAATGCTAATGACATCGATACTTGTCAATATATCTGACTGTAAAATAAAACGAGTCATGGAATCTGGACGAGACGATCATCGCCTCTATCCTCATTCCGATGAACCGAACGGTTTCGAAATATTTTTTGTATCAAGAGTGAATTTCTGGAGTCGTTATTCCCGAAATCGCTCAATTTCACCAAATTCCTTCCACGAATTTTATTTCCAACCACTGCCCACGACTCCACCCATCCACCGACGGGTGATCCCGTCGATCGACAACTTTTTCCTGTTACATTCTTCGGACCGGACCTCGCGACACGGGAAGAGTGAACTTACAAATCGGTCAGGGTATCTTTTACGAGCACGGGGGTGGGGTGTGGTTGTTCCATCCTGTTCATGGAAGGTTCGGAAAAAAAAGGAGCCAGTGGGTGATCGATTGGGGCAATCCAGTCGGTTGGTGGAAACGTTATGAGTTCCTTCTTTTCGTTCCGTCCAGCCTCCTGGTGCCCAGCAGTATCCTGGCAATGTCCTGGTAGTCCTGCGGTGCTCGTTTCCCCTTCCTCCGTGGTACCTCTTCGTCTCTCGTCCTGCGAAGGGCTATATTGTCAAGATACTACGACCATAACGTGGCCAGGCCGTAGCTAGACAAAGCTGCCGACCATAAAAGTGTCCACCCTGATGCTCGATGCTTGGTTTATGGCCACCGTCGCAGGAACACCCGGGGGAACGAGCAGGTAATCGGTAAGGACTCGTCCTGTCGTTCCTTCCACTTCTACTCGATCGTTCTCCATCCTTCTTCCTCCTCTCGCTGTTTTTTTCCTACCCGTCGTTGTTCCTCATCCTCGTCGCCTCGAGCGTGACGACAGGACACGCCACGCCTTACAGCCCTTCGTCCCTGACTAATTGCCGTTAATCCTACGCGATGGATTGTCCTTCCGTCGACACTTTTCTGCGGAATTGTACCGACGATACGTAGACCATCGTGATCGCTGACCAACGCGAAAGAGAATCTTCACTTCTCTTTAGTCCAATTAGGTTTAAACTTTACTCGATTATAGAGCAATCCAAAAATAATGATTTAGTAAAATTACAGCGTGCAGATCTTCCAAATTCGGGTACAGAACGTTTCTTTTTGTAAGAATAGGGAAATTAGCTTAGATAAGGGAAAAAGACTGGGAGACAAATGGGTCTGGTCTCGTTGCCCAGGACATCCGACGCACTCCGTCGCTTCGACAGGTTGGAAGTCTGCAAAACCGCAGCGACTTAGCCGGCTATGAAAGCCTGTTAAAACAATGGACAGGGTTAACGAGAGGATGAGATTGTTTTGAGCAAAGTGGTACAAACAGAGGTCCCTTGAACTATAGGGATGCTCAACCGTGAGTGTCCCAGGTCGACATAAATTTTCCGACTTTCCATTGCGCTTTCCCTGTCCGATTTCTCGCATGGTCAAGCTGCGCGAAGGGGCACTCTGCGTGTTGGCGATACAATGAAATTTACGACTCTGCATTTGCATTTCCGGTCTCCGACGAATCTGCCGTTCGGCAGGAAGCTCTAACTTTAGAAAACTCCGCGCGAACACTCGAGATGCGATGGAAAATATTTCCATATCGAAAGGTGATTGTCTCTCTCGCAGATTCGTAGGAATACAGTTTCCGATAACGAGTCACCAACCAGTCCTCGTATCTCGTCCTGAAACTGACGTAAACTGTCCCTATCTCTGCGAACCGATATACCGCAATTTCGACAGGGTCGATTCCTGACCCTGTTATTCCTGAGGTAAATGTCTACAATTAGGGCCCCGACGAGAAATCAATTGAAAAGGGGTATAGAGGTATAAATATTGACATAAAATCATATTTTTCAAAAGTTAATGACTTTGTGGGGTAGATAATACTTTTAAAGCGTGTCACTAACCTACATAGGTTAGGTTAGGTTATCAGAAAAAATATAATTTACCTCACGACAAAAACTTGACCAGTCAACAATAGTTCTCTTTGCTTAGTTCTAATTAGGGATGTTCGATTCTGATTCGATTCTTTAGAAAATCTTTGGTATTCGATTTTCCCCATAAAAACACATTCATTCGTAAAAAAAGTATAAGAATAGTGATTAAAATATAAACAATGTAGAGCGTCTGCTTTTGTATAAAAAAATACAAGATCGATTCTTTACAATAATCGATGCCGCACAGAAGAATCATAAGGGACAGTCTGTTTACAAAAATGAAAATAAAAAAAGAAACAAAAATCGATTCGAGAATCGATTCTTTCCGATGAATCAAACATCCCTAGTTCTAATTCCTGTTCATAGAGTGCACAGCGCGGAGGACGCATCGTGAGAAAATATCCAATAAAACGGGCAATTGTCGTGATTTCAAGATTAGAATTGGCTAACCACGTGCCACTTTTAACACTTCGTTTAATTTCACACTTCGAAGTTATTCTTTTGTTGACTGGTCAAGTTCCTACCGTGAGGTAAGTTATACTTTTTCTGACAACCTAATCTAACCTATGTATCTTAAAAAATACAAGCGTCCCCGAAATTTTATCAACAGTTTTAGATTCGAGGGGCAAAAATACATAGAATTTACCTCTTTTCAATTGATTTCTCGTTGGGGCCCTAATTCAAAGTATCCTCAATGATATCCTATGCGTTAATTCCTTTCGCACGAATCAAGCTTCTGCCGGAAGACTGAAACTCGCGAGACTCTCGAAAGCAGAACATTCGACCGTTGAGAATCGCGAAGTCGTTCGAGTATCGGTGCGGCCAGTGTCCGGAGGCTGGTCGCGGCCAACTTCCGGCGATCGATAGCCGGGGCGGCGGTGTACGCGAGGACAGAGTGGAACCGCGGGCCAACATTGAAACGAAACAGAGGAGCGACGAGGAGAGCAGATAGAAGAGGCGGTCTACGTAATTTTACGCGGTCCATTGTATCGCGACGAATCAGATAGAAGCGTACGCTGGACGCGGACAATTCACCGGCATGGAAAGTGTCCTCATCTGGCTCCTCTGGTTGTTCTCTGAAAGGCCGAAACCCGTGTTCCTCGGTTGGTATCGTTCTACCAGACGTCGCGCACGCGTTATCTGTCGTTGAAATCGGACAGATTCGACCCGACTGGATGGACATCGGAAAGTTTACGTCGCTTCCTATTTGACCGTTGCTGGTTTACGAAGCTCGCGGAACAGTTATCGTACCGATCACTCGTTATCGAGTACGTTTCCCAACGCTCGATTCTTTTCCAGCTCGTAACTTGGTTCGTTCTCGTAAAACTGACGCGCTTTCGAACCATTCGACCGAGTGCCTTTGTTTCGTTCGTTTGCTTTCGCCAACCGCGAGCTTTGTTCCCGTCGTTGATTCACTGCTGATGAACTTTTCCTGGCTTTACCTTGCGATACAAAAGTAATTTTGATGATATGCGCGGAATAAAAACGATCGCAACCGGTCGCAGTCGAGCTGGTTCGGAAAGAGGAGAAATTTTCCGGAATGCTAAGGCTCGTGCATTTGCGGCGTCCAGTGACGGCGTGCAACACGAGCAAGGATGCAGAATGCAACGACGGTGCACGTGCGCTCGCACGTAGAATCGAGCGATCGCGCACGTGCAACCGCGAACGGTGACGTTTTCGCGAAATGGCAGCTTCCTGGAACCGATCTGTAAGAGGATATTCGCAGCAACGAGAAATTCGCTCTACCTCTGTACGTGTCGACTTTCCGCCACTTGGACCTTACACGACCTAACGCTCTTACCTTTCATCGTTTTACGTATTACAGAAGAATTCCTGTTGAAAAGCTTGACGAACTAATTTACCGATTACCGCAAGCTTTTTACCGTCTTCGAGAGCGTAGAAAGTGGCAGTCTGCGAGCCAGCTGCGTCTTCGAAATTTCGGCACGTGCTACTGGCATGCGACGCAGATGCGTCCGCATTTCGATTTTCACGGGTTGCGTGAAATCTGCATTCAATTTTCTACCCCGAAGACCTTCCAGCGATCGCGAAGGACAAATTTCAATATTGCTGATGCAGAATGATGTGGGATTTCGAGGAGCAGGAATTGGATCAAACTTGCGCCGAAATTCGTCGCTTTCTCTGGTCATGGCACGCTATATTCCTCGCTCGCGAAGCACAGACGGGAACTCACACAGGTCCGTGGCTCCGAGAAATCGTAACTTGCGGTGTTTATCACCGGCAGACCGTGCCCGACCGGCGGCGTTAGCACGAGCAACGACTTCTTGCGTGGGGCGTTAAAATCATATGGGAGTTTTTTAAAAGACCGCGGTCGCAGGGACCTCCCGTCCTGTTCGCTCCCTTCGTTCGACGGTCTTTTCAACCCACCACCCACGTCATCGAGTGGTTCGCAGAAAATCGTGTCACGGCACATTTTCCTCTACCTGGCTAATTAAGCTACGATTCTCTACCGAAGGAGTGCAAAAAATTCTTCAGAAACACCTTAAACATAATTGTGAATAAATTATTATATTTCAGTTTCGCGTCGAAAATGGTAATCTTCGTGATTGAATAATTCAGTGATCTATTTCTCGGTGAAGAATTTCGAGAAAGCGAGGAAGTTCCACGAAATTTCGTGGGAAGAGCAAGGACGAAAGGAGAGAAATAAGGACTGGTCCTTCTTCAACTTGGACGCTCGTATCCTGAAGGAGGGCCAAGAGTTCGCGGTGGGGCCGTTCATCAGCGGCAACTTGTCACGCCGCTGGGCATCGGACATAAATTCCACTCCGTAATGTGACAGGTCCTTGCTCCTACCCCCGAGAAAACCGTCCTACGGCACTGTGCTACTATCCACCGGGTGTCCTGGAATCTTTTCCCTTCGTCCTCGCCGAGAAATCATGCAAAATAGGTGATCCTTACAGAATAATTAGTCCCTTTTTGCCTGAATTATACCATTTTGAAAAATTGCCAAAATATTGTTTAGAAAAAAGCACCGGTACGAAATAATTTTTCCCGAGGAAAAGCATTTCGTGGAGTTTGGAATCGATAAAGATATCTCGTAGACGGATAATGTCGTCGCTGGAATTTCCAGCAGGAAAGATAGATCAGAGAGACGACTGGGTGGCTCGTTGTGGCGCTTCCTCCTTTCCGCCGGAACTCGATAGCAATCGGATAGCCAGTGTAGTGTCCGGTCTGCGCACAGACACACGTGTCTTCCACTTCGATATAAATCAGACTCGAATGGAAAAGTACGCAACGTCGATGGAACGTGCGAGATCCCCCTCTACGCAAATTGTAATTAGAACTAAAATTCAAATAATTACTGATGTCTCGTCGAACTTGTCAGGATACACGAACGAATTTCAAATTACCGTAACGATTTACGTGTACGTAAAGGTATGCAAGAATCCTGGACACGTGGACGTGAAGGAAAAGGTTGGGGGTAGAGATAGAGGGGGGCATAGAACTCCGGTAGCACTGGTACCAGGTCGCAAAAGCGACTTAATGTCCCCATTTGTCCTGCGGCTCTCCGGAGGCGATTCATCCTCACCCTTTGTGCGTCCGCAGGACATGGCGTCCCATATAAGCGACACACCGTATCACCTCCGCCCATTCCAGCGTCGCCCTTTCATCCTGGAAACTGTAACTCGGAAGAAATTAACCGACTGGACGCGCCGAGCTTTTTCGCGCTCCTCTGATTTATTCGTCACCGTTACCAAAACGGACAACACGAATGTTCGACCATCCAAATTTTTTAAATGTTCTAATTTAAGAAAAAAAGAGAATGAAGGATTATGGATCATTAAGGATTAAATTAGTTGGCTATTAGGAGAATTTATCAGATTCTATTTTGGAGGACATCGTTCTGTCCTGAAAATTTCACACGGTAAGAAGAGTTTGAATTACTCGCTGCACCTTCGAGACCTGAATGGGAACGTTCCAACGATTTTTGTTCGAGAGACAAAAGTGTCACCAGATGTTTAACGCGATTGAAAACACGAACGAAGCAAAACGGTCAAATGGATTCAACGACGCAGAAGGATATAATTCGAACGTCGTCGTAATTACATTATTTGTTTACCGTTGAACGGCACCTGTCGCCATAATGGCCAGGTTGGACGTGTCTATTATTCCAGCTAGATACGCGTATATACTATTAAGTCGTACCGCGTGGCGAACACGCGAATCGCTCATCAGAAGGATTAGGTCACTAATCTGGCGTTAAGACCCGACGCTCATTAGCTCGGGAGACAAATCATTAAGTGTGTGTTGGCCGTGGATCGAGGGGGCCCGTTAGGCGCTAGCCCAGACTTGTCGACAGTTGGTAATCGCCTTTAAGGCTAATTCCCTTAATAACTTTATCGTCCTGTTGGTCCCTTGACACCGAGATTACTCTTTCTACAGTCGGACAGCTTACCGAACCAGGTGTAAGGATAAACGGAGATCCTTTAAAGTGGAGTTCTTTCTATCTTCTTAGACATCGATAAACCTTTTTGGTAATTATACAGAATAGGATCAACGTAACCGAATTAAATTCATTTCGAATCAAGTTAACTGATTCAATAACGTCTGAATAAATTGAATCGTATCAAAGCAGAAGAAGAAGAGGTGGATCCGAGTGGGTGTTCTCGATGAAGAAAGTCAAAGGATTCGTGGATGGAAGTGGTCGCAACGAGGTCGGAACGAAAGCGAACGGTACATATTAATCTTGAGGGTTACAATGTGCCGAGGCGTTGTCTCATTCTTCAGCCTAGCACTCCTCATCGCTCTCCGGACCGAGCCGTGACCAATCCGGGATAAATATTGGCGATTATTAACGCGGCACGCCGCGCTACGAACAGCCCCGAGATGGACCACGAGATGCTACGCGTCTTCGTGAGATGCTTGAGACGTTAAGTGGGCCCATTAGCCACGTTCCTAGGTGGACCGATGATGGCATTCCTTCGTGCTCCACCATCCCTTCTGCCTCCACCTTCCAATGGATTTCTCTCACGCCGCCACGTGTACCTGCCTAGAGGAATCCGCGTCGACCATGTCCGCTCGTTTGACGCTGTTCGATGAATTTATCTGCTCGATGTTATAGGGTTACCATCTCACCTACCGATGTATCTCAGAGCGGTTCTCTGATCTACCGATTGGCAAGATCCATCATTGTAGTTCAGATATACAGGGTGTCGTGTAACTGATGGTGCAATAAGTATAGGGATAAGTATAGGGTCTAATTGTACCTGGAAAATATGGAATAATATTTTTTTATGAGACTTCGTTTCAGAGAAAATCGAATTTAACATTTGATGCATACTAATTTTTAAGCTGAATAGATAGAGGATGAAACCTGATTTAATATATACATTCATTTTTTATTTTGACAATAGCCAACGTACATTTCAGCAAAAGTACCGCGATAAAATTAATAAATTAGAATAAGAAAATTGATACCAGGCGTCTTAGGAATCTGCTCGGTACATGTAACAATTGATCAAGTTTCAACTCAACGAATTTCACTGTAGACCGTCTTTATTTATGTTAATGGAAGTTCTTAATATTTGGATATTATTTCAGAGATTTTTAATCCTTAGCTGGCACATTTCACCAGAATGTTTAAGACCCCAAAGCTATTCATTATTTTAACTTGAAAAAATTCCTGTATAATCTTTGAAAGTTGTTTGAACATATTTCATAGCCAATTTTAGTAAAATTAATTATTGAATATGAAGAAAAATTGAAAAAATGACAGTTTTCACAAAATTCATCACTTTTTCAAATTTTCATATAAAGACCTAAAATTTTAGCTGAACACTCTTAAGATTTTACATTTTAAGGGAAAGAATAATACAAAAGTCGTGGTTTCAAAAAAGGTACTTATTAGGTAAGTTGAAGGAATGAATTTTAGCCGAAGAGGATAAAGGGCCGAATTAACCACAGTGCCAGCTACGAGTTAAATTCGATTTTCTCTAAAATAAAAAATTTATTTTACTTATTTTTTCCACGTAGAATCAGCCCCTACCCGATTGTACCACCAATTACACAACACCCTGCATTTAATTCGTTTTATATTTAAACCTTTTTAATCTCCCAAAATTGACGCATATGAAAATTGATGATAATTCCAGTTTCCTTCCGCTACTAATCATCCAACGAATGGAAACCGAAGAATTTCCCTAATTCCCGCTGTCGAACGTCGATTTCACGATTAATTACCCCATTGGTGGCCACTAATCACGGTGCCGTATCGGAGCGCAATGGACGACGCGTTCGCATAGACAAACACTATTCAACCGTACGATCGATCATTCATAAACCCCGTCAGCCTGGAGGGTGTCAAAGGGATAAAGTCGTCATCGTGGATCAACCGCAGAGGAATTCGCTGACTCCTCTCTGAGGTCACCATCGCGGCTCGCCGAGATGACATCTTCATCTTTTGCCCCCCTCTTCTCGAGCAAAGTCGAAAAGGTATCCACGATCCCTCATTCTCTCTTCCTCTTCTTTCACGTCTCTTCGTGGCCAACGATGACTCTGCCGACGAGTCTGTCTTCTTCCTCGGTCAGTTTCGATGCGTGGCTCTGTTCGAAGCTGGCCCTTCTTGCCAGCCCTTTGTCGGCCGATCACGAGACACCTGGACACTGGCTCGGTTATCTCCTACGGCCTGTTCGGGGTCATCGAAAGGGTATCCACGATCTTGACTCGCAGCGGAGAGACGAGCGTGAAGAAACCACGAGGCCAGTTAACACTCTGGTGTCGCCCTTTGCTCGACGTGTTTGGCCGATGCTTTAGGGCCAGTTAACACCGTGAGCGGCGCTTCTGATGTCGAACATCGGTCCTCTCACAATCCTCTTATCGATCGCGTACGGATCGGGGGATCGGGGGCAAAACAATGTTAATTTGTTTAACCCATTTCGAAAGTGTATCGTCGATAACGTGGATGGTGTTGAACGCGTTTACTTAAATTTCACTTATCTTTAGTCTTTCCGAGTGTCGAACCGTGTATATTTATAACCAGGGAAAAATGCCGGTAAATCGGTTCGTAACACGTCGAACATGCCACCCTCGTGCACGTGCAGGCTCGCGCGTCGTTGCTTATTTTCAGGGTTCTTCGGAAAATTAAATTTACACATAGTAGCGCGATGAAACAATGGCCGGGAACGGTTTGCACGCTCCTGCAAATATTTGAGTCCCGGTGTTTGCTTTCTATTCGCGGTGGCCAAGGGCCTACTGCCTCCGATGTGTACACCGAATCCCCTCGTGCACTCTTCCTGATCGATGTTTGCCCCGGCCACTTCGCTTTAATTGCTCGCGAATCGCGTCGTAATGACTGTCGAAAGAGATGGCCAGCACGCGGGATGCGCCACCTCCGGACGTCTGGCAACCCTCCTGGGAAGATGGAGAAACTTGAAATGGTCGAAAATTCTAGGATCATTCTCCAAAATACGAAATTCGAAGGGTGAAATTTAGAAAATTAAATTTTCAACCCTCTCGCCATGGAAATATTATTCTTCGTTACGTTGTCGTGCTTGGAAAAGTTATTTCTTCGATTTTTCATAGCGAATAAATTAGAGTACGTCGCATGGGAATTAAGAGAATTGCCGATGAGGCAGATATTCACCTGTCTAGCATAGTCCCGAGCGTGTCGAGCGGTCGACTGGACAAATTAGAGGGTAATAAAATGAAGTTGAAGAGAGGTTGAACGTGAAAGGAGACGGAGGGAACACGGGGGACGAATGTAACGAGGCGATCGTCGCCGGCAAAGGGTAAAAAGTATCGGTAGAACGGGATTAGCGGGAAATAGAGGAGAAATGATGGATCGATGGCGATAAAAACAGGAGGACGAGTAGCGTGGTCAGTTATTAATGTAGCTCGACGATGTCACGGCCGATCGAGAATCGACGGAGGTCGAGCCAGGGAAAACCGAGTAAAAACGTGAACGGAGAGGGATGCTTTGGAGATGAGCTCGCTCGCCGGAAGTTCCGTCGCACCGGAATTCATAAAAACTAGCCGCGTAGACCGTTACTCCTTTCTCTCTGTTTTTCTATCTAGTTCGACCCTGTCTGGGGATGTTGGAGAGGTGGATATTAAATAAGAAGAACCTTATTTTCTTGTCTAATAATAATCTTATCAAATTTAATTCCACTTATTAACACTAGAACCGTCAAACCAATCGAAATAACTGGCTTCCAGTTTCTTATTTCAAATTATAAATTTCATCCAGGTATTTTTGTTAAAATGTTTTAATTATTTTCGTCGCGTTTACTTAATAATAATAAGTTCTAGTGTTAATGAAAACCCTGTGCCACCCAAGAATCTCGTATCAAAAATAATTCCGTCGCGTTAAAACGAGGAATAATATCGTTGTATCTTCCGCGATGGAATCTCCATTCGATGACGAACTGCCCTCCATTTAGTTCGCGAGGGGAGATGTAAATTTCGCGATCGATCGGTCGTCGTCTCGTCAGGGTCAGAGGCGCGAGTCGGAGCGGCGACCAACAGGGTAGTAAATAAAAGTCCAGAGTTAATTTTTTTCGAACAATGGACCGCCCTGTTGTGGTCGTCGGAGAAGGGTAGACACCCCTGCTTTTTTTTTTTTTTACATCGGTCAATTCCATCCAACTGGACGGTATTCCGTGTTGCCGTGTGAATCGAAAGCTACTAGGATTCGTACACCGGACGATCGAAAGGAAATTCATTTTTTCCTTTAATTATCCATTGACCCAATAATTAGCTGAAGTAGCAGAAAGCTAATAACCTCCGAGTCTCCGATCTAATTGCAATCCTGCGAAATCCTCTAAACGAACATCCTCGATGACGTTTGTTATATTGTGGTAGTCGCTTGGGTAAAACGTTATCCAGAAAGGCGGAGCAGCGTCTCGACGCGATTCCCCGGGCACGGGGCTCTAATTAACGCTGGTTGCGAATCAAATAGAAGGAAAAACGAATAAGATCGCGGGTTAAGCCGAAAACGGTAACAGGGCAGACGTCATCAAGATGCAGCGTTGCCAAGGATCCCGTAATTAGGGGAAGCTGATTTTTCATTTGTCGGGTATCATTGAGGCTCTGCTCATTAGCCGTCGGCGTCGACGGCGTCGGCGTCTACGGTACGCGCCGCGCCGCGCCGCTCCGTTCCGTAGCAGCTCGCTAGCATCCGCTGGCTGAAGGATGCCTCTGGTTGGTTAGCTTGGCCCCAGTCTGGTTGGTCTTTGGGCTGGCTGATAAAGGCGCATCCTCCTCTCTTCTGCTCTCCTTTTCTCTCTTTCTTCTTGCCTTCTCACGCGCTGCTCCACCGCCTCGTCTCTCCCTCGTTTATTTGCTCCTTTTCCCTCATCTCTCTCCCTCTCTCGCTCGCCTCGTTTCTCTGCTCCACTTTTTCTCGTCTCCCGAGTCCCACCGGATCGTGCGCTTCGTAATTGGTCGATGAATCTTTGGATTTGTGAAACGTTCCTTCAATTTCTGACGCTCTCAGGTGTTTCTCCGTTCTTATCGATAGGTTTTTATCTTTCTACCGGGGACTTGATGTTTTTGAAGGATGATACACGAGAGACGTTAACGAAGCGGGATGAGAAACGAGGAGGCTGTCATATTTCTGAAATTTGACACTTTCCTTTTTTCATATACATACGATAGTTTGAAAAATTAATTTAAAGTCGTTCGATAATTCATATTCTGGATGCGGATGATATTTTCGTCGAACGTCTCGGGCATGACGTAAAATGATTTCGAGGTAATAAAGCCAGGGACGAGGTAACTGTCATCCTCGAATCAATCCAGCCCCCGCGAAGCTGTTTCGCGCGTGGGCGTGAAACGACTTGCGTGCGGTGTTAAGTAACGAAGCCGGCTCATTACTTCTTCTCGCGTGATGTTCGTGAGCGAGAAGTAAAATGAAAGGAGGCGAGGAGAAAAGGAGTCTCTGCCTTGGCTCTCTCGTCTCGTTACGGCCATCCGTCATTTTCACACCTCGACGATGATCTATAACGAGACGCTCGAACGCGTGTCCGACCTTACCGCGTAAGGAATTTCATTTTTTTCTTTTTCTTTTTTTTTTTTTTTTATTTCATTTCATTTTTAATTCGACGATTCTTTATCGCTAATGCTATAAGAATTTCGATCGCGTGTCGCGATATTAACAATGGTGACAGTGAAAATAAAAGAGAAAAGAAAAAATTTCAAATAGAACAGATTTTTGTTCGATGTTTGATTGATCGTGGTATTTAATTGAAAAGTTTGTATTGATTATGATTAATTCGTCACCAGATAACAGTCTCTCGATCACGCTGGTCATTCGAAAGGATTCGACTGATCGCTCAGACGTGTTCGTGGTGTCTGTTTCAGGGATTGGAACGCGACGAGCAACGTACGCGTACAAGAATCCTGGCCAACGTGAGCGTCCTTCGGCACGGCGAACTCGAACCTCTTCAGCACCGAAGGATCAGGATCCTTGATTGTTTCGCGTCTGACGGTGAGTCTATTTTCCTATTGATAAAATTATGTATCGTACGCTTGATTTTTTCACCTGTAGAAACTTTCATTCGAATCCCAGTCACGTTTCGATATTATTTTGAATAATAGCCTCCTATCAGCAATCTAGATAATTTAAATAGCCAGAAGTTAGATTGATCGAAAAGGTAATTACACGTAAGTTAATTGTTTCAAAGTAGAGATCGGAATGTATCCAGCTAGTCACGATACCCGAAGCGACAAGTAATCAACGGCCTCGTCGAAGATTCTCGCACGATATAATCGATTCCTCGAATCGAATCAAACTTAGCAATTTTGTTTCAGTATCACTCGACAGCTCGATCTACGCGAGTTCGTTCCGCTCGGATAAACTACAAGATCCTCGATACTCGATCAATTGATCGATTGGTTTATTCAAAGAAGAGATTAATACTCTGTCACGGTTCGCCATCGATGATCTCGATTTAAAACCGAGCTCCTCTAATTTTTCTAGCGATTATTTTACACATCGAACGCACGGTCGGATGTCGCTCGGTGCTTAATTAAAAATGAAAACGTCAGCGGAATACCTAGCGAGACTCGTTCACAGGGTAAGGTGTCATTCGGAATTTTTTCGAAAGGGAAAGCCCGAAGGGTGAGAGGGGAATGCGCCTCGTCATTCCACGGATCCTCGGTTCGATACCGCAGGAACCTTGAAACGAGCCTTCGATGCTTCCAGTATAGACGACAGCTATGAAATCGCCGGTGATTGCTCTTCTCGTTTCATCCCTTCGGCGGCGAACAGTTTCCCTGGATGCTCGAAAACATTCCTGAAAATTACACGCTTCGAGTTTCGCCGCGATCTTGAGAAATAGATCAAATTCTTTCGAGTCCTCGAAAACAAAATTTCAAAATCCTTACAACCCTTTTTGCAATTTTCTTAGATTGAAATTTTTCAAATTCTTCAAATTCAACTATCATATTTCTCGAGATAACCAGATACCAATTATCTTTTAAATCCACGAATCACCGTCCTTATCGAGACGATACTTGTTCATAATCGATTTGCCGATCGAGGTCTCGAGTCGCGACGTCGATTTTCCTCGGTCGCGAATTTTCGCTGATTCATGGAAACAACAAGGTACCGTGCGATTGGGGGGGGGGGACGAAAAGAGGTGTTCCTCGAGTCCGGAGATTGACTCGTCAGGAATGATGCGTCTATCCCCCTCCTCGTGTCTTCCTCTTTCCCGTAATTTCTCGTGTATACAGGGCTAATGGGTTATTTCAGGTAATTAGTTGCAGGCTCCGTTTCTTCTCGCCGGTGCAAAAAGCTTGAAATCCAGGTGCATCGCGATTTCGCGCGGAGCGAACGCGCCTCTATTTGCGTATCGCCACCGTTTCTTCACGCACGCCCCTTACACGCTAATTTCTTTCTCGTCCACGTGGTTAATTGCCTCCTCCTTTACTTAAAAAGGATATTAAAGATCGAATTCTCCCGTGACGACGGCCGTATCTACCATGATTCTCTTTGGAACTCCTGGAATTTCTCCTTTGAGAAAGTCACCGAGGTTATCAAAGGTATTTCTGGAACGTTGTAGCATAGTCATCGAAAAAATCATTGAATAGAGATGTATTTTTATTATAAAAATATAAGTATATCACTTTCAACGTGGTACCAGTCAAAACACTATCGGTATTCGATAAAGTAAAAAGTATACGACCCGAAGCGACAGCCAATTAATTATCACCACGCGATCTCGTCTAATCTAACAATCCTCCGCAGCGACGGTATCGTTCGTGATCTACGGACACCTCGAACAATAGCGGCGTTTATCGAAAGAAACGATCGCGATCCCGGCACGCTAGGGGACTGTGTAATCGGCCGATTAAGCGCGACCGTAGGTCCAGGGGCCCGTGAATTTGGCAATTACCGGCCAGTGCTAATGACGAGCGACCTGACGCGAGGTAAAAAGGTGTCGAAGCTGGCGGGGAGGTTGGCACCTTCGAGAAGCCCGTCTCTGCCGAGTCATCGTGTGTAACGAACTTCACCTGGACTCGCCTCCTGTTCAGGCTTCTTCCTTTTATCGGCATAGGATGCCAAATCCTCGCTGACCGTTTCCCTGTCACAGGACCAGAACGTCATTAACGATCGATACAAGGTTACACCTTGATCCTTCCGATCGTTCGTCCAGCTTGTTTGCTTATCGATGGAAAACTCTTCTACGTCGTACTTAAACCATTCACGGTCATTAAGGATCAGCTTGTTATTTAACTGTGGTTCGTAATTTACGCGTAGGTTAATCACGATAGGGAGGAATTTATTAACATGTTGCGAGGGTGCTCGAGCAAGCGTGTCTTAGAAATCGCGCCACCTGCTAGACTTTACCTACCGTGAAGAATACAGTATGTTTCAATGAAAATGTTACTTTTTATCGTGTTGCAATCAGAATTAAGAAAAGAGACTGGAGGTGCACGAAACTCTAAGGAGTTACAGAGTTCTTCGATAAAATTCCATCCATCGAGTTAGTCGAGGAGAAATTTAAAAAAGATTCCGATCGGGGGAGGGGGAACGGAGGTGGCCGAGAATTTATCGACGAGCGATTAAAGACGAGTGGTGAAAACGGTGGTAGCAAAATCGTGGAAGAAGCCAGCGCCGGTGTAGGGCGGGGGGCTCGAAGGTGGCTGGTTCGTTAATTACTGATTTTCCTCGGTCCGCGTCACTTTTTAATTGACGCCAGAAATTGAACCCGAGAACGGGCGCATCGCGCTCGATGCCTGAGCGACCGTTCGTTCTCGCCGACTCATCCTTCGTTCCTCCTCCTCTCCTCCTTCTTGTTCGAATCATCCTGGCAGGGTCGGATTAATACTTCTTCTAGGGGCGATTCTAACGAGTTCAATATTCCATCCGGGAATCGTCTGGATTGAAATTGAAAATTGAAAACTGTTCAGCCTCGTCAAAAATTTGAAAATTACTTGAGAGCCTAAACTTTCAAGGTCATCGAAAGAACCACGAAACGCTGGAGCACGTTTTCCACTCCCTGGAACAGGTGTTCCAGCCACGTGTCCAGCCTGTCAGTTCCCTGGCCAGCAGAGACACTGCCGATGACACGAATCTTTGTCTCTCCGTTTCTCCCGTCCGCCTTTTCCACCCCCTTCGAAGGAGCGTAAAAAGCATAGAAAGGGGTGGATTCGTTCTCTACCTGTTTCACCGGGACGATTCTCGTCTCTCTGTTTGACGGAACGGTTCGTTGGTTCCGGCCTCGTCCTCGTCGTGTCTCCGTCAGCTAGCTCTCTACCTCCAGTCCGCGAAGCTGTCACCGGCAGCCGGCTTCTCACCCTCGTAAAAATAATTACACAGGCTGGGTGAGGTTAGACCCAGCCGGGGGAGGTTCCTCGATATTGTCAGCCTCGTTCATTCGGTAGTATTGTGCCAATCGGATCGGTTGATAAGCTACGATGGAACGGGGCTTAATAAAAATTCATTTGTCACGGCCGTTTGGAGATGATGCGTCTCCTCGTTGCCCGTTCCGGTCTTTTTCTT
Source organism: Osmia lignaria lignaria (assembly GCF_051020975.1). NCBI lineage: Eukaryota > Metazoa > Arthropoda > Insecta > Hymenoptera > Megachilidae > Osmia > Osmia lignaria. The sequence goes on from NC_135035.1 coordinate 6,524,364, forward strand.
CTTCTTCCTCTTCATTTTTTTACCCCTCTTCTGCAATCGACCGATTTCATTTCGCTCCTTCTCGCATTTCTTTTCAATTTTCTTCAATTATTGTAAGAGTTGCTATGAATTTAATATAATTTTGAATTGAAAAGAGATTTTCTTCACCGAGGGAGATCGATGCGCAGAGTCAATAACCCTCCCGAAATCGCGACGCGGATCCCGAGGGAACGGGATAGGGGTAATTACTCGCAATTATTAATTACCAGATACACGTGCTGCGCGTGCAGAAACGGGAATGGAAAGAGGAAGAAGCGTCCCGCGGGACAGTCGGTTTAATAATGGTCCTGAGATCGTTCTGGCCTGACGCCCCGGAACAATCGATGATCGTCGATCCGCAGAATCGCGAAGACAGCCGCGTTTTTTTCCCTCCCCTGCTTCCGGCCCCGGTTCCCGGTGGATCAGCAGGCATTACGAGGAATAAATTAATATTGCCACTTCGACGGTGCCACTGAAGGCTGATCACCGATCGAGCGATTGCCTCTCGTTTGTCCGCTTCACAAAAGTGGAACCTCCTCCCTGCGCTCTTTTCGTTTCTTCCTCTTTCCATCCCCTTCGTCGTCCCACGATTCACTTCATTGTTCGCTTCGAGTCTCGTCTCGAGTTAAGTCTTCTGGGTAATTTAAAAAGTTACACGCCTCTTACCTTTCAAATTAGTTTTGAAATATTCTTTAATTCCTTGTAACAATCGCTTAATGATTTAATTGCTGTTTCTCATCCTGATCCTTTCATTGCTGTTTAGAGAAATTAGGAATCATCGACAAAATATGAATTAACCCTTATTTCGTAGATTGGAATATACGAATATCGTTGCTTGAATAATGCATGATACATTTATTCAAAATCTCTGCTGTCATCTACCGATCTGATCTTGTTTATTATTATGTTTCATTATCGATCTGAATATTAATACCGACATGGTTTCTTTCTGTTGTAGAACGGGAACACCGTGCACCGAAGCGCTACACGAAGCTGCCCCAGCCCAGAACCAGTTATGAACATATGATTAAGCTCGTTTTAATAAGTTTTTATGTAGATCTTACGCGTAAGGATGTATAATAAAAGTAAGTGTTGAATAAACGAGATACGTTGAGAGACGGGAGGCAGACAATTCTTTCGACGTCGCGGTTTATCTTTCAGATCAAGACGTACCCCTTTCCTGCTTTTCACAATTTGACAAAATTTCAATTTATCATTGAAATTAAAAAGAAACGTTCGATGAAATATAGATGTAGACGCAGAGAGGAACGAAGAAGGTCGAGAGAAGGAACGGTTTTCGCCATCGAATCGTAACCCTGGCGACGAGACACCCTGGCCATCCTCGTTCACGGAGTTCCTCTTTCTACGGGGATGAGCAAACTCTCCCCGTGGTGTAACCCACCCTCGACGGATAGCAAGTTGCAAGGACGAGGGTTGCCGGCGAGGTCTCGCCTGATTGGCGGCCGTGGACTATCGACCAACCCGCGACCGGCCCTTTGTTTTAGCCACCACCCTTCGTTATATCGAAGATACCTAACCCGAAGCCGAGGAAGATGAGCACGCTCTCGAGAGGAGATTTCTTTTTCCTCTGGCTCTGCTTAGAGAAAATCGCGACGGCTCGGCTGGAACATCCGTCGTTCGAACCGACGATTTTCCAGCTCAGATTTCTTTTCATTTATTTTCGGAATAAAAATTGTAGGGTAGGTAAGCTTTTCAAGAATTACTAAAACGTTTATACAGTAATTTTGATATGCTACAAGTGCTGTTTTAGAACACTTTTAACGTTTCAAAATCAGCCATTTTATCTGCAAGAACCTAATACGATGGTTACTGGAATTAAAGAAGAATATCTTTGGAACAGAAAAAGGGAAGATTCAAAGAGAAAATTGTAAAGTACCATGTAGCTTCGTGCTTGACGATAAAATAATAAAGAGAAGGAGAGAGCAAAGGGAGGAGGGTAGAAATATCCAGGCGACATTAAGGAATGATTAAAGAATCATTAGGAGCGTAGTTAGAGCAACGAAATCTTCATTCTCTCCCCTCCGTCCCTCTCCAATTACGGAGGCGTCGATGCGCTCTCACCCCCTGTCGCTGACCAGCATTCCCTGGAGTCCCCATTTTTTTAATTAATAGAGCGTGCTACAACGAGCCGGGGATGCCTACCGGGTATATACCATCGCGTACACGTACACACAAGGAACGCACGCAAACAGAAAGCCCAGCACGGGTGCAGAACAGTTTTCAACGGTCGGTGTTTGTCTTCGTGTTACCAACACGATGACACAGGGAGGAGACCTCCGTCTGTTGGCGCGAGCAGAACGGGCTGCGATTCGAAGGAAGAGAAGAGAGTAAGCCGAAGAGGAAGAGGAACGAGCTGGCAGCAGGAAGAAGGGGGTGGGTAGCGAAGGGTTTTAATGAGGATGAGCGAGATAAACCCAGCTCCGGGCTCCGTTTCGCTTCATCCACCCACACCCTCTTTCTTCCGCGCGCTAGTTTCTCCTTCCCTCCTCGTGTTCCTCCGGTTTTCTCTTCTTTCTTCCCAGCTTTTCACGATGCACCCTCTGTCCTCTTCATTCTTCTCCTAGCACCGTTTCCTCTTACCTCTCTCCTCCGGATTTTCTCTTTATCGTCGTTGTACCTCGTCCGAACCCCTCCCAAACGTATTCCTTCACTTTCCAACCTCGTCGTCTTTTTCCTACGCGCGAACCGAGTTGTTTCCTCTTCGTTCTCCTCCTTGTCCATCCTCGCGACCCGGGCGCATCATGCCAAAATACAAAGAAGAAAGTAATCTCTTTTCCGGCAGCTTTTTAGCCGAGGGGATGCCGTTCGCCAACCCTCTTATTACATTCTGCCGAATTTCTTGAGCGAAATCGGTAACGTTGCGCTTCTTCCGCTCCCTTATTTCTTCGTTTCATCCCGCGTCCCGTCGCGTGTAATTCTGCTCGTTGTCCAAGGATATTAAAAATTAATTTCCATCGGGTATTCCATCCAAAATTCTCCAATTATTTGATTAAATTAAATTCGTAACGCTGGTCACTGATCACCGCCGATGAACAGTCGCCGTATTAATGGGACAATCGAGCATATTCGAGCGGAAACTTGAAGCATTTACGATCACGCGATGCATGCTACGTTCTATATGCACTCTGATGAACATAATTAGCCATCAACGATTAACGAACTATCGTCGGATGTATCGATCCGCGGATTAATTAATTTCGCTACGATCCGATCGGTTTCCCCGCCTCGGGGACCGATGATTTGTACCAGCGCATATTTAAGCCGTGATATCACGTATATTCGCGCGATATTAATATTTCCATTGATACTTAAATTTCAGCCATTGTCCCGAAACAAAAGGGGATCGTATTATTCCTCGGCGTTGTTATATTTTTGTCAAACTTATTTTCCCGCTGTCAAACGGTGCCAAGAAACGTCCATCGTATAAATTTCTGTCATCGTTCGTTCTCTTCTTTTTCATCTAAAGAAGATCGTCTGAAAAGAATTTCAGTTATTCAGGACGAATTTTGTCCGTTTCTTCTCTTCGATGAATCGAAACTAAACGGTTGCAATTCGCGCAGCATTAATTAGTGCCACAATCAATAATTTACCGCGCCATTCTCTGCGCGAGTTTGCTGACGGAGAAACAAGATAAGCCATGCACCGTCGTCGTTTCAGCTTTAATTAACGTTTGTGACCAGAACAAACCGTGGCCCGTCGTCATCTTCGTCACGGTTTCCTCTGACACGGCGTCGAAACGATCGAGGAATTGTCCAGATCGCAAAAGGGCCAACACGATCTCGCGTCACGTTCCCGATGCGTATCTAATGAAACGAATCGAGCGTGTGGCATTACACGCGCGATTTTCTGTCTCATCGAAATCACTCTGACAACCAATCTGTGTCTTACACCAGAGAAATCCTTGGATCGTTTCGAAGAAACAAAGTTAATGGAAACGTATCTTTCTTGACGTTTAATAAAATCGCGTTCCGAGCGTTATTTAACTTGTACGGGATATTAATTAATCTTAATTAACGTCAGTGAAATTGGAAACTCAGCAGGGTTATCTGGTTCGAGATACAAGATACATGCCCGTTCCACGTCGTGCAAGTATCGTCGATGTACGAAAAAGACGGAAGGTGAATGGAGAAAGCTGTTGAGGAACGGTTCGTAACCTGGCTAGCCGTCAATCAACCCTCTCTCCCTTACCAAATTACTGTCAAACGCAATTAGAATTGACGTGGCAGGCTGGAGGGGCTAAATCAGAATCGCGAAACAAACCCTTGCTAATGATTTCAACCCTGAGGCCTATCCTTACTCGCTATTTTCTCTCCAGTCTGCTAATTAATACACCTCTCGACCGTGCGTCAATTCGACTGCTCCACTTTGGCCCTTACAAACCCTCTCGTACACCTTTGCCCCCTTTTGTCAAACCTTCAACTTTCATCCCCCTTTTCATTTTTCCAACTAAAAAACCTTCGATTCGTTATTTTTCAAAATATCCTAAGGGAAAAAGCAGCGGAAATTCTTGGATGAAATATGCGTGTATATATATAAATTATGATTAAAATGAAAAACGAGCTTCACCTGTGAAATCGCGTTTAAATTCCAGCACGGTGGCTCGCCGAGGAGTCGAGAGGAGAAAGGGGGAGGGTAGAGAAATAGAGAAACCAGTCTGCGAGCTGGAAGAATACTGAATGTCGAGTGTTATTAATGCACGTGTCTAACGGCACTCCTATCCGCGTGATCGTTTTGCAATTGCTGTTGATACTCGACGGTCTGTCGCACCGACATCGAAAGGGAAGAAAAAAAATATTACAACGAAAAAAGAAGAAAAAAAAAATATACTGTACCCTTCTCTCCATCAAACACGTTCCACGGTCGTGCACCTAGTCGAAATATGATCGACATTCATTAATCTCGATGCTGCGTTTGTTTTATTTTTTTATTTCTACCATTCACCCTCTTCGTAACGAGTTCACCTCTTCGACACAAAAGCAACTCGCAACCCTTAACGCGACTGATACGATTAAGCGGATTTCGCGAAGAATTCGCAAACGAGAAGAAAGTACGAAAGGTGTACACGTTTGTTTACTCGACAAAAGTTCGAGAGGTTTATTTAAAAAAAATAAGAAGAAAAATTTCGATCCATTCGTTTCGCTCCCCTCCCTATTCTCGACGCTATTTTTTGCCCGCTACTTCGGCGCAGAGGCGATGATATATATTAAAGAGATGCTTTTTGGCAATAAACAATCGCGCGCTACGGCCACAGGCAGTTAGCAGGAGCATTAGGGTGAATTATTCCGGCCACCCAGCGTAAAAACTGCCATGAATCACGGGAATCATGGGCTTTTTGCCCTCGTCCGGGTAGGATCTTGTTCCCTGCCGCGTTCGAGCCACCCGAAACTACATCTTCATTTTGTAGACACGACAATTTCCAGCGGGCAAACGATTCGACCGGCGATAAACGCGACGGATGACTTGAAACAATCGAGGAAAATGCTGTGATGCATTCGAGGGGTCGAATAGCATTCGCCGAGTGGAAAATTGAAAAATCATTTGGAAAATTATAAATTGATAAGTCGCACGGTTTCTCTGATAGACAATCGACCTTTCAAGACGTCCGTTACCTCGACACCATCGTCAAAGTTCGTTCTGCAAACGGCACAATACCGAGAGGCTGTATTAAGATAGCCACGTCTATTGAACGCGGTATCCACCGTGTTATCGAGAAATCGCGTAGCTCATTGAATGACATCGTTAATTCCTTAGGAGGAGCGTGAAATTTGTCGTTGAACGGGTGGAAGGCTGACAGCGATTACGGGGACCATTCGATTCCCGTATCCGTCGTCAAAGTCGCCGATATCCTGAAACGCGACAGCTGCAATCGCGAGGACTGTGAAGGGGGGCACAGTTGTACTCACCCTCGACGCGTCTACGTTCGTCGTGTAAAACAGAAGAGAGCCACATGGACGCGAATTACCCGGGGTCGGTTCTTTTTCATTACGCTAAGAGCCGATTGCATTTTTTTACGTCCCTCAGTGACTCAAGAGGGGGTGTCCAATCCGGAGAATCGGATGGAAGGAGGGCCATCTAATCACGTGTTCCTGGCAATCGTGTCCTGCGTCCGCACCCCTCGTGCACCCTGCAACCCCCATCTTGGACGACCATGGGACATCCCTTCTATTCGAGGACCATAGGGACACGGCATCCTCCTCTTTTTTCTCTTTACACTTCCTTTCTCGTTTCTCTTTTTCTTTTTTCACTCTCCCTTTTTCCCTTCTTTTCCTTCGACGCAGACCGCCCTTTCACCATTCCAGGGGACGCCTCTTCAATCGGGCTTAGCCGGCTGGCGTAATTAAGCCGCGATTGAAAATTAATCATCGCGGATCGATTTCGTGCATCGTCAAGAGACGGTGAAAAAAGGAGTTTTGTCGCTGGGACCACGGGGGTTGAAGGTCTCCTTTGATGTTCCCGCAACCACCCCCCCCCCCCCCCCCCCCGAAGCTCTCTGTGTACGTGGCAAGCTCCTTACGCCAATTATCTCGCGACTATGGAATCATTATTTTCTCTGTTCGAGATCTCTTTTGCAACCCCTCCGTCGCTTAAGAGGATCATTTTAGCTGGTTATGAAGGAAGATGCGAAATAAGGGACGTTTGGAAAATTGGCAACTTTTCCAGATTCCTTTTTTTCCAACGAGACGACAATCGACCATTTCTCCTTGAATACCACCGATTCCGCAGGAGCTGAAAACGTGCGAACCTCCTTGCAGACTCACCCGTTTCCAAGAAGTCCTCGCAATTAAATGTCCGGGCCAAGGAAGGAACAAGACGGAATTAAAAAGCCCGCAGTCCGGAGCTTCCGCAGGAAAAAAAGAACGGTGCTGGAGAAGAAAGGACTTAAAAATCCAGGCTGGCTATGGTGGACGGCGTAAATTATCAGTGAGGACAATTCGACGAAATCAGCGATCACCGAAGCTCCTTATTTCGGCTGGAAGCGAGCGGCTGGTAGAACGGTTTCGCGAGGAAAAGAATTAAAGGCACTCGCTGGTCAACGAATCTGCTCTCTTCTAACCGATTCCCTTGGCGCAGACGGTCGGGGCAAGCAGCCAGCCAAGCCAGCCAGCCAACTTCCTCTTCCTACTCCACGAAATCCCAATAATCCACGATGAGACACAGATTGAGTCTCCCGGAGACGGCGAAGAAAGAAGGAAAAAAAAAGAGGAGCGAGCAGAAGAAACGGTCGCCGACAGTGAGGTTGGATAAGAGGCCAGGGGGTGGCGTAACGGGAGAAGAAAATTGGAATCCTTCCGGAACGGGGGATGATAAAATTGCGGATGGCCAGGTGTTACCGTAATCCGGATTGAGACGAGCTACGGACCCGACCGTCCAACAGCTACCATCGCATACACCTGCAACGCTTCCTATACGATTTCTTGTTCCTACGTTCGCCTGATCCTTTCCGTCTGTCAGGATTAGAATCGTCCTGGATTCCTTGGAAAATTGCCGCTGAGCGAAACTATTCAACGTCGGTAACTTGTTACCATTTCTGAACGATTTAAACAGTCATAGAGTACCACTTCCAGCATCGATGGAACTGGTATCTCGGCCGAAGCCGAGCAAACACAGGACGGAATCGTTGACTTACTTTGACCCAGATTTCGAACACGGTCCAACGATCGGGTCGAGATTCGACGCGCATCGATAACGGGCAAGATAAAAGAAAAAAAAAAAAAGGGGGAAGGAAAAGAAGAAAGTAGCGCCTCGTGACGATCCACGGCCCCGGACTTCGATCGTTATCAGAACGAACTGGTACAAGGCGTGGAACTTTAATTCCGAGGGAACTTATTACTCTGTCGGTCCATAAATCCTCGGCTGCCGCGAGAGGCGGAGGGGAGAACGATACCCGCGTCGATTTAAAAAAGACGCGATCTCACTCTGCCCGCTAACGGGTCGCGATTATTCCGATCCAGCTGCGAAGGACGAGCGCAAACGGCAGGGCCAGCGCGAGCAACGTTCGTAATTTGTTTCGAGATCGTATCTTCAAAGTGGCCCCCACGTAGCTGAGCGAAAGGGAAGAGGAAATATTCTCGGTTCCGTGGAACGAGCAATGGGACATCGTGGGCGTGGGTCTCTGGAGAAGCTGAGAAGGATCAGGAAGGACGAAAAGGAGGAGCACTCAATCAGGATCTTTCTCTTTTTTCATCTTCTATTTATTTCTCGAACGCATTATCAGCAGTTTTCACAAAATTTTTAACTATCTAAATATACCAAGAATGTAAAAAGGATGTCGAAATATATTTCCAAGAAAATTGTCCACGTGTTGGTGGCGCGACGGAGGCGATCGAGCATGCGTGCCTTTTTCGCTCGCGAACCAGCAGGATCAGGTCCACACGGTCCTTGTATCGTATATCGCACGTATCGCATCGAAGGATCGGTGTAAGCCGGTAGCAGTCAGATCTCTCTGACCGGTACCAAAGTGGAGGGAACAGCAGCAGCAGCAGCACCGCCACACTCGATGCGCACAATTAATATCGAGCCGTATCTCTGATCTCTCATTATTACCTGGTGGCTGGGCCAGTGTGTGAGGGTGTACCCGTTCCCGCAGGAACGAGTCTGTCGTACGAGCTGGATGTAAGCTTGTGTTGGTATCGGCTACCGTACACCCCGGGACACCAGAGTCGGCCATGCATCACCCTAACGAGCCGGGCATCGCGTGCCGATCTGTATTAAGGATTTATAATCCTCCGGACGCCGGAGAACTCCTAATGTCCTGGCTGAGCGGGAGATATTTGCCTATAGCAACGTTGGATCGCGTCTCGGATGCTTCCTTCGCCTCTCTGGAATCAGACCTCGAACCTTCTCCCTCTATCGTGCGATAAATAGGCACACCCACGACGATTTTTTTCTTCCCTTTCCGCGATTTTTCGTGCTACCCCGTTGCCACGGCAGCTTAGAGATTCTTTCAGATTCGATTAGGTCAATTTGCATAGACACCCAGCGAATTTTACAATGCTCAGCAATTTGGGAGGGCAAAGAGTATTAATTAGAGCCAGAGGCAACAGGAAGACATAACTCGGACCGGCGGAGGCCGACGTGGTCGCGGCGCAGTTTCCGAGTGTCGTGTTACGTCTTCCCTGTGTACCTCGCGAACGTTACCCCACCTCGGCTCTGCGGGCCTCTTACTCCGCGATCATGGGGCCCGGTCGGGGCAGGGAGGACCCGCGGGTGGCCCCAACCCAGCCACGAGGATCGTAGGCACCGTACGTGGGCTCGGAAGAAACCGAGCACGACGCTACCGGCGCATTAATAACACTGGTAGCCGGTCATATGTTAAACGTCCACCCTGTTATGCGCGCCGCTACTGCCACCGTCGGTGGGTCAGATCCTCGGGAGGGGCAGGAAAAAGGTGGAGGAAGGGGCAGGATGCAGCGGGTACGTTTTACCTACAGCGACGTGCTCCTACGTGCAACCGCGGTGCGGATCGCATCTTGTCTACCTGGATCCTTCTTCCGCTTCGGGCTCCCCCTTTACTATTTTTCTCGAAATTCGTTTTAGAGGAAAAATAGCCGAGTTCCTGGAATAGGAACGTGGAGTCTCTCTTTAACTCCTTCGTCTATGATTTTTAGAAAAATGAAATATCATGCATCCTTGATTGAGCAAATTATAATTAGAAGAATTCGACCATACTAAAGGTACCAAATTTAACATATTTGAATTATTGTGTTACAATGTTATTCGATAAAGGGTTAATTTGGATCCTTCTTCCGCTTCGGACTCCCTCTACTATTTTTCTCGAAATTCGTTTTAGAGGAAAAATAGCCGAGTTCTTGGAATAGTAACGCGGAGTCCCTCTTTAACTCCTTCATCTATGATTTTTTAAATAGTTGCGTTAATCATAAATAAAGAAAAATGAAATATCGCAAATTATAATTAGAATTTAGCTCAGAATTCGACCAAATTTAACATATTAAAGGGTTAATTTGAGATTACACGCAAGCGGCGGTAGAAATGAAGATTCTTTGAAACAATTGTTAATAAAAATACTTGTCTGCTTCAGGTACCGATATCCGGAAGAGGTAAGGAGATTAGCATCCAGCCAGTGCTCCCTGGGATCTCCATTATATTGAAAAAGTAGAATCGAACCGAGGAGACCGGTAGATTGAATGGACGCCTTTTCCCTTTGGAACACACGGGAATACCAATCATCGCAGCACGCTGGACACGGGGATAAATTAACTTGACGCGACAATTTGCGGCAAGTGTCCAATCGTGTAACACTGAAAGTGTCCTGGAACAAACGTCGTGTGTATTAATCCACGGAACGTTCGCGTCCGTCGTTTGTGTAACATCGAGGTGCGATTATTGTCATTATTATCGTGATCCGTCCAACGAGATCGACGAACAGTTATCATTACCGACGAGATCCATGATTATCATTATCAACGACGCGGCGAACGAGAGAGAGCCGCCAGTTTGAATAATTCATGCTCCACTCACGAGTTGCCTGTCTGTGTGTCTTCTTTTTCCTCTCTAACTACTTTTATTTTTCTTCTTCTTCTTCTTCTTCTTCTTGTTTTCGGTGGGTTCCGCGAGCGTAAATGAGAGAAAGTGCGTACAAATGAGAGGGGCCGGTAGACGTGGTGCAGTAGCGACTGTACGCATCGTTATAAATCACGCGTTCGCGAGGATAAATCGCGATGTTACCACGCCGTTTTGTCCTTCGTCCCTCTTATTCCCTCCTCTTTTCACCCGAATCTCACCGAGTTTTATCGCGAAGAATAACGATACTGTTATTGCTATTCGAAGTCTCGAATTCGAGGCCATCGGGATCAACCCCGAGTAGCCTCGGTGTCGCGAAGGCTTTGGACCAAATCAATTTCTGAATACGCACGAAGAGAAGGAGCGTTTCTAACGAGGTGGTCGTTAACGGGGTAGATGGGAATTTAAAATTCAGGAAGACGCGAGGGATACACCGAGGGGACGTTCGAAGGCACCTGACAGTTTACGAGACTCTTCCTACCTGCTGCCTTCTTCCCCTTTCTTGCGTCTTCTTGTTAATTATTCCATGCGTGCGCGTACGCCAGCGGCATGTACGCGATCGTAGATACACACTCGCGTCTAAGGCGCAGCGTGAGCCTCGTCGTTGGAAAAACAGTGGCGCCTCGAGACCTCCGGATAGATTGCGATTTTCTCACTGGATTGAGATTGGTTGGATAAATAAAGTATCGGTGGAACGAGGATATTCGTGATTTATTCCTCCTCTCTTCTCCCGTAGGTATCCTTTTCTCACCGAACACCGAGACAATCTTTGAATATCCTTTTAATTTTTCGCTTTATCCTTGCAGTTCAATACCGTGGCGAATAAAGAAAATTTCGATAATTAATATTGCGTGCCTGCGATGTTCGGGAAACACGAAAGTAAGAAGGTAAGACAACGGAGACGAAACTGTCTTAGGCGTGAACGGGTCAGAGGAATAATTAATAGTCACAGTGGAACCGCGTTTTGGTGGAACGGCGGACATTCCTGGACCCCCCGAGCTTCTCGGATCCAGGAACATAAATAACGGAAGACGGAACCCGCGGTGGGTCCTCACGCACCAGGAGGAGTCCTTAAAATCCGACGTGCTCCTCCCTCGATTAATTGCACGAGATCCAACCCCGCCACGATTAAGCCCTCCCCATATTTCCTGGCATTCCTGATACTCTTACCTTCTCCCCTTCCTACCCCCTTCTTTTCCTCCTCTTTCCAGCGTAACAATTACAAGCCTACGCAATTACACGATCGCTGAATCGTCGATTTTTATTCGTACAGATTCCATCGACCGAGGAGATATATTTAAATCGAACGATAGAATGGTCCCCCGTCGAAACGGGGGTGTTATTTTTCATCTGACATCGATAGCGTTATCATACGTCGGAACGCGTGAAGGAGAGTATTGCCGGAAGTATCGTCGAATATATCTGTGAATGGAGAACGGAAGTCGATAAATTTCAACGTGGAATTCGTTTACATTCAGGGGTATACGAGCAGCGGCTCGAAAGGTAAACGAAGAAATAGCTACACATATTCGAGGTAAGATTTGTTGATCACCGGAGTAAATAGAAATTCAAAGTTCATTTAGCCGGTTTCTGTTTCGATGGGAATTTTTCAATTTTGTCGCAACAGTTCGACGTGGAACGAATGGATGGCCGCGTGGAAAGTCCGTGTACCAACCAGGCGGAAATAAATCGCCGGTGGTTAATAAGCAGACGCGTTGTCTTTCTGATTTATGTAGCCCGACGCCTCCTCTTCGGCCAGTAAATTGCTACACGCATATGTACGCGTGTACCGGACGGCGTAAACGCGTCCTGTAAGGACGACACGACGGGGGACACGCGGAACGTGATCAGGACACCGGTATCATGGAATCTGTTACGTTGACACGGCCTGGTTCAGCTCGTAAATAACGATAGATCGATAACCGATACACCGGCGTGTATCGTCATAGCTACGACGGTTTTTGATTTAAGGAAAATCGACTGGTTCGCGTTTCGTTCAATGATAACTAGGAAAGTGATAAGAAAATCTGATAAGTTCAGTCGCGAACGCTTACGGAAACGTTTCTATGGACTTAATTGACCGTGGCTGAGAGAAGCGTCGTCGTACGAGCCATTAGCGAAGTTATCGAAGTCCACGAGCTGGTCCATCAACGAACTCGTTAAGTTGATTAACCTCCGATGCGTCCCGCGACTTCTTGCGCCGCTAATAAATGGGGGATGTGTAGATAAAACTGTGAAATATGTACGGTTATTAATTTCACGGTAACGATTGTCTGCCAAGGGTTGATGTAGATTATCCTCTTCGGGAACCCGACGATCTTTCTCTTCTTTTTATACTCCTCTAACGAAAGCCCCGCAAATCCCCGTCGAACTTACAATAGTATTGTATTTTCGAGACGCGAAAATCTTTGTCGAACAACAAACAGAGGAACAACGGGGTCAACGGAAAGATCTGCGATCGATATTCGTGGCCGTGAGCATCGAGTTGATCTGGGTCCTCGCTTGCACCACGGTCGAAGGTGTCGATAATTGCTTAATTGACGGCGGTCCTCGATAAGCATCGACCGGTAAGTATAATAAAGTAAGACTGGCAGGGAAGAACGAGCCGGACGAAGCTGTAAGAAGGAAGGGAACGGATCCACGTCGTCGTATCGATGGCCCCGAAGAGACGAGGTGCGTACACGGCTGACGTGTCTTTTCTCCTGCCGAACAAGGCCTCGTTGTGGAAAGGTGTCTCAGCTGCAAAGAATCACCGAGATCTCTCCCTTTTCTTCTCTCTTATTTCGAGTCCCTCGCGGTACGTTCGACATCCACGTCCTTCTTCATCCTCATCCGCCTTCTTCCACGCTTATCGCGCCTCTTGCTCTCGCGGAAGGTCGAAGAAGGAGACGGGGAGAGATATTAGAGATGGCAGATAGCTTTATTAAAGGTGAGACGATGCCAGACACCAACCAGTCGGTTCCCCTTTGATCACACGAATTATCCTGACTGCTCGACTCCGTTCTTCGCATCGCGACGCGTTCGTTTTCCAGGTTGTTGCCGACCTGGAAACTCGCGAAGTGGGACCTGATTATTTCCTCCCGTCTTTTCGGAATCTTCCACTCCTCGCTTCCCCTGTAATTCGTTTCGTCGATGCTCGAATCATCTCGAACCATCGAAACGAGTTCAATAAGGATATGGAACAGCCTGTAAATAAGTGGGACACTCGTTCGAAAATGATCGTCAATGATTCTCGATACACGGAGGTGACTCCTTGTGACCCACTCGAGCCTCTAAACACTTAAATCATTTTTTTTTTTTTATTTCGCCACTGCTGAGCGTTCCTAATTTAATCGGAGGCGTGTCCGTGGAGATCCGATCGTGGTATTTATGTCCACGCACCATTGTCCGCGCGTCATCGCCATTACGGACATCGTCTATAACGTTCACGTCCGTCTGGGTGTCAGGAACCTCGAATGAAATTAGATCCCCCAACGTTTCGCGCGTCTCCCTCCCACCTCCTCGGTCATGGTTAATTATGCCGAGTGTAAGTGCCGGTGATTTTGTTAATTTCAACCGAGTCAATCCGTGCGAAAGAGATCGACGGTTCGATTCAATTATCCCTCGACGGACTATCGCGGCTTCGGTTAATGAAACGTGACCAAAGGTGTTAAACTGTGTCCAGATTTTTTCTTTTTTCATCGTACTTTTCAGAAAGGTCTAACTCTGAGAAAAAATTGCGCGTTTGCTAATTAAGCGTTCTTATATAGGTAGCAAAATTCTTGTATTCTTATTTTCCCGATGCTCCTCGCCGTTACGTTGTTTTATAATATTTTATTCCCACCCCAGTTGAATTTCTTTTTCTCACCGCGGTCGCCTCGCTTCTTCGCGCCTTCTTGACGATGCCGCGCACCGATCGTTTCGTGGCTCGAATTGTGCTGCCTCGCCTTGCCTCGCTTCTCCTCACGGTCTGACAGCCGGCACGTCATTACACGATGACTCGACGATCCTCTGGGTACGATGAGAAAGAGAGAAAGAAGAGAGGAAGGCGAACGGATGATAGGTATGGCATGCACGAAGTTCGGTTCCTTCTTCGCAGCGACGACGAGGGGAAGAGCACGATGAACGCGTCTCGTAAGTGCGATACCTGACCAGTGTCCAGGAAGAACAGCCTTTTTACAACAGGCTCGTGTGTCAATAAAGATTATCGTGCAATTAATGCGCAAAGTCGTTGAACGAAGGGACACGATTAATGTCTTCGACCTTTTTCTTTTTTTCATCGCTTTCTTCTTCTTCCTATTGTCTGATGGTATCAATGTTTTGACATCTTATTAACCAGCCTCTTTGAAACGTTCTTAATCATCCCGAGAGAGAATGACTTCTCGAGACACCTATAGATTGGAACAAAATTTCAAATGCAGAAGAGAATCCGGAGGTATGATTTTATCTGAAGGAGCAGTCGGTGCCCGGAGTATCTAAAAGCGAGGTTGAAATCGAAACGGATCTAAATGGTACTATAGCTGTTAAGGAACCAGCAATTTCCGAATTAAAATTGGTCACGGAACGAGGGTACAGGTGCGGGGCTCGATCCGCGTACAGTCAACGGCAATATTTAAAAGGGTAATAATCATGATCGATCCTTCGTGTCGCTTAAAATATTTCAGATATTATTTATGGAATGAGCTGATCTAGAAGGTATATCAATAGTGTTCCACGTGGCAGAGATAGAAAGGGTTGCCAGCCGAGTAATTCGAAACGTCCGTGGAATCTTGTTTCGTTTACGAAAGATACTGTACACCTGATCCTGCGGAGTCACTGGCTACCTGGTTGGAACTTTGCAGGAACCGGCCACGAGGTGCGAAGCCCAGCGGGTGAGCCAATCAAAACATCTTATTAGAAAGACGAAATAGGAAGAGGGAAAGGATACCGGGATATCTAACGATGCGATCTCATGCTATTTTAAAGGATTTCCTAGAAATAAAGTGTCGGATTAACAGTCCAAGTTCTAGTTCTGAATTTAAGGAATTCATTTTTTTTTTTTTAATAAATGTTCGTCGCTTTTCGAGCTGGCGAAGCGAATCACGGTTGCCAAGTTTGATAACGAAACTGCTGAGACCTGTTAATTGACGAAACTTCGAAGAACCGCGGAAGCGGTTGCGAAGAACTTCGGAAGATAAGACGGCTGGACATTTTCGTGAATTAATTACTCTGCTAATGGAAACTCTCAGCCAGCTGATATTAATCATTGACGCTTCTTATCGTCTGTTTCTCCTTCGACTTCTCAATTAAAAAAAGAAAAAAAAAAGAGGAAACGATAAACGCTGGCGACCGGAAATTTCGATGGAAAGTTTCGCTCGATCGACATTATCGACCTGGGTCATTAACAACGTGACTTGTACATTAAATCACGGAAAGATTAAACGTGTTCATTTCGGAGTCACGAAATTCCTGAAATTTACTTCACTCGACGAAGTTCAAAATTTCTAAGGGGTGAGTTAAGATCGAAGCCAACTTGAAATCTTGAAAAATAATGAAAATTGAGGTGGGTGGAGGTGAAGAGATTCTAAAACGATTGGAGAAAGATCCGGAAAGAAGGCAACGATGGAGAAGGGGTTGGAGAAGGCGCGTTACTCGATGAAACTGGAGGCAGTTTGCTGCATCCAGCTGGTTCGTATTTTCCCTCCTCTCGCGAACGTTACTAATTAATTACTGTGATTAATCAGAAAAGTTCGTAATTAGAAAGTTTCTTGGCGAAATTAAAATGGCGAGGAGTGACGGAGCGAGTAGTCTCGAGCCGTGGCTGGTCTGCCCTCCGGGTCTGCCGTGGTCCAAGACCAACAACGCCGGAGTTTCCAATAAACTCATTAATTAAGGTGGATCGCCTCGTAGCGTTCGAAGGAAGGAGGGCGAGGATGTGGAACGCGATAGAAAGGATCTTGAAGAGGGTGGAAATGGATGTCCTGGCTGGTTCGCTCCGTTTATTTTTTAACAACCTTCCCTCGAATTTGAGGGGACCAAGGAAACTTTCTTATTCATTATCATTCATGGAAATCAATTATTGTCATTGCCAAAGCGTCTTAAAACCGACGGATTTCGTTCTTTCGCGAAATGGATTCGTAGAAACGAATCGGTGACAAAATAAGATGCTAGAGACCGCCTAACGATCCCTCTAACTTCGTAAAGAGAAGTTTGCTTTCGAAATGCACGGGGTTTTTTCGTTCAAATCGACGCCGGAGGCTGAAGGCACGCGGATGCATCGTCGCAGCGACCGCGCGTTCTTTGTTCGTCTATTTGTTTACTCACGTGTGAAAGGATGTCGTGGTTAAACAGGAGCGTTTTCACGACACGCGAACGTCTCCACTCCGGTCATTGCTTTTGCACCGGCCGGGAATTTGGTGGTGGAACTGGTCACGCGATTTCCAGCCCTCGGCTACTGCCGCTCGAGATCCTTAGACGAACCGTATGTTCACTCGAATATTCTTGCAATCGACGGGAAGTGAAAAGGAATGGAAAAATTAAATTTAAATCACTAGCATCCGGGGGTGAGAAATTTTATTTCCATCAAATAAATTACATCGACGTTTCTATTGTAACACCGGATGTATATTTCTTATCGCAACGTTGGAGGCCTGCGATGAATTTTTTTCCTCGAAATGGCTCTATCAAAAACTGTTTCAATGGGAGAATTTCGAAGTGTACGCGGAAGGGCGCAAAGAGCGGAAATGCAAATGCAACTTGTCACCGTGCAACAGGCCGGTTGGCCGCCCCTGATAGCTCGTATCACCCTGACCAGCCAAGTCGGCTCTATTCTTTTCCTTCCGTCGCTCCATTTTCACGGGATTTTCAACTGCTATGCGTTCTAACACGTTTGCTAAATAATATCAAAAACAAAACTTCGTGAAAATCAGTCGGGGCTAATTAAAAAATTCTCCGACTGTGAATTTTTACTCTCGTTATTTAATATTCACTTTGTCTGTCGCAAATTGAAGAAGATCAGTGGACCGTGCGAGATTGATCTTTCGATTAGCTCCTCGCGTTGACGGATCGGTATTGTGACGATGGTTGGATCATTTTTTAGCTTGATCCCGTACGCGAGGGGGAGGGTGCAATGAAATCACGTCGCACCCCAGAGGGACACGCGAAGGGAGTTGTCTCCTCCACCCTTGGCTGGTGCCACCCTTCTGACCGCAGATTGAAATTCTTAGCCTCTCCAGCGACCACGTCGAGGGTCGAAACGAACTCGTTTACCCTTCGAGATTTCGTTATTTAGCATCGTGAACCTACCAGCCGTGGATGGACGCTAATGGCGTTTGACTCGGTTTACCTTCACCCTGTTATAAGGGTAATTCGATTTTTCGCATGTAAAATGCACAAGGATCTAACGTTCCATTAAATTCGTCATAATTTTCTTTCCTGTTATCTTCTTTTTATTAGAAAATATAATATTGCATTTGACCAGGTGTTACATCTCGGAACGCAAGAATGTCGAGAATCGAGCCACTTTCCTTCCATTCTGCTCCTCCCAATCGCGTTGTCACTTTTGTTCAGGATACACTTTGTTGCGAGCAATGATTTGCGAGGCCGCCGGCGCGTTTTAATTTTGGGATATTGGTAGCATTAAGCCGGTGAATATGCCCGATAGTCGGTCTCCGGTACGCATGGCTCCAATCTACAGGGTGTACACGAAATATCCTTTCATAAAAAGCACCCTTAAACGTGAAATTAAAATCACGACTGAAAGCTTTGGTTACTTTATATCTTCCTTATTACAGAAAACATTTATGACTGCTTTGTGCTTATGCACACAGTGATTCCATTTCTTTAGAAAGTAATTTTACCTGAGGAATTAAATTAAGATGATTCTTGGTGAGCAAGAGGATGGAAGAATATTTATATTTTTAAAATATGATTTGTAAAACTTCGTCAAATGTTTGTCGCAGATTTTTTGACACCCCGTGTACAGATTATAGTGGCTCGTAGTTCGGGAACGTATCTACCCCTCGTGCGACGAGATTTCATTCGGGGCTCGGGCTGAGATCTTTTAATTTGAGGCCAAATTCCTCTCGAGGATGAAATGCGGGGAGCCACCGAAGTGGTCGTATTGCAAGAAGGGTGGCACGTCTGATGGTTGTTTGCTACCCACCCCCTTCGTCCACCGTTCGAATTCTAAAACACCCCCGTTTATGGCAGCTTTCTTCGTCGATACACCGCTGCTTTTGATCCTGCCTCCACTAGGCGAACACACCACTCGAAATCGACATCGTATTTTCCGGTAACGATGCATTGCAAACTGAAAATCGCATGTGTAGAAGAGGAGAGAGAAAAAGGTGATTCCGTCTCGGGATCGTCTGTCGGACTCGTCCAGAGGGCTGACGACAGACGATCTCTGCCCCAGACACCTATCAGACCGAAATTCGGAAATTCTATAAATTTGAACTGCATGCCGGGTGACCGCTAGCGAGAACACTGTCACCGATCATCTCGCCGCCACCTAGCGGTCCCCGGCTGAACTAAAGGCGAAACCTTTCACTCCCCCTCCACTTAAACGCCTACACATGTTTCGTTCAATTATTAAGCATGCATCGCGATTATTGAGATGGTTTAGTGCGAGTTAAAAATACGGAAATTATAAATATATCGAGCAGAGGTCCCCAAATGGGACGGAGAGAACGTCGGTGTCCTTAAAATAAGTATCGATAAACGTCGCGGTAAAATAGAAAGTAAAATCCTTTCGACCGCATTCCTGGAGGCCTGGTGCGAGCCCAACGGAAGAAAAATATGAGCAGAGGGCCTCATAGGTGGCCCCGTGGCCTCACACTTTGCCAGGATCACCTACGACTTCTCGTGCTCCTGCAGGTGCGTTAAGACCAGTAATATATTGCACCAAGCCAGCCGCTTTTAGGTATAATGGAATAATGAACACTTTACATTTTCTCCGTTTCGCCTGTCGTTTCGATCTTAAAATGGCGCGAATGTTAATAAGGCCACCTTACCAGCAAATTTTACCAAATCCACTTTCACCCTTAAATGAAAAACAAATTATTACAAGTGCAAGTATAATTATTTAATCCTCAAAAGTGTTCGTAACGATGAGTTTACAAGAATTTTAACGAAGAGAAAAAGTACGAAACGCGTTAATATTAATTTCAAATAAAGATCCCAAATTTACAGACTCGAAACGAATGCATATTATCTCGCTTTTTTTTTTTTTTCTTTTTTATTCGTGCTACCGCGAGGCGAGCTCGTCGAAGCTGTGCTCTCGGTGTAATCAACGAGGTGAAATTTATCGAGCAACATCGCAGGATAATTCACGCCCCACATTCCGGCCCTGCGGGATAAAAACGACGAGGATGGGAGGTCCTCTTAATTATGTTCTTGGTTAAACGACCGACTGGTCACGCCCCGTTCGGGATACACGAACGAACGAATCGACTTGCTGCCGATTTATCTGAAGCGTTTCGCAAGTCGGTCTCTCCTTTTAAAAAGGTCCGGGCCTATGGTTAAACCGAAAGTTCATCGAATTCACGTGGCGTTTCGCTGTTATCCAGCCACCGTTCTACAATAATGACAGCGAGAACCGTCAAATGACGTTGCAAATCCTTGCTGCAAAGGCGAACGATTAACCAGCACCGTCGAGTGCCAATTAAAAAAGATTCTCCACTTTTAATTACGTCCGAAGTTTCGATAACTGTTATTAAAATATAATTATCAGTGAAGTCATTGAAACTTTTGGAAGATTTTAACAAATATTTTCAGATCTTTTAAATATTCTTTCGATTACTAAGAACACAGCTGGCAAGTTTTCGAGATCTATGCATTAATTTTCTCACCGTGTTATAAGGAGAATGCATAAGTGAGGAGCATATGGCTCTCGCCCACACACCGCCCACCGGAACCCATAGCCAAACACCCTGTTAAGTGGTCCGTCAATTGGTACTGGGTACCATAACGTTTGATTTAAATTAGTATTTAAAATTGTAATTCAATCACAATACAATTCTATCGAAAAACTATATTTGGACCACGTATATTCTTATATTTGCATCGATGCATTAAATTCATATGGAATAATTTGACTATCCCTAATTTGATGTAATTTTTATTTTTCTTATTGTAATTTCCGTCAATTAGTATTTAGAATTGTAATTTAATCACAATACAATTCTGTCGAAAAACTATATTTGAACCACGTATATTCTTATGATATTTGCATCGATGCATTAAATTCATATGGAATAATTTGACTATCCCTAATTTGATGTAATTTTTATTTTTCTTATAATTTCTTCAATTAATACTGGGTACCATAACGTTTGATTTAAATTAGTATTTAGAATTGTAATTGAATCAAAGTACAATTCTATCGAGAAACTATATTTGGCCCACGTGTAGTTTTTATGATATTTGCATCGGTGCATTAAATTCATATGGAATAATTTGACTATCCCTAATTTGATGTAATTTTTATTTTTCTTATAATTTCTTCAATTAATACTGGGTACCATAACGTTTGATTTAAATTAGTATTTAGAATTGTAATTCAATCGAAGTACAATTCTATCGAGAAACTATATATTTGGACCACATGTATTTTTATGATACTCGCATCGGTGCATTAATTCATATGGAATAATTTGACGATCGCTAACTCGATGTAATTTCCATTTTCCTTTTTATCTTCATAATGTACGATCCTATCGAGTGGAATGAAATCGAATCGGAAGCAACGTATCAACACGCGGCACGCTTTATCTCCCTG
Organism: Osmia lignaria lignaria; assembly: GCF_051020975.1. NCBI lineage: Eukaryota > Metazoa > Arthropoda > Insecta > Hymenoptera > Megachilidae > Osmia > Osmia lignaria. The sequence continues at coordinate 6,545,662 of NC_135035.1, forward strand.
TCGGTGAAGAATCTATTTAGCGGACAGCCGAAGCAATAACGTAAATCCTAATGGAAATGCAAAGATTAATTAAGAATCCCATTCTAGTGTGTCCCCATGTGGGCGTCCCTAGGGAAGATCATCGGTTCGTCATTTTCTCTGTCTCCCTTCCCCGTGTCATCGTTTAGGGTGAGTTCACTCGATCGTCGACAATGGAACCACCGGTGACAACGCGATCATTAGATCTCTATGATCGTTTCAATTACAATTTCTTACAATTGATTAAATATATAAAAAATCACCAGACGAGAAGTACTCCTGTTGAGATGACAATGGGGCAGATTCCCCAAATGCAAAAAGAGAAGTAACTATCTTATCATCGGCACGTTAATTACACTGTTAATTAAGCGGACGAGACAATGGAAGATGGGCAAAGGAGTCGACGCATCGTCCTGAATGACGATGTAACCGGTTGCATCGCAATAATAAACGCGAGCAACGAGCGTCAAAGTGCAAGGATCCTCGCAACCCCGAAAATCTCGAGAGGGCGAAGGGTGTCGTAACGCGGAGATATCGCGATTCACCGCGTAATGAACGAGGGGAGCGGACGCGTGTGTGCGTGAGTACACGAAGAGGGTACATCCTGCGACACGCGGTCCGCGTCGAAGGAAGCCCCGGAGAACAGCCGGCCACCGACACAATGCGTGTCTCCTGGGACACGCTTATCTGAAATTACAACGTTACATACCTGGCCCGGCTTCTGGACCAAACGTTGGAAACCCAGCGGATCCTAGAACCATCATTCTGGATGCGCGAATCCGAGAGGCTTCGCAACGAGCAGATCATCGCCTATCGATTAATTTTCTATCAATTATCGATCCAATGCGACGCGGTTTTTTCGAAAAGAAATGAACCAAAAGCGATTCAATTTTTCTCGCAGTGGCTCGGTTCGTGTGAATCGGGCTCGCGTCGCTTTCCCTCGCGTTTCACACCGTGAAACTCATTAAACGATCTCTCCGTCGGCCATGTTTGCATATTCAAACAGTCTCTCAATGAACGGTGTCGTCGCGCCTCCTTTTTACACGTATTTCCGCATAATTTGTCAGCGGATGTACATCGCGCCGTCGAATCGTCCGGGAAAATAAAAATGTTGCGATAAATCAAAAGACCCGCCCCTTTTCAAAGATACGCTCGTAGTTTCCGCGACGTTTCTATTCGCGAATTTCCTTACCCCTTTCTCCCAACCCTCCCCTGGAGCGTTTTCTTTAAGACGCTGCCCTCCTCATTACTTTCCTTGACACTCGAATTCAAATGCCTCGACACTCGTCGACCACGAAGAGTACGAACGTCATTTCCGTTGGCGGACTCGGCTGCTGGTAACACGAAAAGGGGGAAGTTCCCTTTAACCAGCCGGGATCCTTCAAAGATTTCTTCGCGTTAACGAAGAGACGAAGAGGAGTCGACGAGGGACGCTCAGAAAAACTTGATCTCATCATCTTTGGGGTGAACGCGCGTTAATATCGAGCCTTGTTAACGCGATAATTAACCCGTGGCCGGTGACGCGGCACCGAGTGTCACCGAGTAATTAAATCGCAGCAATTTACACGATGCACCGTGGAATTGCTGTCTCGCTTCTTCATTTTTCCTCTCTCGTTCCTCGAGCCACGCGTGCTGTAATGAAAGTGGCCACGGGAAGAAAAGGAATACAACGGTAATAACTGGTGGATCGATAAAAAGAGAAGTAACGTTTCTCGCAAGAAAGGAACATCGAGGATCGTGTTTCGGATTTTAATCGACAGGGAAATTCCGTTGCGAAAAAGGGATGATTTATCCGTCGTTTCGAGATCGTTAAGAAGGAAATTGGTGGACAAGAAGCGGAAAAGAAATTCTGAAATAACTTTCTAGACAGTTGACCTTTCTCCCCCAAGTGGACCAAATCCTGTCTCCTTTCCCTCGAAGAGGAACCATTATGCAAATGAAGAAGCACCTCTTCGGGAAAAGGAGGATCGCGAAGGACGAAGAGAGAAGCTGAGAGATCGTGAAGGTTTATTTATATTCAGGCTGATTTCCAATTATCGAAGACGCGAAAGAACGAGAGCAGTGGCTGAACGAAACGGGGGGGAAACGTGCGTGATCAGGATTCATCTTTGTGCTCTCGCATGTCCTGTCGCAGTTTGCTCTCTCGCCTTCTGTTCCTCCTTTCGCACCTCGACCGGTAGCATCGGCTCCCTCTTTCTGACTTTCCTCCTCTTCCATTTGCTTTCGATCATCTCGTGTTAACGTTCGTCCCGGCTCCCCCACGAATTTCGCAAAAAGAAAAACAAGCCGACGGATCCTTCGGACACGAGAGAAAGCAGAGGAACGATCTTAACTGAACTTCTCCTCGGGACGCGTCACGCGCGTATGGAGAATTATCCCTCTTTGCCTCCGAAGCTTCGCCAGACCCGACGGCGAACGTTGGATAAACGCCTTTTTTCTCCCGGTAATTTGAAATCTTTCTTTAACACCGTTCCAAGCTATTCTTCTTCTTCCTCTCTTCCGAAACGTTTGCGGTCGTACGTCGAAGAAGTTAGGAAAACTTACCCCCCCTGTAAGATAAACGAGCCGCGCATCCCCGTAAAAGTAACACCCCTTTTTGCCACGCATACACCCGTAGAAGCGTACAACAACAACAACAACGGTACCGGTCGTTCAAGTGAAAAGACCGAGTCGAGAGCCGCCGCGTTATTATCATACCTTCCCTTTTAATAGGAAACTTCGTGGACGGTTGGAAGGCTCGCTGAAGGGTGAAAGGGGTAAGCGATGCTGCCGGTGAAAAAAAAAAAACGAGAAGAGAGAACGATACCGAGGAGAAGAGAAAATGACAAGACAGAGTCGAGACAAGCGCGATTCGAAGAAGCGAGACGGATTTTTCGGAGTAACGGCTGAAGCAAAGGGACAGAGAAAATGAAGGAAGATAGAGAGAACGAGGACTCTCTCGCGATTAATGAGCGGTGTTTGTTGTTAATTGCTGCCGCCATTAGGTTGGCTTCTCCTCGCGAGTTTTCACCACCCGATCCTCCCTCTCTGCGTCTCCTTCCTTCTTTCCTATCTTCCCGCCTTCTTCTCCAACCATAGGGGTTAGTTTTATATACCGGGTGTTTCGTAACAAGTGGCAAGGAAAAACGCTATGCAGTGTCCATTCGACACTTGCCGTTTGAAGAAACCTGTACGTTCAACCGCTGGACGTTTATTGCAAAGTAAGATAAATTGAAATGTCGCAATGAAATTTGATTTTTATCACGATTTTTCTATGTTAAAATAAAAAAATTTCAGACGGTGAGACTCGCCCTTGTACGTGGATCGCTGCTATTAACACCCACACCTGTGCCAGTGGATCGGTACATAATGCCACCTAACCATATACATTTTTTCCATTCGTTTATGTAGAACGATACATAGGGGACGCGGAGGTCTAAAACTCTGGCGGAGCTAAAACCTACCACCGAGCCACCCTTCAGCGGCTTCACGAAAGCCTCGAAAGCGGAGCGCGCATGTTAATGATCGCCCGCCACGGCCTTTATCTTTTCCACCTCATTTGCGCGCCACGAGTGGGACCAGGGAGCTGCAACTCACCAGCCGGGCGAGGGTGGAGGGTGGCGCGGAAGGAACGACTCCACCACCAGCGCCGGGGCTGAAATATTCGCTCGTGAGAAAAAGGTGTACGTGTATCGCGCCAGAGAAGTTCAGCTGGAGATGAGACTCGCCTCGTCCCCGGATTCTCTTTTCTTTTTTTTTTTTCTCTCAATTTCAACCCCCTTTTTTCCGTACGACCACCAACCACCGGCGTTAGGCTGAAGAGGAGGCTTGAACAAGGATCTTCTTACAGGCGCACGCCTCCTGTGTGGGTGAGTAAGAGGGTTGCGTGTGTACGGACAGGTATATAGTTTCCTTCTCACTTCAACCCTTTCTTCTTTATCATCCTCCTCTACTTCCTTCGCACTTTTCAACGGATACCCTGCCGTACCTTGCTCGGACGACGATTTACGGAGGAATTAAGACGCGAGACCGACTTACCGTCTCGTTGGGGTGCTTTCCAACGCTTTTACTTTTCTACCTTCTGGGCTTGTTTAATTATTCCTCTGCTTTGAAATTGTATTAACTCGAGAAAATTGTAGCCTCTTTTTGTATAAAAAGTGTTCGTTGATCTACTTCCTCGAGAATTACGATAATTAATCGATGATTTCAATACCGAGGAAGAAAAGAGGAGACCCGAGAAGAACGACGGGCAACAGCCCGTTCGCCAGCAACTTTCTCCTCCGACAAGTAATGCGATAATTACTCGAGCGGAAGTAATAAAATTAATCTCTGTACCGCCTCGTCGCGTTTCCACCCGCTACCCACCCCATCTCACCCGTCCCAACAGCCATCGCGTTTCCTTTCAACACACCGTTGAATTTTGGTGCCACGGCATGGCTCTGCCCTCTTATAAATCAAAGCCAGTTTAGCTTTTAATAATTCGACGAAGAGGGGTGGTCGACTGGATAATATACGCCCCAACTTCCTCCTTTATTCTCCCCGGAGAAGAGTGCCCCGTTAATATCCACCGCGACCGGTAATGAAAGAAAAATTTCTACATTAGTGTATACGTTCGCTCGTACGATTTAGTTTATTCGTTTCGATTTAATTAATTTTCTCGTTAATCGACGCGCGGACCTAAAGTAACGTATTTCTGGACAAACTTTCCCCGCCGGTGGATCGATGAAAAGTGTTCCTGAGGGAACACTGGGTAGGTTGCTCTGGCGGGTTCCGAGCATCGAGTAAGTATCAGTAAATAATCGCGTCGGACGTTACATTACTCGGCGGAATTTATGATTCGGGCCCGTCCGGTCACGTTTGCCGGAGGGCTCCTCCTCGAGAGACGCTCCGGAAGAGCAAAAAGAAATTTCAGCCAGGAGGAAGGAGGACGGCGAAGGAGCGAGGTAGCTGGAAACGGGACAAGCAGGAAGAAAGGTTCAGGTGATGATAAAATCCTCCGACCGGGGGTTGCGACAAGAATCAGGCAGCCCCTTAAACGCGAGCCAATTTGCCACGGTGTGTGTACGTGACGTGGTAAATATTAGACGTATTTATGCGATCGAAAAATACTGTTTTCCGGAGATACAGACACGTGTCAGGCTAAGAGAAATCAGAGAAGACCAGGTATCTCTAAGAAGAAGGAAGAAGCGGAATTAGAAAATAGCCGAGGGAAAAAAAACGAGGTAAACGGTCGGGTCTCGTGCACGGGTGCTCTTTTTAAACGCCACCCCGAAGCCAATTTGCCACGGCATGTCCACGAGGTGATAAACACTAGGCGGATTCGGATGTAAACTCTAGGCTCGTACAAGCATTCACCGGCACGGAACACGAACGAGTCTTTAACGAGTATCGTCCGGTTGAATGGAACTAGAAGAGAACGAACCGGTCGCCTTTGGATTTCAAACGGAGCCCTCGCACCTGGCGAAATCGTGGCTAGTCTGAAGAAACAATGACACGCGATTCAATTTAACATCCTCGGCTACACTGTTTCAAACTTCTCCGAAGCTTAAACACTTACAACTTAATAATCCAATTTCCCAGTCACGTTCGCTTTCGGAGATCGAAGAAATTTCGGAATAAATTAATGAACAGGTTAAAATTCGAGCAACCTTCGAATGATAATTGACGAGATTATGAATCAAGCGACGAGCAAGAGGATAATGAGAGGACAAAAGTGTACTCTGTATTATGCATACCTTCCGCAGTAGTAAAACGTTCAGGGGTCGACCGTCTCCTTAGAGAGGGGGATTAATTTAATGCCGGAGTAAAATCAATCAGCGGGAATTGATGTTGTTCCGAAGAGTGGGTGCCGAACGACCTGCAACCGGCTGACCGAACTGCAAGCTGCAAAAGGAGGAAGAAGAATGCGAAGAGAAAGCAGTATTTGCTTTGCGACGTGGAGGGCTCCGTAATCAGTGTAAATCAGGGGACACGTAAATCACACCCTCTGTGGTAACATCCTCTCTAACGGGTGGTGTAATACACGGTAGGAAGGAAGAATCGTGTACGAAAGACGATTTAAAGTCGCTTCTGTAACATTTAATGGTCTTATTTTAAAAATGTATCATTGGTGCCATTTTTTTCATCCTGATCCTCGATTTTAATTAAACTCCTGATTGACCCTATTTATCGACAAATTTTAGCACTTTGACACACTGTAACAATATTGAATTAAGGAACGACCGATGCTGCTTGTTCCTTCATAATTACCAAAATTAATTGATTTAATGGCCAAGATCGCGGAGTGGTATAATAAACAACAAAGTATCCACTCGTATTTTTGGCTGTGTGATTCACGTGGGCGACCTGTGTGGTCGTGGGCACCGCCCCCAATTGCTTCCCAACCCCCGTGTAGAAGGAAGAGAAGCGAAAGGCTGGTACCACCTGTTAAACCATTCAATTATTAATATTTGAGTAATTGTGCCATTTATGGTCGATTGCTCATTTTTATTTTATAGGTCCTCGGTGTTTGTAAGAAAGGATGGTGCAAGTACCGTGCGTCGCCGACTTTCCGGACGGATTCTTGGTATCCATAGGAAATATTTTTAAGTCTCTATTTCCCCATATTGACGAATTTAAAATCTAAGGCTCATACGTCCAGAAGGTATTTTGGAGTTTGAAGTGCATCGAGCGAAATTTTTCAATAATTCGATTTAAACGTTCTCCAATCAACCCCATTAGATTGGCGGATACGTTCGTTCAGGTACTCATATATTCCCTCGCATAAAGCGCGCGTGGCTTCACGACTGATTCACTGGTACCCGGTCGAGCACGCTCGAGGATCGAGAGAGATCCGTCGATTGCAAATCCGTAAATCATCGGCAGGAAGAGGCGTTTACGCGCAAACGAATTAATTGAAAAGGCACGTCATCCTCTTTCTTCCTTTCTCTCTATTTCCCTCCACTTTTGACCCTTCCCTCTTTCCCTCCGCGTTTATCTTCCTCCCGCGCTTTCGAAGAACCGCCATTTGGGTCCTAGGGGTCGGAGAGAAAAAGATATTCCTCCAAATGTCTTTCTGCTTATGTCGAAGAAATTGTAAGAACAGAACCGATGCTCCCGTTCGATCGAATTACCATCGTCCTCCAGAAAAGCAGAAGAGGAAAAGAGAGAGAGAGGTGTAATTGCTCGAACGGAGGATCCTCTCCTGATCCCGCAGGATGAAATTCGAATCGTGGAACGATCGTTTCTTCAACGTTGATCCCTCTTCGCTGGCCTTCTTCTCTGGTTGCTCCATCTTTCTCCGTTGCTGGCGAAACCACCGGTATCGAGCTATCTATCTTCTTCAGGTTCCAGCTCGGCTCGGTCAGATACACAATATCCCCGATACCTTATCGCCCACATGATTTCTGCCTCGTCTACGTCGAAGAAACACACGTACGTGTTCTTCTTTTTTTCTCTCTCTCTTTCCGTTTCCATGTAGCCGTTCCCGTTCCATCCTTTTCCCTCCTGTTAAATCGCTGGAACGGAGCGTGTCGCCTTCTCTGTCGGCTCTCGCTTACCATCTCAATAACACGAATGACTGAATGGCCCCGGAGCCTCGAAATCCCGACGAGATAACCTTTATTGTAATTACAATAAGGCATTATGCGCGCTCGAGATCCACGGGGGTCGGAGGTCACACTCCGGCTGAGGTCTTCACTCGTCCCTCTCCTTCGTCCCCCTTTCCATCCGTCTTCTTCTTTTCTTCCTTTCGGATCCACATGCTCGGATTCAGTCGCGGGAAAGATCGCGATGGATTCGACTAATCGATGGTAATCGATCGATGCTAGAAAAATGATGGAAACGCATCGAGATCGCGAATGCACCGAAATCGTTTCAGTTATCGCGACGATATCATCGGGAAGGAGTGGCTGCTCGTATCGCGTTTCATGCCACGGCCATCTTTATATATGCAGACGGGCCACGCGTGGAAGGTCTGCGGTAGGCGACATGTTCACCGGACATGACTTATTGCCTACAAGCGCCACTGTAAATCTCGGCGTTACAACGTCTGCTTCTGCCAGCGAGGCGTAAGGGCGGCAACCGCACACCGGCACACACGGAGATCTTTTCAGAGACCCTGGGGTCCTGTGATCCTGTCCTCCCTCTACCGAACTACTGAAATTAAGCCCACTTTCAATCAGATTTATTGAAAATTAATTTTAACGAAATTATCACTGTAGTTGATCGGTATTTTTATTCCTCTTCTGAAATATTCAGCTGGAGATGAGACTCGCCCCGTCCCCGGATTAATTAATGAATTTTAACGGAATTATCACCGGTGATAAGATAAGAACTGTAGTTGATCGTTATTTTTATTCCTCTTCCGGCGGATGAGTAGCAACGTTTGTGGGAAAGAAAAAGGAACCCCTGAATGTGCCACAGATTTGACGAAAGTTCGGTTGAAATTACGCGTAAAATTACAGGCTCGACTTCCGGCGCTAGCGGAAACGATCGAAGACGTCGCCCCGTTCTTAAGAAGCAAATTGCAATCAACGATGATTGACAAGTGAAATCGATATAATTTGTAAGCGAATCGATACTCTTCCTTCCATTTTACATCGCTTGCTAATTTTTATTTATTTATGAGGTCTTCGAGGATCTTGAAATTGAAACGGTGGGTTACCCTAATCGTCGACTGATTCCAGGTCGCCTTACAATAGAATCCTAATTGAATTAGAAGATTCGTAGGATTTTCGAGGCGGACCCAACAAGTTAACCCGCTATTTACTCGCAACCCTTCATTTCGAATGAAGATTCAGAAGCACCCTTCGCGATCCTGTTTGTTTGGCAAACGATAAAATGATTCCTTGCTCTGCTGTTTCTTTCACCTTGATAATTGTGTGTGAAATTTTTAAATTTAACAATGTATGCAGGATTATTCGAGGAAGACACCACCATTTATCGTCTCATTATCTACTTTTATCTTTATATATACATACTTCCGCTTTCTTTCCTCGCTAATGAAGATTTATTACATTATCCCCAGCAACGCTTTTATTTGCCAGACAAGTTAATCTCGACGGTATCGCGGTAAAAACTGTAGGAAGATAGAATTTTTATTTCTTGCGGAGAGGAAACGGTGTTGAAACTGGATTACTTCATAAAATTACTGGAAGTAGAACGAAATTTCCCCGGAACTTTTCAGTGCCGCTTCTACCGCTAAGAAGCTTTAGAATACTTAATTATTTTGTGAAAATCAAGGACTCCTATCGAGGACCGAAGAGGATCGAGGAGATATATAAAAACGAAGAAAGGAGTCAGTTTTGAAGGAATCAGGAAATTCTTGAATCTTTAATTTTGACACACCTCGAGTATACCTGCCGTCAAATTGACATCCACCGTCACGAGAACCGGCAATTTCACAACGATTCGCACTCGCGAGAATTCGTCTTCACGTGCAACGGATGACCGTCCACGAAAAAGTTCCAAGAGAGACGGTCCGAGGAAAAGGTGTAGAAGAAAGAAGAAGAAATGTATGTCGCGTGACGGAAGAACCTGTGATCGCGGGCACACACATACGTGTATTTGCATTTCAACTATGTGAGATGATGCAGAAATCTACCAGAGGAATCGAACACGCTTAGTTTCTTTTATTAAAAAATTATTTTGCAGAGTACAATTGAATATACGGTATAATATTTATTACATTCAGTAAGCATATTTTTTAAAGAACAGATGTACCTTTTTACAAATAGAGGCTGTTGGTTCTGACAGTAACACTCTTGCAGCTAGTGCAAGAAATATCTTTTGTCTGCGCAATCTGCTAATGAATTTGACACGTTGCTGCTCATACATGGGACAATGCCATAAAATATGATCGATGTCTTCTGATTCGTGTCCACATTCGCAGCCTGGATTTTCAATTATCTTAACTTAGGCCAAAGAAGAAGCAAGGTGGTAATCGACATCTATTGATAGTACTGATAATTTCTCGTGATAGATTTTTCCCAGAGTACCTGGTACTATTTCGGCAGAGTGGGACACTCTGATCCGATTAGAAATAGATAAAAATAAACAAATACTTCTAAATAAATTTATTTTCATTCAATAAATTATCTCAATATTTTAATTAATTAATAATTAGTCGTTCAATGATTGGAATAAAAACACAAAATACTGATTTCCGATGTCTTATACTTTGCCTGTGTCCCACTCTGCCGAAATAATACCAATAATTGCGTTCGCGTTTATCCTGGCCGACTTTTCGGGAGATTCTTTCAAGTCAAACACACTTAGAATCGCCATAGATGGTCCAGGATCTACCAAAGCTTTCAAATGCGTCCAAAAGTCGTTTAATCTGATTCGTATAACAGAGACAGGATCCGAAACGCGTTCATTGGTCTACCGATGCGTGTCCCACGCGAGCCGTGACGATTTTCGTGAATCGAGAGAACGGTGTACACACAGGTAGAACAACAGCATCTGAGGATGTAGCAATTACGTCTGGGACTGGTTGCCACAGATGGACGAGACCGCAGCCACGAAACGCCCCTTGCGTTACACATATGTTACAAGTTCCCTTCTGTCCCTCTTCCCTTTCCCTCTTCCCCCCCTTACCTCTTTGCCGTTCATTCCTTCCTGACCGAATTAATGTTCCTACGGTCAGCACGAAAGACGTTCCTGTGGGAACAGAGAGACGCTGCTTTGTCGGCGTTCATCATCCTCCTTGGCGAACGACGCGACCGCTCGGTTGACGAACAGAGAGACTACGGAGAGAGACTGCAGAATGGAGAGGATCAACTTGGCGAACGCGCTAGAGTTAATGAAGACGAGTTTGGTAACGAGCAAGATGAAGTAGACGGGATTAGATTAACCCTTTGCGAAGTTCAACGTCGAGGTACGTCGGTCGACGGTAAATATTGTTCCTCCTTGTTCAACGACCGCGAAATCAATTCCGAATGAAACGTAACAATACGAGATGATTATCTGAATTTCTGCCAAGTATACGTTTCTGGCTGATTAAATAATTAAAGAGTATCCGTGATTTTCTTCAATTGCGGCACAATTTCATGCGAATGGTGAATTAAAAATAACGAGTGGAACGAATGTCGAAGACGATGCGCATTATGCAAAAATATAGCCTTATTACAAGGAAATTACCGTTTCCAAGTATTGGCAATTTGAACCGAAGGCAAAAGGAAGTTACCGGTCGAAAAGAAACGAAAAAACGAGGTAAGAAGAAACCGGAATGTTTTTTGTCTTTTCACAGAACGTTGCCAAAAATGTTACAATCTCTCACGCGAGCCATTCTTTACCAGGAACTACGTGAACGAAGTGATAAATAACTCTGCTACCGGCAGTTTTGTACATCTCCGAGAATGGTACCAGATGAGAAAAAGAAAAGCAGTTGCTGCAACATGAATGTCAAAATTGTTTCCAGGTATAAATTCCCAATTGCGTCCAATCTCGATTCAATTAGGATCAATTATAATAATCTAAATTGTCCGAGTATCATAGATTGAAATTAATTTCAATATTCTTACTGCAATTCGTTCCAGTTTCGCCACTGTCGTGTACAGAAGATGATGGTTGGATAACGGTGACCCTGAAGACAGCGAGTAACCCCGTAGCCGTGAACCCTGCTTTCTCGTGTGCCGTTGACAATAGAAAAGTACGATCGTCTCGCGGGGTTCTGCACGCGATGACCTCCGCACTTCCTGAGGACACTCGAAGAGGAAACAACGTTCTAACGGGAGCGTGGCCCCGCTGCTTTCTGTCCGAAGCATTCTTCACCCTTTTGTTCCACCTAGTTTCGCCTAACTTAGAAGACCTAGACGAAATCGGACACGCGAAAGAGTGAAACGATAAAACCGCAAAGAACCGACGAGTTCGAAACCACTGCGGTTGATTATATCAACTTTCCTCTCCATTCACAGGTGATCCAGACTCGAGCCACTGCTTGCGAGAACTCTGACGTCCCGCGGTCCATCTGGCGGAGGCCGGCGGAACTATCTCCGCTCGAAAACGCTGCCATTCATCCCCGGGGTCGATGAAAGGGATGAGACAACAGTGACGTGCATCCCGATCGGCACGATCGCGAGATTACAGGCCACTCTTTCAGGGCTGACTTCGATGTAAATCAATCTGCCAGAGTTCCCCGAGGGTCTCGTTTAAAATCGTCGGTTTCTAAAGTAAACGGACATCGATACGAGGTGTCGGACGTTCCTAAGAAAATTTATCTTCTTGTTGCTCTCGTGCGATAGCCAAGTACCGCGTTCTCGGAGTTTGGAAACAAAAAGGGAAGGAAACGAGGGAAGAAATGGCGAGACTACCGTTCGCTTGTGCATCGATCAGGAGACGACAAAATCGAGCCGCCTGCATTTATTGAAAATTACTCCTCGCGTGCGAGCTCTACGAAAATGAGGAGGGTGAAGAGGTGTTCGATCCAGCGTCTAGCCCTCGCGATTATGCTACTATGCGGAGATGAGAAGATGACTAGCGGGAGGGCATAGGGGCAAAGGGAGCACTTCGTACGTTCCTCCCTCGGTTGACTTCGTCCCATTTCATTTTTTTTTTTACCCGCTAATCATCTTCTCATCTCTGCGTAGCAACTACACGGCACTAACGAATTAAACTTGTATGAATTTAATAATAGAAGTCCCGAATGTTTTGGTATCCAATTTGAAAAATATTATTTCCAAATAAGACGTATCTCATGGTCGAATAACCATCGGAACAATTCAACGAGACAGGATGAAAGGGAACACGAAATGTGATCACTTAACGTTGCAAGCCATCCAATTTTCCACTTTTAATTCGGACGATGGTCAACGTGTTTCGTCACATGCCCCGAAGACCCGTGGTAGAAAGGGGAATGTTAACCACCAATTGTACTATTCTTCTTTTCGTTTCTACGTTTTCCGCCTTGATTAACAGCTTTTATGCACTGACCACGTTTATTGCGGTGGTCACTTCAAAGCGACGATTCGTCTGGAACGAATGATCAAAGTCCTCTAATTATTCTTCATATTTCTAATTATCGAATTCCTATGCCGTTATAAAACAGATTATTTTTTGAAAATGGTGACTCTTGTTTCAAGATGTCTAAGGGCTTGGGAAATATTTCTGTGTGTTTCGAAAAGGAGCTAATACCAGAGATTAAGGGAACTAACGTGCCAAGTTTTGCACATTTGCCAAATTCCAAATTCACGAAGGAAGAGGGCGATGCTTTAGGCGATCGTGTCTCCGTGGAAGAGTATCGGCATATGCGGCTCGCGTGCATCGATGCAACCGTAGGATCGCAGTAACAGGTGCAGATGCAGAGGAAACGATCGTTAGCCCGACAGCCCGCGGTGCATGTGCGCCTATTATAATTTCTCTCGTAATTAGTCTTCCTCTCTCTTCTTCTCTACGTTTCTCGTACGCGTATTCGATCGTACCTATTATTTCTTTCGTCGCACGCATGGCCCGACGAACATGTGCCATTCCTTCGCGGTCCCCGACGCTATCTTCGCTGACGATAACCAACGCGACCTTGAACTTCCATCCAAGATTGTCATTACGTTTCCTCATGGTTCACGTAATGTTCCCGAATAATTCATCTCTGCAATTCTAACAATTCCCACACCCATTTCTATTGCAACTCTGCTCCGAATCGCTGTTTACGATGCAACAAATTCGCTAGGCTGTTAACATCATTGATAGGCTAATTGTTTACGCTTGCAACTATTGTCATTGCAGAGGTGGAATTTATCGGAAGCGTGTTATGGAAAACAATGAACGAAATCTACGATGCAGTAACTCGGTGGGAATCGTGGAATTTATGGATCTTGAACGATAAATCATTAGATCTATTAATGATTGCTACAATGGAAACGGGATAATTACGGGTTAATAGGAGAATCTGTACTTTTCTACTTAATTTTTTTTATTTTTTAAATTAACCCTCGAACGACGGTGGTCCAATCAATGGTGACCCAGAAATTTCCACCATTGGTCACCGGTGATTACCGTGACTGAACGTGTTAGAGCATCGGAACGCGACGGGAACACCCAGGAATGATTAATGAGAACTGAGTAGTTGAAAGATTCGAAGACGTTTTTTTAAGTAAACGGATGACCATCGCGAAACGGTGCAATGTTGAAATTATGGAACAGATCCAAGACTCCGAGCTGCATATCCGAGAAACCGTCTTGCCAAGGGATTTCACCGAGGGTTGGCTGTTTGCGCCTCTCGACAAATAAGGGGAAGTCGTTATCCCCTAGATGGGAGGAGTAATTAACTGCTTCTACCTCCTTTCTGTCCGCTCCACCTCTCAGCCAGCATCCTTCCTTTCCGGCTTCGGCTTCTACTCGAAGGAGCAGACTTAAGGAGACCCGCTTAGGCTTTCACGGGGTCGTGTCTTCATTATTCACGCTAATCTGCTTTCGCCTCTTGCTTCTGCCGCCTCGATCTCACCCTCTTACTCCTCCGCTCCGCGACTTCTCTCTTGGTTATAGTTTATAATTTATTAGACACAATTATACTAATGGAAAACCCTTCCAGCCGGTCTTGAGAACTTACAAAAGTGTACGAATTCTTAGATCGGAAAGAGCGAACTTAAATGAAATTTGGAAAATTGTGATCCTGTAAGATTCGTGTTTCCAATTTTGATTAGAGACCATCTTCGAAAGGAACCCCATGGTGTTCGCCAAATTATGATGAATTGTTTTCTCCGTTAACCGGCAGTGCCGACAAACAGCCGACCAGAGCACCCCGACTGAGATAATCTTTCAGCAATTTTGGACCACTGATTGATCATCAGAATCTATCAGAACTTTCGTGTGAAAGAACCATCGAAATCGAATTTCTATTCTACTTTAGGATGGAAAACAACTGAAGCTAAGGGATGAATACGTTTAAATAATTAAAGGTACGAGTTAAATAAATTCTTCTGCTATTTTCTATGCTAAAAAAATAACGTTTAAGTTGATACTTCTTTTACAAGAATATTTACTAACTGATAACTATTCACAAATATAACATGTACTTTTGTATGTAGCTACTACACCACAATACCACATTCGTTTCGCACCGATCGATGAAACGATCCAAAGACATGTGTTGCATCGGTAAATTTTTATGAAGTACATTTGCATACGTTAAATTACATAACATATGGTACATTTACAAGAAAATTGCTATATATGATATCGCGATCTGTACAAAATGTAGATATAAACGTAAGCTGCAATAGTAATTATAAAATGCCTGTAGAAGTGAACGTAAACGCGTTAATTGCTTACTAGGTTACATGAATGCTCAAGTTAAGGTAGCGAGCCAATTGTTGTTAATTAATCTCGTAATGAAAAATTACGGGAAAACACTAAAGGAAAATGCTCTCCTCTTCCTGTAAAGCAAACAAGATGAACAGTATCTAGCAATAAGAGGCGCCTTCGATTTATATTATACTATAAAACTGAAACGGGAGAACCAGATTTTAAGTATAAAGTAAATCGTTACAAAATTTCTTGCGCGAGAGCGCAAGAATACACCCGCACGTGGAAAAATTAAACTGAAATATGAATATTATGAAATGTTATATATTCCTTGTATGCAACACATTCAGGTATCTCCCTAAAGTACCATTTCTTGTATACCAACATAGCATACATTATAATATAAATGCACAATTTATGAATACAATGTTCATGCCGATTTACGCCTTTATTGTGGTAAGTTTAGCAAAAAGTTTTGACCCGGTGGCAAATAGGCTACTTGGCGCGATCTAGATAGATTATGAGCGATGTCTTCTGCAGCCTCGATTCTTCTTAGCTCAACAAGACCATCACCAGCTTCGCCAAGGGATTTTGCTATTAAACTAGCTGCCTGTGCATCACCCTCTGCACTGATAATTGCTGCCTTTTTATGCTGTTCTGCCTTTTCTACCAAGAAACGTGCTTTCTCTGCTTCTTGTTGTGCTACCTGTTTCATCTCTACAGCCTGGGTGAACTCTTTTCCAAAGGTTAAATGAGTCTAAAATAAAATAATTGCTCAGGATAAGTTACAATGGATTGTATTAGGAATTGAAACTAGTTATGATATACTTACAATGGAAATATCGTCTAAAATCAGTCCGAACTGTTCAGCTCTTTCTGTTAAATCTTCCCTAACTTTCTGAGAGACAATCTCCCTCTGTGTAATTAATTCTCCTGCATCAAATTGGGCAACTACTGCTTTTAATACTTCATTAGTAATTGACGGCAATACTCTTTCATCATAATCTATACCGAGAATGGTATAGATTTTTGGCAGAGAATCTGGTATAGGTCTAAAGAGAATACGAAGTGTGATATTTACATTTTGCAGATCTTTACTTCCGGTAACAACAGGAACATTTCTTGGTCTAGATCTGATATCAAATAAAATTGGTTTTTGCACCCATGGAATGAAAAAGTGTGTTCCTTCTCCTACAACTTGATTCTTTATACCAGTAAATCGATCAAAAATAACAGCTCTGTGACCTCCATCGACTGAAACATTAAATCACAAATAATTATAAGACAAATTGAACTTTGATCCCTTAAACCTTCTATGATTAAAAAAATGATATACTGACCATTGTACAAGGCACTGTGAATAACACTTCCAGTCATAGCCATACCTAAGCCAAATGTACCCAGTCGATTTAGAAATTGTGCCATCTTTTAACTAGGTATTTGAGAAAGAAAAATGGTAATTAAAATGTATTCTGATGCGTTGTTATATTAACATAGAAATAATTCTAACCTAGAAACTTAAAGAACTGGAACTTGAATTTAAATCAAAGAAATCGCATACTTTATTTTTCCTAGATAACAAAATAGAAAGCTACTAAACATACATAAGTGTAGAGTCAACATTAATATAAACAATTTAAATGTTTTAAACTTTTTGAAATGTCCGGCCGGTTGAAACCTCAACTGATTCTACGTACAAGACATGATTCTAGCAAAGTTAACAATCTGTAACATTAAACTAATAAAATAAAATTAGTATAATTTGTACTGACACAATGATTCCTTACGTAATAAATTGTGTCTTTGAAGTATTCACTTTTCTTCTCGCGTGGTGTACGAATATCGATAAAAGCAAAATGGAGGCGAACCTCAGTCAGTGACAACAAATAGAGGAAGAATGGACATGTCACTGTCCTCAAAGGGTCCTGATTTTAGGGTTTCCAGAGACCCCGTATACGGAGTACCGTTGGTACGATAATTGTGCCTGTTTTACCAGTCCCTCTTTTACTGCACCCCGACCTGACAGCAGTAAAGACCCAATTTTTACACCCTTTAGTTTTATCTTTTTAGAAATCAGCCGAAATCAGCGAAATCATTAGAATAATTGTTTAAGGTGATGCGAGCGTAGAAAACTTTACCGACAGACCCTAGAAAAATCAAAATACCTCCTCAAAATACGTCCTCATTTCTACACAAAATGCAAAAAAATTTGAGTGACGTGTTCAGGAGGCTCTAAAGAATATTAGTATGGTCCTTATATTATCCAAATCGTCAAAAAGTTATAAAATATTGAAACTGCTGTCTGTCAACGGTCAAGAAAATGGCGGATCGGACTCACCTGCATTGATTTATTCGTGATATAAACATTTCTGTGAATCGTATGTCCAAATAGGGACCAGACTGATATTCTTTGGGTCGGATAGAATAAAACGAGCACCCAAGGGATGATGTACAAGTCTCCAGGAAGAAGTATTTTGAGAACTACGATTTCGTTGATTGTTCACACGCGAAAGACGTCAACAAGGTAAAACAGACCAGAAATTTAGTTTTTCGTTCATTCTGTAGGGCGCAGTTCGTTCGTTTGATTAATAAACAATTGTAAAATTAAAAATAATAATTAAATAATTTTTAATAGAATAATTAAACAAAATTTTGCAATATACCCACGCGGAAATGTAAAGAAATAAACAATTTAAATAGATATAACAATAATTTGATTAATAAACAATTGTAAAATATAAAATAATAATTAAACAAATATTAACAAATATCAGATAGAAATAGTTAAATCTGCGGAACCGGTGAAGCGGAACGTCATGCTTGATTGCGCGCGCCGCGCGCCGGTACAAGCGTGACCTGTAGAGAGGTCAAATCTAATCAGTCTTATCGCGACCGCTGAAGGATACGGATGGATTTGTCAAACATATCCCGGTACGGGTTGATACCATGGATATTCGTGCATGGATTTATCAGTGTATTACCACAAGTGTTACTGTGTTTGCCTATAGTGTTTCCTATAGTGTTTCCCATGTGTTTTGGAATATTTATACGGATATATTAGTTCGTTTTATGGTGTGGAACCCCATGTCTTTATTGTGTTTTATGATGTGGTACCCCATGTACCTGCATGTGCTTTATTGTGTTTCATGGTGTGATTCCCTATGTGTTTTGGCATATTTATACAGATTTATTAGTGGGTTTTATGGAATAGTACCCTATGTGTGTTGACATATTTATACGGATTTATTAGTAGGTTTTATGGAGTAGTACCCTATGTGTTTTGGTATATTTATACGGATTTATTAGTGGGTTTTATAGAGTAGTACCCTATGTGTTTTGGTATATTTATACGGATTTATTAGTAGGTTTTATGGAGTGGTACCCTATGTGTTTTACTACAATTTTGCAAATATTTTATGGTGTTCTATGGTTTTGATCTTCATGTGTTTTGGGATGTATTTATTTGCATGTGTTTTACCGTATTTTATGATGTAGTTATTCCCATATAGTTTTGCATACATATTTTTAAATTATAGTATGTATTAGCATATTAACTACAACAAATTGAGAGAAAACATATATCGTTCAAGAATCGTGATTTTTATGCTTCTAGATGAGTGCTTTGGCCAGTGGGGGTACCGTTTCTTTGACGAGCCAACAGTCGAGCTATGATGCGTGGCGAGTGCAGTGGTGCAAGTCAACGATCGGTGAGTCGCATGCTTTAAAGTTCCTCCGGTTCCCATCATGTCGTAGGACGAATGGTCCGTACCGACACGGGAATTGGTTGTAATTTTTATTTTTTGAGCGAGCATAGTGACCCACGAATATCACTGTATCATTTTATACAATGATAATCGTGCAAATTGCTTTTTTGTGTATTTTATGCCTTAGCTCAGGATAGGGTTTTCTTGTACATATTTACATATATACATTTCGAGTTTAAAAATGTAGAGAAGTCGGATGACCCTCCGACTTCACAATACACTTTCTTTTTTATATGTACAAGAATTTATTTCGCGATGAGCGGATTTCAATATCAAAGTAATAAGCATGAATACTATTAATTATTATAACTACTTACTTTGATAACGAAATCGCTCTTGAAATTGAAACGTTTTTCCGATTTTACTCGTGAAATTGGCATCAGTTTAGTATATGGGCTGGCCCCCCAGGGGGGTCAGTATTTGCTCTTCAAGCATTGTATAAAGTTCCCCTTTCGTACTTGAAATTCATTCTGTCACGTTCACGGTTCTCGACCCTAAACACTCATCATTCGCACTTCAGCCTCACGAACTCTATCATATAATCATTTATCCACCCGCATAGACTTGTGTAGTGAAATATTACCCCGTTAGGATTTTCAAGTTATAGTAGTGTTGCGAAAAATTTTCAACGCGAGAATAAATATTACCCCGTTAGGATTTTCATGTTTAAGTAGTGATGCGAAAAATTTTAAACGAGAGAGTAAATATTACCCCGTTAGAATTTTCAAGTTGAAGTAGTGTTGCGAAAAATTTTCAACGCGAGAGTAAATATTACCCTGTTAGAATTTTCAAGTTTAAGTAGTGTTGCGAAAAATTTCCGGCGCGACAGTAAATATGACTATACACTGACTAGTATTCGGTGAGAATCCTTTTGGTTTTTATTTGATAAAATTAGTTACAAGGATTCCGCGGCATAAGACCGTGAACACCACCTCATGGGAGATAAAACCATGCATTACTAGGCCTTTGCAGGCACAGCCATAGAGTACGGAACATTTAAGTATGTTGCAACCCATACGCTAAGCTGTCTTAAAGTCCTTTTGCCTATACTATGGGCGTCCACCACTCGGACACGTTGGATGCAACGTGTTCGATGGGTGGGTAGCGCTCTTAGCGAAGGGGTGCACCCTGCCTGGGCCTAGAGCCTTAAACAGGCGGGGTGGGTGGTATGTAGCGTCGGGCGTAAGTCCAGGGGGCCTAAGAACCTCCGTTGCCAGCTGATATTAGCAGTGGACGAATGTTTGAGTCATATTTGTTCAATTTTGCTTTTCAATATTTGCTCTTCAAGCATAATTTAAAGCTCCCCTTTAGTCATGTTGCTAGATCAGGATTTTCTATTTTAATTAGTGTTGCGAAAAATTTCCAGCGCGAGAGTAACTATGACGATGCACTTACTAGTATTCGGTGGGAATCCTTTTGGTTTTTAAACTCAATGTTTTATTTAATTAATCAAATTAGTTACAAGGATTCCGCGGCATAAGACCGTGAACACCATCTCAGGGAGATATACCCATGCATTACTAGGCCTTTCAAGGCGCAGTTTAGAATGTGGCGCACATCCATATGT
Source organism: Osmia lignaria lignaria (assembly GCF_051020975.1). Classification (NCBI taxonomy): domain Eukaryota; kingdom Metazoa; phylum Arthropoda; class Insecta; order Hymenoptera; family Megachilidae; genus Osmia; species Osmia lignaria. The sequence goes on from NC_135035.1 coordinate 6,566,209, forward strand.
TCCATTTAATAAACTGCAGTCCTTTTGTCTATACTATGGGCGTCCGTCAATCTGACACCGTTGGATGCAACGTGTTGGACGGGCGGGTAGCGCTCTTAGCGAAGGGGTGCATCCTGTCCTGGCGTTACGACGTCCAGGCGGGGTGGGTGGTATGTAGCGTCGGGCGCAAGTCCAGGGGGCCTAAGAACCTCCGTTGCCAACTGATATTAGCAGTGCACCATGTTTTATGTCATAGTTGCTCAATTTTGCTTTTCTGTATTTCCTCTTCAAGCTTTATATTTGCAAAGTCGAGTCACTTTTATTAAAAATAAAACCTCCTGGGGGGGCCAGCCCATATACTAAATCGGAGCCGTGAAATTTCGCCGATATTCTTACTTTTAATAAAGTAGATTTTGTGCTTGGACATTTGCAAAAATTGTGCTGGTATGCGAGTAGCGATTCAAGGGATCGTTGCTCGTTTACGTGTTACGTTTTTACAAATGTCTGAGCAAACGTAAAATTTTCGCGAGTAATTTTTGTGAGGCTATTGCCGAAGAAAGAAGAGGCTATATGCTGAAGAGCCCCGGCAAAAGTTGCCCAGAAGAGGGGAACTACTAATGGCTCTCCATCTTCGGATGGACAGTCATTCTGTCACTATGCTCGCTAATTTGTTTTTTCATTTTTTAGTTTTTTTTTGTATGATCCTTTTGCACATATCGTCGAGAACATATTAAATTCGAAATTTTACGAGTTCAACAGCCAGCTCGTTGAATGGTCAACTCGTGTTTTTATTTCCCCTATTTCCTTTTTCTTTATTACTTTATTGAAATAAATTATTCTTTTCTTATTGATTTTGCACATAAATTATATCTTGTATTTTCATTTTACATCTGCTTAAATTCTCATTTTATTGTATATTTCTGAGATTGCAATGGTTGTTATGTATTCTGTTCTCGGCTTTTACTATTTCAATTGTAATCGAAATTATGATGTTAATTATATTTTCTATTTCAGCATTTTATTGTTGAATTATTTTTTAATTGTTACAGAAATTATGATGTTAATTATATTTTCTATTTCAGCATTTTATTGTTGAATTGTTATTTTCTCAATTGTTTCTGATATTAGGATGTTAATTCTATTTTCTATTTCAAGATTGTATTGTTTAAATTTTTATTTTATGTTGTCTGTTTTGAATGGTTTCACGTTATTGTATATCTAATCCTAATAATTATGTTTTCCATTACAGCATTTTATTGTTAAATTATTTTTATTTTCTTAATTGTTTCTGATATTAGGATGTTAATTTTATTTTCTATTTCAAGATTGTATTGTTTAAATTTTTATTTTATGTTGTCTGTGTTAAATGGTTTCACGTTATTGTATATCTAATCCTAATAATTATGTTTTCCGTTACCTCATTTTATTGTTAAATTATTTTTATTTTCTCAATTGTTTCTGATATTAGGATGTTAATTTTATTTTCTATTTCAAGATTGTATTGCTTAAATTTTTATTTTATGTTGTCTGTTTTGAATGGTTTCACGTTCTTATGATTTTAGGGTGGGTCACTAACGTAGCCACCTCCACGTGGTGTGACCTGGTAATTGATATCGTTTTCTAAAGATAACTTTTAGAAAGCGATATCAAGCTAAGAGCTACTATAAAAAGATTTATATATTTTTTAATTGGGAAACGATAGTTTAAATTCAGAAAAGTATTTTCGGGATTGCAATATTACCATATGATAGCATAAGTATGACACTTATAGAGTATATGGTGCATATACGAAAAATTGAATGCACCAATCACCTGCTACGCAACTTTAGTAGAAAAATAAATGAGATTGACACAAAAGGTGAATTTATTTATAATCGTTATCATGTTGTATTTATTTATTTCGGAGGTCCGCAATAAATGCACAAAAGTACAAATGTGGAGAATGAAGAGGACCGTCTTTGACGGGGGTGGTGGTGGGTCTCTTCACACTCTCCTATTAATTTTTACTTTCCTAATAGTGGATTCATCAGGAAGTGTAAGTAACAGATTTTACATTCAAATAGTATAAAATCAAAATGAAATTGTTATATTTTTTTTTACAGATCAAACCAGGGTGTACAGCATGATAGTACAAGCGATCCGGAATCGTCTCAACCAAATTGTATACATAATGTTTGTTCAATAATTGCTTTCAATTATCTTATAAGTGTATAGGGTTCATGTTCTACTGTATTATTTTATTAATACTTCCCTTTTTGTTTAAATCTATTTATTTACTAATCTAACCATAACCTAACCGTTTAGTATTTGTATATAAAAAAAGATGTTTATTTTTCTGGGATTTCCTATAATTTATTTTTCATTCTCAATTATAGTTCCTCACTCCAACGTAACATATTTAAATTAATTAAAAGTATAATAAATTCGAAGTTCGGCCTCGACGCTCGCATCACTTAGTGTATTTCGTTTGATTGTGTGTCTATTTTTAACATTTGTAACAAATTAATTCTTTTGTAATTAGCAATTTTATTTAAATCATGATGTGAGCCGAAACATTTTAGTAATTTTTAATAATAAACAGATTTTGTGACAACTGATAACTGTAATTGATTGGAAATCGTTTGTGATTTACAAATATATCATTTTCATTGTTTGTGAGTCAATACCTCTTTAATTATTTACAAGTTTGTTTTATAATAAATAATTGTAGTGTGCATGCGCTTCAGATCCGGTCGTAACCATCACTATCCCGAACAAGTGAGTTTCACGATTTATTCGTTTTTCGTTCTTATATTTCGCTAGATCCGGTCAAACCCATCACTACCCCGAACAAGTGAGATTCACGATTTGTTCGTTTTTGGTTCTTATATTTCGCTAGATCCGGTCAAACCCATCACTACCCGGAACAAGTGAATTTCACGATTTGTTCGTTTTTCGTTCTTATATTTCGCTAGATCCGGTCCAACCCATCACTACCCCGAACAAGTGAGTTTCACGATTTGTTCGTTTTTCGTTCTTATATTTCGCTAGATCCGGTCAAACCCATCACTACCCCGAACAAGTGAGTTTCACGATTTGTTCATTTTTAGGTCTTATATTTCGCTACTTCCTTGGGGTCCCTGATATCCCAGATGCCATAATGTCGGTATCCAGAATCGTCAGAGCTTCGGGGTCCTTAGAACCCCGCTGCAATATAATTTAGGTATACAGAATAGCCGGTGCTTCGGGGTTCTTAGAACCCCAAGACGATGTAATTTTAGTATGCAGAAACATCGGTGCTACGGGGTCTTTAGAACCCCGCGACGATATAATTTTGGTATGCAGAATAATCCAGTGGCGGGGTCCTTAGAACCCCGTGGTAGTGTAATTTAGGTATGCAGCATCGTTGGTGCTTGTGGTCTTTAAAACCCCGAGACGATATAATTTTGGTAAGCAGAATCATAGATACTTCGGGGTTCTTAGAACCCCGTGACAGTATAATTTAGGTAAGCAGCATCGTTGGTGCTTGGGGTCTTTAAAACCCCGAGACGATATAATTTTGGTAAGTGGAATCATAGATACTTCGGGGTCCTTAGAACCCCGCGAGGATATAGTTTTAGTAACCTACATGAAGCTACCCGGAAGGAATAATAAAATATGATTATTTTTAATTTTTCTTCGTGTATTTCGTTTGTAAATCGTTTGTGATTCATTGTGAGTCTATTTGTAACATTTATGACAAATTAATTCTTTTGTAATTAGCAATTTTATTTCAATCATGATGTGAGCCGAAACATTTTAATAATATTTTATAATAAACAGATTTTGTGGCAATTGAAAACTGTATTTGATTGGAAATCGTTTGTGATTTACAAATATTCCATTTTCATTGTTTGTGTGTGAATAATTTCTTAATTATTTACAAGTTTGTTTTATAATAAATAATTGTAGTGCCCATGCGCTACAGATCCTGTCGTACCCATCACTACCTCAAACAAGTGAGTTTCACGATTTGTTCGTTTGTCGTTCTTATATTTCGCTAGTGGCTTCGGGGTCCCTGACACCCCAGGATAATATCAGGTCCGTATGAAGAGGGCACAAGCAGTATAATTTTTTTCCGGAGTTTATTTAATTTACTTCATTTATGTTTTTATTGCTTCTTTATATAGATTTCGAGTTCAAAAATGTACAGAAGTCGAATGGCCCTCCGACTTCACAATACACTTTCTTTTTTATATGTACAAGAATTTATTTCGCGATGAGCGGATTTCAATATCAAAGTAATAAGCATGAATACTATTAAAAATCAGCGGAAATTATTCGACAACGTACCGACGGTCGGAAGATTAATCAACAAGTTGACAATTTACCAACTATCAGAAACCCAAATGATAAGTTGGCAATTTACCGACTGTCGGAAGAACAATCGATAAGTTCGCAATTTACCGACTCTTGTAGAATTTATCGATAATTCGGCAACTTATCGACTGCTGGAAGAACACCAGCTAGTCGGCAGCTTACCGACTACCGGAATATTCATCGATAGTGGTAAACAATATCTATACAAACCTGCATTCCTTACATTCCTGCAACCTTTACACCTCTGCATTCCTTACACCCCTGCATCCTTTACTTCTCTAAAAATGTTTACATCTCTGCATTCCTTACATCCCTGCAACCCTTATGTCCATGTATGCCATAGATCCCCGCACCACTTACGTCCCCACATCCTTTACACCTCTACATCCCTTATATCCCAACATTCCTTATATTCCTGCATCCCATACATCTCTGCGTCTCTTATGAACCTCGCCCGAGGTCGATAAATCGAAAGGAATTTAGTTTCTATTTTCAACACTAGAGGGCGCTATTCCGACATCGAAAATTTAGTTCACATTTTTCCCGCTAGAGGGCCAAAATTTTTGCGAGATATAGTTCCTTTTTCTACCGCCAGAGGGCGCTGATCCGACATCGAAAATTTAGTTCACATTTTTCCCGCAAGAGGGCCAAATTTTTTGCGAGATATAGTTCCTTTTTCTGCCACCAGAGGGCGCTGATCCGACATCGAAAATTTAGTTCGCATTTTTCCCGCTAGAGGGCCAAAATTTTAGCTAGATATAGTTCCTTTTTCTACCGTCAGAGGCCGCTGTTGCGACGTGAAAATACATATTAGGTGTTAGAATATATTTGGATGCAGGGGTGTAAGAGTTGCAGGGATGTAAAGGATGCATGCATATAAGAGTAGCGGAGCTATAAGGAATCCAGAGGAGTAAAGGATGCAGTGATGTTAAGGGTTGCTGCGACGTAAGGAGTGCAGAAATGTAAGGGATGCAGGAATATAAGTGATACATGGATGTAAGGGGTGCGAGGATGTAAGGCATGTAGGGATGTAAAGGATGCGGAAATGTAAGGGGTGTAGAAATATATGGATGAGCCCCGTAAGGCCCTCAAGAAGAAAAAGTATAATAAATAACTGGGAAGGATGAACCGAGGCCTATGGAGAGAGGTAAAGTAACAAATAACAGAATAGTAAGGCGGGGCACACAGGGGGGATAAAATCATTCGTTTCATCCCCCTTATGAGTGTATTCAGTGAACTAAGAAGATAAATACTGCAAATTTAATAAACGCAGAAATTAAAATAAAGGTATATGTATGTTTAAAAGGTAGATCCGCCCCCATCGGCGGTCGCTGTAAGACTGACAATGGAAAGGGTTAAAAAGCAGAAGGCGTTCGTTTTCGAGGCATGAATTCAAGACCGCAAAGGCACGTCCAGTTTCGTTGAATCTGTAGTCACTACCTCACTGCAGCAGGAAATCAAAGAAAGAGTAACTTGGGTATCACTCTTCAGGAAGTGAATTCAAATGTGTTTAGTATTCGATAAAAAGTACAGCTTGTGAAATGTATATAAATGCTTTATTGTTACAAATAAATAGTTACAGTACAATATATAAATGTTGTTGCTTTAATTTCAATCGATTTTAAACATATTCACAATCCAAAACAAAAGAGTTAAAAGAAGAGATAAATATGTTCCATAAACAAATTTTATTCTTCATCTCCACATGTAGTATATTTAATTATTTATTTATATGACATTGTGGAAATGTATTAGAGTGTATTAAAACAATTAAAAAAAAAAAAAAAATTGAACGCCCCCGGGTGGGCTCGAACCACCAACCTTTCGGTTAACAGCCGAACGCGCTAGCCCATTGCGCCACGGAGGCATATGGGAGTCGCCTTCTCTCGAACAGTTAAATGTCGAATAACAAAATTTATTTTTTAAGTATTTTAAATTTATTTAAAATTCTATTTAATAGTATAAAAAACATTCTAATTTTATTTTTTAAGAACCTCAAATTTATTTGAAACCCCACCTAATAGTATAAAAAACATTAAAAGATTTATAATTATCAACTAGAGGTACGGTATTTAATATAATCAAAGATTACTGAAAATAAATCTATATTTCTTTACACCATCATTGTACATAAACCTAAGAAAAAAGTTCTCTTATTTGATAATAGTAATAAACACCTGCAGACTGCAATTAACTTCCGCCAGATATGCTTTCTAAGATGAAGAGACTAATCGAATGATTTAACGTTGATTCGTTTATAGCTGTGTAGCTGTGTGTAGCGGTGGAAGCATGGAATGATAGGTGCCATTCATGGAACCGCACCGACCGACAATTTGACCCTGAAGATAAGCACCAAGAAAAACTGTTACGCTGGTCGGTGTATGCGCAACCATCAGTGGTACACGTTGCGATTGAACTATCAGGTGTTTGTAATTGTTCGTCAACCTGTAAAAAACAAGAATTATTATTATTTATATGTTACCACTATGTACTGTGTTATAAAAAATTTTTATGTAATAAACGTACTTCATTACGAACGATTCTGGTTGATTCTCTGGTACCATTACACCTCTCTCATGATCCACGACTTTTTGATCTACAGTGACCACTATTCCTGAATCAGTATTAGCGATTTCCATTTCGTGTTCACCAACGAAGATCTTCACGTCCATCTTAGAATTCCTCACCAATTTTGTGGTAACAGCGAAACTCTTTTCTATGTGATTACCGACCAACAGTGTCCATTTGTCAGATGCATCGGATAGAATGGTGCCATTATCAAAGGTAAGGAGGACTTTCGGTAGGATGGTGCACATCTCTGTAAAAATCATTAAAATCCTTAACTTAATCCTTTGACTACGGCGGAATTTGAGACGTACCAGCCGTACCATACGATAGGAATTTAGTCGCACCCTACACCGAGAACGGCAAAGTTTTTCATTAGGCATGCATTTTTGAGAAAATAGATTGAAATAATCGAAACACTGAATTCCACTGCATTAAATCAATATAAGAGTTCAAACTAGTTTAAGCGCCCATGGGTGCCTACAGTATCACAAACGCAAATTTACTAAGCGCCTTTGGGCACCAACAGTAATCAAAGAGTTAACAATTTCTTACGAAGTAATTAAAAGCTTACTCATTTGATTGTTGAGGTATCTGTACAAAGCTGGAGTAGAGAAATGGGTGTTATCCATTAACCCGTTCCAGACTGGATGACCCCATGGTAATTGGGTTAAATGGTGTTGTTCTTGATCGGGTGTGATCAATGCTACATTGAGGAAATCTGACAGGACTGGAAATTCTAAGACCAAGTTTAAGTTTCTAGAATCCAATTGGCGCAAGGAAACGATACTGTGCATGTCTTGAAGCAAATGTAATATGGCTGGTAGTTGTGCCTAAATAACGAACAACAATTATTACCTGTGTAGTTAATGTGAAGAAATAAAAATCGATATCTACCTTCTTGGATGTTATTTCTACCAGATATTTCCTTAAAGTAGAATGCAATATGGCTTCGTGTACGCATTCCCAGGTCTTAGGAACATATGTACCCTCAGGATTTAATAACGGATTAGATATATGTTTCACGCAGCTACCATTTAGTTTATCATTTTGCAATTGTTTCCTCTGCTCTTCGGACTGTTCACCTTTCACAAATATCGTAAGGTCCATATCATCGTGCGCGCATTTGTCGTCTTTTGTTTGTCCCATGCTGAGCTTCATTTTCGTATAAACTTCCTTCTTGAAACTATCAATTTTTAATATGTCTGAGTCGATGACTGGATAATCCGTTTGTCCATCGAAGCATATCTAAAGGAACAGTAGATGTTAGAAAAATATTACATGTAGCACAAAGCGGTTTAACTTCATCCGGACTTCAGTTTCAAACCTTGAGAGCGCTCTTCTCTGGTCGTCCGCTGCGAGTGATTACAACTTTCATGGTGTTGTTCACGTGTCCTTGATTCATTCTTATATTAAGATTCGCGTCCCATCGTATTCGTTCGTTGTTACTGGCTGGTTTAGCGTCCATGGTTCCACGAACGTCGATTCTCTGGCTATTTAGAACGTGCATCTTATCAGTCTCGAAATTCTGTACGCTAATTTTGCCAGTTAAATCAACCTGGTTGTACAAGAAGAAACAATTAAGATACAATAATATCTATATCTATGTTCTGTGTAATAATTACTTCTTTAACTTACAGCTGAAGTAGGATAGACGATACTTGGCTCAACTTTAATCAGATTCGAGCAGGTTGCACCCTGTGAGTTGATCATATTGTTTGTCATCAGCTGACGGGTTGCCATGATCGTTTGCATCATCATCGTTTGCACCATCATATTCCTGCACCATAAAGAAGATTATCATTACCCTATCCCTTCATAGAATTTCTTAAAAATACCTACATGGTATTCTTGTTCCAGAATACTTCTCGCCATTCGCTGATGGGTGGAACAGGGGTGAGGTTGTTCTCGCAATGGTATACCACCATGGTGTACTGAAGACCAGTGTCCTGGGAATCCATAATGTTCTTATACGTTTTCTTGTCGACATTGTTGGTAATGACTTCGTATTGATGGCACTCGGGACAACTATTCTTCAGAGCGTTTGTCTCGTCATCGGTGACTGTCACGAAGCTCTTCGCTGAAGTCAACATTCCAGCAATAGAGAATTCTGTGGTGGGCAGCCTTGGCAGTGTTACTTTCACGCTGTTCGTTTCTGGGTAGTAAGAAACGCTCATGTCGATCGGTAGAACAAAATCGAGGGCCGCTGTTTTACGAACAGAGTGCCAAACATCGGCGATGGGGTTGTAGAGGGACATAGCGTGTTCACCGTGCTTCCAGCCTATGTATTTCATTTGCAATTTCAAGTTGACAGCGCTCGATTGTTCTGATAAAACAGCGTGGATCTTTAGGGAATCGATCCAGGGCATTTTCGTGAACAAAACAGTTGGCATTCCGAGATCGGTGGGTACGTGCATCTCGAAATGAGTGTCGTAAGTAACCTGTTCCCAATTGAAGTTATCCAGGTGCTTGTTAACCAGATTCTTCCAGTTTTTCAATTCGTCCAGCATCTTCTTCCAGTCCGCCTTATCGGCATGGAAGGTTGTAACAACGTTGTTGTTCAATGTTAAGAGCATGCATATGTCGATGTTATTGTTAACAGGTACAGTAGTGGATGCCTCGGACAACATTTTCTTCACGTTTTCGTTGGTAATTACGTCTACAGCCTGTCCGAGCACATTTTTCTTTAATTCCCTTATGATTTCGGATAAGCCTCCAACGTGCCAGTGGATCTATGATGAAGAAACGAAGATAAATAATGTACATAGGGTAAAGTAGGGTAAGTTCGCAAATGGGGCAAGAGCATATACCGATTATTTTTGTTATAATTTGAACGAAATTTTCATAGCTAATATGAGCCAGAGTAGCTGACATTTTATACAATTTCCTATCAAACTGAAAAGGGTATAGCAGGATAAGATGGACAAAAGTGCCCTTGAGCCGATTTTACTTCGAAATGCACCATTCGATAGCTTATCCTAAAAAACCATGGTACACCAAGTTTCAACCCTGTACCTCAACCGGGAGGGTAGTTACAGGGTAAGAAAGAAAAAGTAGTTTTTGCCTTATTTCTCCTATTTAACATTATGCAAAAAATCTGCAAAAATTCTAAAATATTCTAGACATGTTTCTTTATGATTGTGAATTTTTTTAGATTTTTCGGTTGCAAATCCTAGGCGTGAAAAATCAAAAACGCAAAAAATATACCGCGAAGTGTGTCCTCAGGAAACATTGGGGCGGATCGACGAAGAGAAACGCGAGACCCGTTCAAATTCGTTTTGTTACAAAAAACTATAGAATATTAATTCAAATGTTTAATTTAATTTCGAATTTATGAAGATTCTTTGGATTCGTTATTAGGAAGACGATCTATGACACCTAGGAACGCACAATGGTACATTTGCCACATTTATGTTGATTTAAATTAGTTACCATGACTTTTTGAGTCTATAAAATTCCAGTTTTCTATAAATTTATTATTTATAGAATTTTAATTAATAATTTTGTATAAAAAAAATTTTGAATGTTGAGGGACTCGAACGTACACCTAAAAAAACAGTGGTTATGAAGGAGTACACGTTACCACCTTCACCATGCTAGAGCATTTAACTATATCAATGTCAAATAAAAATTATTTGGTTTACTGTCGTCGAAATATAAAACATGAAACACTGAAACAAAATTTTATATCATTATTAAGAAAGTGATAATTAAAAAACAGCTTCTCAGAATCTGCATAATGAAACTCATAATGAACATTTAAAAATTCTTTGTTTCTTCTTTACAAAGAAAATTAAGGTCCTACTAATATGAATTGAACAGTAATAACTGTGCAATGTTAAGTATTTACATAGCAGATTGAAAATACACAGGTTTAAATCCCAACTTTACAAAAATCAGTCTGCACTTGCCCCACTTACTTAATTATAATTAAATTAGAATAATGGAATCAAGATACTCACTCCCCATTTGTTAGTAGGTCTGCGACCAAAAATCGAGAACTGCTCGAACGAACCGATTTCCGGAAGTCCGGTCAGTGTGTTGAGAATCAAAGAGGTCTTCCAAGCTTCGCCATAACCGAATTTCTCGTCCACGTAATCGAAATGAAGTTTGGTGGACAGTGGACCAGGCACGTGCCTCGTTCTTGTGAATTTTAAGATTTTCTTAGCCATTTCACGAACTGGCATCAGACAAGGGTCCACCGAGTTGGCGATTCCCTTGATGGTGCTCATATGATAGTTGTACAGGTGTTCGTTCTTCTCCTGCACCATGAACCAGTACATGTTCATGAAACGCGCGGTGTAAGGGAAATGATGCATCAACACATCGTAGGCAACGATTCTGAGCTCAACCGGAAGTTTGACATTGGCAAGGACCGGCCAGAGTAAATTGTGAGCGCGTTCCGGAAGATAGGCGATCACTTTCTTGACAGCGAAAATGGCTTGCAGACGAATTTGATGACCCTGACCGATTTGGACCTCGCCTTTGACGATCGGTTCCAAACGTTTCAAGATATCCTTTAGACAGACGTTCTTCATTGCCATCATGTACACCGTCTTCATCTCCTGCGATTGCTCATCTATGAAATTATCGTTAAACATTCGAAAGGTCCATCAACCTTCTATCGTTTGATGAAATAAGAAATGCAGCTACCTTCGATATGATCCATGAAATCATCCAACCATTTGTTCACAAGTGCATTCTTCACTTCGCCCTCTTCGTGCTTGAAGGTCTTGTGTATCAATGTAGCAAAGCATAGTATGCCAGCTTTTTTAGCTTCAAGGGAGTCTGAAAGACGGAGGAGAGGTTCCATCTGCAAAAGCAGATCTTGGGAAGGATGCTTCACGTGCATTGGAAGAACAGCCAGCATCGTGATGGCTTTTTGGGCTGAGATCATGTTCCTACGGATTACGTTTCGCACGAACAGGCAGGAAGCTGTGGTTCCTACATTCGGCACTGTTCCCAGGAAAATGTTTCTATAAAAAAATATTTATGTCAGGACGATATTGGATACATCAGTATCGATATTACGTACTTCATCGTGATTTGTTTGCTATCGGTGGCATCCTGAAATTCACCGAATATTTGCTCAAAGGATTGCAGGTTTAAGAAGCTCATCAGGTGCATGATCCTGTTGATTGTTTGACCGTATTTCCAGTCTGCTTGTTTCTCTTTAATCTGATTCTCTTTTAAATAATCGGCAGCTTCGTCCAACGTCTTTTTGACTTTGGGAACAATTTGATCCGGGTTCACGACGTGTCTACCATGAGTCACATCTATGTCAGCTCCTGGGACGTACTCTGACTTGGGTTCAGAGTAGGTGAAATTATGAATAATTGAAGCTTCGTTTAAATTATCTGACGATAACTGAACGTTGCTGTCCGGAACAACATCCTCAAGGATGAACGTTTGACTGCAAGAAACAAGTGCTTATTTAAATATAAGATAATTACACATCGAATGGTTGCAAACTTGAAACCCTTCTATTACTTTGACATAATGTAATGACCCTCGGAGTGGGACTGGAACGGTATGTAGTGAATGCTTCCATGAGCAATTAATTTTTTAATGAGGATCGCGTTGCCTTGGTTCTCGATTTCGAAGTCTCGTTTGCTGACACTGGTCGTGCCATTCTTTATGAAACAAAATAATTATTTTAACGTTAGCACAAGTAATTTGTCGCAAAACAATATTATATATACCTCCTCTGGTAAATGGCATTTCTCCGTCTCGACATGGCTATGCTTAAGATGAACGAAATGCGTGCAGTTCTCCGGTTCGTGCATCTTCGTGACCATGAAGACATTTTGCGCTGTGTCCTCCTCGTATTTCGGATGCACGTTGTAAGCTACCTGACAACTGCCATGGATGGTGTTCTAGTGGTAACAACCAAAGAGAACATTAACCAAAATCCAAGGATGTTCCCATCAGTCGTTACCTACCTCCTTACTGATGAAACTGTGCGGTACCATCGGGCTGGTCATTTGGATGTTGACCAGATCCAACTGCATAGCGGATGCAATGGCCTTTTTAATGTTCACCGACCATGTGCTCTCGTTATCCTTCACTTTTATACCTTGCAGCTGAAAATCATTTATATAAAAATTATCTTTCTAATTCATTCTCAAGACGACTTTTGACTTTAAGGTACTTACGCGTGCGTTTTCGTCATAGACGATCATGAAAGGATTCTGGATATCTTTAGCAGCATCTGGAATGGGTGAAACACTGCTGACAGGGTCGAAGTGCATCACGCGTCCATTGTACAGGCCATGCTTCACATCGGTCATGGCGACGAGGTAAGCGTTCCTCAGGGTTGGATCATTGCTGTGCTTCACTTTAAGACGACACTCGATGCCGAATTGAGACGCGGAATCAGCCGGTTGCAAGGCACCCGCCTTCATGTCGGCATTGTACTTGTACACCACCGCTTTTCCACGAGGAAAATGGGCTGGAATAATTATTTAATGAAGTTGCTGTCACAACAGCTCTTTTGGGATCATCTAATGTTTTATTTATCCAATTACCTGGCACGGCGGCGACAGCCGCCGCTATAATTCCCAATAGCACTGAAAAATAAGAGATTCTTTATCGTATTGTACATTTTGGATTTGAATTATAATTTTTCGTTTTGAGAATGGAAGAAAGGCGAGACTCGATTTCCTTTCCTCTTGCCACTTACCGATTAGGGTATTCATCATGTAACCCCTTGAAGACAGACTGGTAGCTGTACGGACCAGCATCCTCCTTTTATAAGGCGAGCAACCGGGTAAATACCGGTAGAAGAAGAAAGTGCAAGTGTAACGATAACCCCTCACCAAAGGGTGTTATGAACTGGCTGTACCGGTGTAATCAATGCAAAAGATAACCCGTTCGACCATCGTTGCAAACTTACTTTTACTACGTGAATGGAATATAAAAATACCTGACAACTTGCACTTCTCTCATCTTTTTTATAATAGCTGATAATTCGAAAGATTCGAAAGCATAATCGTGTTCTGTTCACTACGTTTTCATTCTTTTCCTCTTCGCTAATAAATTTAACAGCAGCGTACCGAATTTGCATAAAATACCGAGCGAAAGTGCACAGTAGTTTCAATGATGTTACAATGAGAAATAGATAAACAAGAGTATTATAACAAACGGTTCTGCGTATGAACTTTACTGCAATTCTCATTAAAATAATCTTCTTTTCGATAACACTGCAGTCCGATCAATTGTTCTATCGTTCGATCATGACCTTACAATATAATCAATGATAAGTCGGCTTTATTATTAATTTCTCTACAATAAAAAAGTGTGACAGAGTGATTGGAAACTTTCCTCGCGATTGCTTTTGTACATATAAATTATTGTGTTGCAAGCATTGTTGATTAACGGGTTTAATTAACTTTATCGTAAACGTTCAGAAAAAGCAACGAATCGGGAACGATTGCATGTTTACCATCATTCGCAACGATCAATGTTAATGTACAAACGCATGATACAACGATAACATTATTCAACATAAACAAATTAAAGTTATTTATATATTACCTACATCCCATTCGCGTGCACGTCCATTAAAATTCGATGAAATCGAATTTTTTATTTTCACCGATAAAGGTAGAATTAAGTAAATGTTATAAATTATTGCATCATTTTGTAAAATTGATAAACATATGAATATTTATAAGTCAAGGTTTACTGATTATACAAAAGTTAATTAATCGTCCAGCTGTATTTTCATTCAATAATTTAAAACAATAAGCTCGTTCTATAAGTTAAATTAGAATACAAAATGAGGAAATTACGTAGATACAATAATAAACATTGTATGTATATTTAGATTATTAAACTGAAAACAGGGTCCATCGACTATCATCCGAATATGTTTTTAACGTCAATTTGATAATGACAAGAATATTTGTTAGGTCAAGATGCTGACCGTGTTTTTCAGTGATACTTAATCATTTATTAAATAAAATACACAGTAATTACTATAAATATTTATAGAAATAAATTAATACTGTTTCCCCTGGAACATCATTGGGTATTTTTCATAAAATATTCTTTTAATTTTTCTAGCGCTTTGCTTCGATGAGAAATTTGATTCTTCACTTCTTTTGGTAATTCTGCATAAGTTTTATCGCCGTCCAGGGGTTGGAAACAGGGGTCCCAACCAAAGTCTCGTGGTCCTCGAGGACTCACGATGGTTCCTTGAGTTCGACCCTGAAACAATATTACCGGATCTTCCGGTTCTCCATTGCAATAAGCGAAGGTGCAAACCGCCTCCGCTGATTTATCTTCCCAACCGTGTAACATTTGGTAAAGACCTTCTGGTCCTAGTTTTTCTAAGAACCATTTGATGTAAGGTCCAGGCAAACCTTTCATCGAATTAAAACACAAACATGTGTCTTCAATGATTACTGGGCCTTTTATTAAATTAGCTGCTGCTTTACATTTGTTTCGACAAATATCATCGATTTCTCCCTGATATTCTGGAAGATCAATCTTTTGGCTGGTGATTTCTCGTGGAAAATTCTTCCCCAAGATGGCCACGAATTCCTCCAGCTTCTTTGCGTTTCCGGTTACAAACACTATTGGTTTCGACATACTATAAAAAAATTGTATTATATTATTAGAAAATTATTGAATGTAAATTTGAGAATTCTTTAAGAATTTAAAGAAAAAAGAATATCATTTTCTTTGTAATGTAAGTTGGCAAACCTGCTATAGGCAGCAGTGTGTAAAGAACATGGAAGATGTTGATGTTTTCTCAAATAAAATCAATTAAATTAATCTTAACAACTGTATATACACCCATTTTATTCTTAACAGCGCTGTATTTACCAGAACTGATTGGAAAACTGCAATGATCTTAATCAAAAATACCTTTCAATGATTTCAGCAAGCGGTGGGTCATTTGCGGAACAACGTGTTTACTCGGCAGTGCTGCAAACTTTAAGTTCCTATCCAACTTGGAAGGAAAATTATTTGCATAATTGTTTAAATGAAACTTAAGTCTTTATCTTTTTAATATCACTCTTCAAAATATAGAAATAAGGGAAGGGATTTCATGATGATCATGCAGAAGAATATGTTAGACTTTAAGTCCGTTGAAAAAATATTCTAACAATTATACTATAATTTATTAAGCTTTGTAGATATCATTATCAACTTTTGCTTCTTTTTTTAAAATAAATATATGATTTATAAATTTTTTCATTATTGTTTATTTTCATACGTTTTAAAGGGTCTTTTATGAATGACTATGGAATGACTCGGATGTTGTTTCTGCTGCAGCTACGTTCATTGGGGAGAGTTAAAGAATCTGCTCAAAAATGCCGAGTCAAGAGGTTGTAACTACGAAAGTAGTGGTTCACCCTTTGGTTTTACTAAGCGTGGTGGACCATTTTAATCGCATGGGAAAAATTGGTAATCAAAAAAGAGTTGTAGGTGTTCTTTTGGGATGCTGGAGAGCCAAAGGTGTCCTAGACGTGTCAAACAGTTTTGCAGGTTAGAATCACTATGCCACTTTCTATCGCTTTCTTTTCAAATTACTGTACTTTCCAGTACGAAATTCTTGAATTAAATAAAAACTTTAATTTAATCATTATTATTTCTTGTTTACAGTGCCCTTTGATGAGGATGATAAGGATAAAAGTGTGTGGTTTCTTGATCATGATTACCTAGAAAATATGTATGGAATGTTTAAAAAGGTTAATGGTAAGCACTACTGATCCTGATAAACTGAATTAAATAAATGAAACTTGGTCTTAACATTTGATCTCATTTTAGCCCGTGAGAAAGTGGTAGGATGGTATCATACTGGACCTAAACTACATCAAAATGATGTTGCAATTAATGAACTCATTAGGAGATATTGTCCTAACTCAGTTTTGGTCATCATTGATGCCAAACCTAAGGACCTTGGTCTTCCAACAGAAGCATATCAAGCTGTTGAAGAAGTTCATGATGTAAGAATCATGGTTTGCTTAACATTCTATTAATTTTTGGATCCTGTATTATAATCATCATGGTATTGTTTATAGGATGGTTCACCAACATCAAAAACTTTTGAGCATATCCCTAGTGAAATTGGTGCGGAGGAAGCAGAGGAAGTAGGTGTAGAACATTTACTAAGGGATATTAAGGATACCACTGTTGGTACTTTAAGTCAGAGAATTACAAACCAGTTACTTGGTTTGAAAGGTCTACACGAACAAATTAGGGAAATTAGAGATTATTTGCTTCAAGTCGGTAGTGGTAAATTGCCCATAAATCATCAAATTGTATATCAACTTCAGGACATTTTTAACTTACTACCTGATATGACACAATCTAGTTTTGTCGATTCGCTGTACGTGAAAACAAACGATCAAATGTTAGTCGTATATCTCGCGGCGCTCGTTAGATCAATAGTGGCTTTACATAATTTGATTAATAATAAATTAACAAACCGTGATGCTGAAAAAAAGGAAACAGATAAGAAAGAGACGAAAAAAGATGAGAAGAAAGAAGAGGAGAAAAAGGATGAGAAAGAAAAGGCAAAAGCTAAAAGTCAGTGAATAAAGTGAAATTAAGACTTATTTGTGTGATTGAGACTGTTAATCTTGCAAAAGTTCACGAAACTTATAAAGTTTGTTTATACATGTACAAATGTATTTTGTGCTATCAGATGGTCTGCATTTCAAGTTAACACCAAAAAAAAAAAAAAATAAACACTGATAATCTTATTCTCAATGTGTTCCAACACAGTAAGAATTTAAAAAGGGTACATTAGATGAAGGGTATGATAGTGGGAATGCAGTTACAATATTTCCATATATAAAGATCTAGTAAACACATTGCACAATTATCACAAATTTTAGTGTAAAGTAATTTTTACATGGCATAACACAGTAATTGTGTTTACTGATAATCGTTCCCTCCTATCGTTAGGAATGAGCAACTGCTTCAAACTACCCGTAACTTTTATATAATGTATCGTCATCGATAATAATTTGGTGATTTTTATCTAAATCAAGCATTGTTCAGTAATCATTCACGGTTCACTTGAATGTATCAAAATTTTCTAAAGAACATCGAGGATACCACATAAGATTCTCAATAACGTATACATTTTTAGATATTACAGACATATTTTCTAAAGAACTTAAGCTTTCATAAATAATACACTACGTTATTAATAAAAAC
Source organism: Osmia lignaria lignaria (assembly GCF_051020975.1). Lineage (NCBI taxonomy): Eukaryota > Metazoa > Arthropoda > Insecta > Hymenoptera > Megachilidae > Osmia > Osmia lignaria. The sequence goes on from NC_135035.1 coordinate 6,584,269, forward strand.
AACAAAAAACTTGATCATTGAATTCATGATTTTATTTATTTTTCATTGCCACACGAAGGATCTATGAAAATGGAAATTAATTGCTCCTTATTGATCGTGCATTTCTTTGTAATTTACGGATATTTGGGTGCAGTGGGAGCTTTTTTTAGTTAAGGGGAAGTTTAAGATGAGAAATCAATCGCCATTTGCTTTTGGTTTGGGGAGAATTCAGAAAAAACCCTAAGAGAGACGAGAAGAGCCTAATCTACGACCTCTTGTCTTCACACACGGAAAGGCAAATGATGAATTACTTCTTCTTCTGCACTTCTGTTTAACTAAAAATATCCTAAATTGCACATTAATTTGCAAACTTGTTCTAATCAATAGATCACTTGACTCATCTTCCATGAAGTACTTACAGAATGCCTTAGTTCTTCTTTCTAAAAAATGAATGGAGTAAGAAGAATTTAAGTATTACTTATTTAATAAATTAATTATTGAAAACACTTAATCATCCATGTTTTTTCTTTTATACTACAGTGTACAAAATAAGACACATTTGACCCAATAAAGTCCATCGACGCGCACTTGTCTTCGCACCTTCGCTGTAAGCAATACCTACAAAGGGTTCTAAATTCGTGTCATTGTAATGCTGAAAGTACCAATTGAACGAATTGTCTTCGATGACTTCTGCATTTTCGTTCGAAGATCCGTCTTTCTCGAAGTTCTTCTCTTCGTCTTTCACGTTTCGTTGAACAGCTTCAGCCACGGACTTCTGTTTCTCGTCTTCAGCAGAGAGACCGATACGTGGCGAAGGAACCTTCGTGATCGTTGGCTTACCTAATGGACGCAAATTTGGTACTGAAGAAGGTACCTGACCTCCTGGAACCAGAAACGCTGAAAGAGCTGATGCTTCTGTTTCTCGGGGCAATTGAGACGTCGAAGATTTTTTTTTATTCTCTAAGAAGGATGAATGAAAAGGTGATCGTTCTGTTACAACGCTACTAGAATCATCTGTATTTATACCCATGGATTCGTTTCGAGGATCTATGGTGGAAGTTTCTTGCAATTCAACTGCCTCGGAATCCCAAAACCTATTTTTCTCATTTTTCATCACATTCGTGGATGATTCTATAACCAAATCATCTTTCGTAGTCTCCAGCATGGTTCCAGGGGTGGTCCACACTATTCTACTCGCGACTTCTTGAGACTTCTCTTCCACTTTAATTGATTTTTTATTCGCCTCCGAAGGGTCATCATCATGAATCTCTAAAGACACTGTTGTTTCGTTTGCTTCTTGAGGAGATTCATCAGCTGCAGTGCTGGAATCTAACGTTCTCGTTGAATTTATGGAAGAAGTACTGTGGAAGAAAATTAAACCATAGTTACATGCCTTATAATCTCTAAAGTCATTTTCCATTCATTTACCTGCTTTTTTTAACTCCAGACATTTGCCATCGAGAATCAGGCTGATTAGCTGCCACCGTGGACAATTCTTCCCTCTCTTTAATTTCCACCTTGGGTCTGTTTGTCCTAGGATGAGTCCTTTCAACCTTCACCACAGTACCATTTCCATTTTTCCATCGCTTCCGTTCCTCCTGCGTGATATTAGAATTCTGACCTCTCAAAGTTTCATTTTTATTAACCTGCCTTTCGTAAGTTAATCTTGGATCAGGGATCGGCACGAAACCACCCTGTCCTCGAGGCAGAGGAACAAAACCACCCCTATGGATCTCTGGTTCCGTGGGTGGAAACGTTCTATACCGTCCTCTTCCGGGTCTTTCGGAATACTTCCTCTCCGATTTCCTCCCCGAATTTCCCCAAAGATTAAAATTCAAACTAGGCAAAGGCACACCGAAGAAGGTGAAACCGGAACTACTAGGGGAAGGAGGCATCAGAGGGTTCTTTTTTATCGGAATGGTACCGTTCGTTTGTAACTGAACTTTCTCTGTTGTTTGGGTCATTTGTACAATTTCTGGTGGTATAGTAATCGCGGTTTGCGTGGACGTTGATACATTCATCGTTTCTTCAGGATACTCATCGAGGTAATCAAAATCCTGAGGGTTGGGAGGATTCTCCACGGATGGCTCTTTTAGGTTCAAGCGAAGTGGTACCATTTCTGTTGCTCCATATACTGAGAATGTTTTTATTAATTATTTGAAGTATTAAAAATGTACTGATCGAAGGTTTCTTTACTTACTGGAAGAAGAGACAGGGTAAGGTGCAGAATCGATCAGCTCAGCCTCGCAGCCAGGGTGAATCGGATCGATCTGTCGTTCTCTTTGACAATCCTGACGAGACAATCGAATTTCTTTGAACAAAGATCCATCGGCACACCTTGGACCCTCGGAGGATGCCTGCTGCAGCCACCCTCGCAACCATAACATTCCGCAAGAGCACGAAAGTGGATTTCCTTTTTGCGAATAGAGTCAAAATTAATTAACTGACAAGGGGAGCTACCCAGGTGTTACACTCACTTAGAACGCGCCTATATCCACTTTGGGGGGCAGGCGGGTAATTATTTAAAAGATATTAACAATTACAGTTAGCTACTCCTTACATTCTGAGATATAACAAACATACACATCCAACTCGCAAAGAGATCCACAGTTCAAATCCTTGATTCTCAACATTTTTTTTTTCTATTCATGATAATTTGTATCTTTTTGAATAACTATTGCCTAAAAAAAAAAAAGAAAAAACGGGAATCCAGGATTTGAACCGAGGACCTTTAGATTATGAGTCATGTACTTAACCACGGAGCCGATCTGTGACTTGCAATTTCAAGGTCCTTGATTCAAATCCTTGGTTCCCAAATAAATTTTTTTTTCATGACAATTTTTATGTAATAGTTATTCAAAGAGAGACAAATTATCATTAAAAAAAAAAAGAAATGTTAAGAATCAAGGATTTAAACCGTGGATCTCTAGATTGCGAGTTGTATGTGTGAGTCTGTCATACTTCACAATGTAAGTAATAACTAACTTTAATTATTAATATTTTTTAAACAATTAGTCGTCTGTCCACAAAACGGGGTATAGGCGTGTTCAGCTCGACCAGCTCTACAAGCTGACAAAGTTTCATTAATAAGTGAGTGTAACACTTGGGTAGTTCTCCTTATGAGAAAAATTAAGAAATGTTTCTCTTCTCCTGTTTGAAATTTTCTAAAAGAAAGTGAAATTGATTACCATCGATGTCCAAGACAGCGATGTTCGATCGCAATCTTTTGAACGCCGTTTCCGATACGGAAGCCATTCGATTGCTCCTCAAACTGAGAACCCGAAGTCTTGGCATCTGATCGAAAGGCGAGCCTTGAATGGCGCAGATCCGATTGTTGTCCATCTGGGATAAAAACGAGGGAAACCTATATGTAAAACGATCCGCTATCTTTTTAATTAACGATGCAGCTATACGAATAATTGCTCTGCTAGCATAACGAGTGGCCTCGCACCACGGTTCGTGGAGAAGTTTCACTCTCGACGAGAAAGTATTCCTCGTTATTACTAAATACCATCCCCCCCACCGCGGTCTGTTTCATTTTTTCGTTCCACGTTCGCGTTTAATGCGATCATTACGAAAAACAGACTTTTTATCGCGATTCTTCCATTCAGTTTCATTTTCAAAAATAAAATAATAGAATATCCATCAATCAAAATTTCGATTTCATTTACTTAACAACTCATTTAGCAATTATTTTACTTACTTTCAATTCAACCAACCACTCCATGGATGCCAAACTATTACTGGACACCCTGGACAGTCTATTGTTGCTCAAATCCAGAACCTCCAAGGAACGCAAGCTCTCGAGTCCCACGTAATCCAACGCTGGCAAGTGATTATGACTCAGATTCAGGAAGAGAAGGTGAGGCACGTTAATGAATGCGTTGCTCGCAATTTCCTGGATCCGATTTTCCTGAATTTCCGCGCTTTGAAGTAATGGTAGCTCGGTGAAAGCCCCGCTAGGAATTATCTGTACATTTCCAAGAATCATACACGTTTGATCATTTAGAAAATAAAAACTAACGAATATAACTACCTGTAATCGGTTCTTTCCGAGTCGAATGGCTTGAAGTTCCGGTAGAGCTCTGATAGCATTCCTCTCGATGATTCTCAAGTCGTTATTCTCCAGATCGATCAGCGTTAATCGTGGCAAACCATCGAACGCACCCTCCCGTAGCTCGCGGATACGATTCCTCACGAGTTTCAGCTCGAGCAAGGCCGACAAGCTGCTCAGCGTTTCCGGCGACAGGATGTTCAGCTTGTTGAAGCTCAGGTCTAGTACCTGAAGAGCTGTTAAGCCGTGCAACGATCCGGGTAACTCGGTCAAAGTGTTGTGCGACGCGTACAGTTCACGAAGGTCCCTGCAATTAACGTCGTTTCCTACATTTGACAACGCGTCGTTAACAGAAACAATGATTTCCGATCTGTCGTAATCGTGTCACCTAAAGAGATCGATAAACCAGGTACCCTTAATTCTCTGCAAAGCGACATTTAAACGACGAACATTTTATTTTCAGTTCTTGTAAATCTTCACAAAATCACCGACACGCCAGAATGGTAGAAGGGGACATTCAACGCGAGCCAGGCACTTTCTAGGTACCATTTTCTGGTGATGCAATCGAATAACCACGAGTGAAACTTCTTTTCTACTTGCGTGCTAATGTACGAAAAAGAGCTCTTCTTAAACTTTCAAAACAATATATTCAACGAATATTCCTTACCTGGTGTTGGAAAAGGTCACGTGAGGTATCTGGGCAAGATTATTCCTACTAAGATCCAGCCTCTGCAATCTAACGTTTTCCTGAAAGATATCCGGTCGGAGAACCTCCAAACGATTGCCCCGCAGACTTAAATCCATCAAGGACCTAAGTGGTTTGAAGCTTCTTCCATGAATAGTCACCAGTCTGTTGTACCTCAGATCCAATTGTTCCAATCTGGACAATCCATCGAACGCTCCATCCTCCAGAATTCGCAGAGAGTTATAACCAAAGTTCAATTTCCTCAGATTTGGTAAATCGGCCAGGCTACCCGGTGGTATCCTCTCGATTCCATTCGCGCTGAGATCCAACGATCTTAGAACAGGTAGATCAAGATCTTGAGAGGATAGAGCTGGTAGAACTACTATACGATTCATAGGCATGTACAAGTGTTCTATGTTTCCTGGTAGACCAGGGACTATCTCCAGCATTCGATTCCAACCGACGTCCAATTCGTAGAGATTGTTCAAATGATGGAACGTTAGGGGATGAAGAACGGAGAGCGCGTTTCCGGAGAGGTTCACGTGTTCCAGGGCTGGAGTAGCCAGGAAGGAATCAGGTTCTATGAGACCAACCGCGTTTCCGCTTAGATCTAAGCGTCTCAGACTTGGGAGGTTGGCTAAGAGACGAGGTTCTACGTGGCGGAAGTAATTCTCTGATAGATCCAGGCCCTGGAATGGCAAAACCGAAAGGGTGAAACTGGGGGCCTTTTCCCTAAAAAAGCATCGGAGTACTTACTTTCAATGCTGGCAAATTCCAGAACGGCGCCTCCAATAAATTCGACAAAGAATTATTCTTTAATCTAAGTTCCCTAAGAGCGGGCATCGCGGTGAAGGTCTCCCTCTGCAGAAAGGCTACTCTGTTGTGATCAAGGTGAAGCCTCTCCAAAGTGAGATGACCCCTCAGCGCTCCGAATGGTATCTCCTCGATTTGATTGTAACTAACGTCGAGGAATTTCAACCTGGGCAGAGCTTCCATTATGGATCTCAGCTCAGCCACGTGACTGAGGTCGTTGTTAATCAACCACATCTCCTCCAGGCTGTTTCCAGGTCGGCGAGGGAAAAATTCCGGATGCACGCGGTGTATTAGATTGTGATTAAGATCCAGGGTCTTCAAGGCTGGCATTCTTTGAAACGCTCCGGCGAACACCTCGGTGATATGATTCCTCGACAAATAGATACGAGTCAGGACCGGTAGATCCATGAAGGCTCCTTCGTTCAGGCGATTGATACGATTTCGATCGAGCCGTATCACCGAAAGCGAAGGCAGGTCCACGCAGGCTCGACCGATCATTCCAGCATCCACTATCGAGTTCCCGACCACAGAAATTTCCTTCAGTTCCGGTAGATCTATGAACGCTCGAGGATGAACCCAATGGACACCGCAGTCGGTGATATTAATCAATTCTAACCGAGGTAGCGCCCTGAAGAGACCTGCCTCCAGACGTATCAGACGTGGACTGCCAAACACGTGAAGCTGTTCCAAACCGGGCAAATCCCGAAAATTTCTTGGCGCCAACTCCAGCAAAGCTGGGGAATTAATCTGCAGGTAACGAAGTTTCGGAAGCCCAGAGAATTTGGGCAGTTTCTTCATCACTCTGCTCTGCAAGGTAACAGCCTCGAGACCTTGAAGATTCTCCAGACTGTCTATCGGCAGGGAGCGTAAATCTGGTTCCACGATGAATAATTCTAACAGGGAATCGTGGAGACCTTCTAACCATCCGGGGGACACCCTTTCCAGACGATTATTCCGGAGCATCAGACGAAGAACGCGCAAAGTGGCGAAGACTTTGCCAGGTAGACTAGGTAGATTATTGTTCTCCAGGATCAATTCGTCTACAGGTCGATCCAGATAATGGCTAACTGCTTTTAAACCTTCGAGGACTTTTGGTAACTCGCTATGACTGCACCTAATAGAAGAGACTAGAAATCAGTGTTTGAGATCTTTGACTTTTTTTTGAAATTCGAGACACTTGCCATATTTGAATCTCCATGTCACGAGTGGAACATCTGCAAGGTAGAATCCTCTCCTGAGCAGGACAACCGTACTCTGAACTAAGCTGGCCGCTGGTACCGATCGGAAACAGTACCAGAAACCAGCTGGTCAAGAGGAGGCCTCCAACCCCCACTGATTCAACCATCGCGCATTTGGACCTTGGTCTAAGACCTCGAACACCTGTTCCCCATTTTCTGCAACAATTATTTCATCTACAAATTACACGTACGAGATGTGTTTCAATTTGTAAAACATGTGTCAGTTTAATTATGAACGTGGGTATTAGATGTTGAAGTCCTTGCATATTATGGTGTTTCTTTGAGTAAACCATGAAGACACGTGTATCTATGTGATGGTTACACGTCACGGTCGTAGACGACAAAATTAATGCTTCGTACCGTAAGCTAAAGACCGCTAGGACAATTTTCCCCGTAATAATTACCGTCGCCTCAGGCTCCAAGGCTCGATGAAAGCTTCATGTATTAATTTCAAGTATGAATTGTTGATTCATTTTGAAATTTTAAACATTCTAAATATTGAAACACGAAGTATCAGACGAAGCCAAGTGAAATGAATCAGCGAAGAAGAGGAAAGTCTTTTTACTCTATCAGATAGAACGAAAACAAAGGTGTTCCTCGGAGGATGGTGTCACGGGTGACCACGTGTGTTTCGTAACCCATCTTCCGTAAGTAAGAACAATCGGACTGGCCTGGAAATTCAGTCGAACATAAAGAATGTCGATATCCTGTAATCGTTAATGAAAGAAATTTAATAGAATCTTACGCGTGTATTGCTCTAAAGTGTACACGTTTAAGGGGACGCATCGAAATCAAGGAATACAGGTCGCTGCACTCACGTGACTGCATTTGCATCGCGTTGAACCAGTTTGCTCGATTGTTAGCAAATCGTTCAGTGAACTTTCAAATTGGCCTATTCGATTCTGTTCGAAATCAAAACGGATCTTTGCGTGATTCCAGGCAATTCTATAAAAGGATCGACATAATCGTTTGTCCGTGCACATTTGTTAACTGCAGTTTTCACAATGTGCATAGGTGCAGCGATGTTTCTATTGTGTCCACCGTGATCGAAACACCGTCGATCGTGTTTAATTTCAATAAAAAACGATACACGATACTTTTCTATAAAATCTACCCGGAATTTAATTACACGAAATTATGCAACTATGATCGTATTTGCATTTGGGTTGGAAAGTAACACCTTCACTTCTATAAAATTTTATAAAACTTGGAATTCTGTTTCACCAAATTGGAAAAATGTGTTGCAATATTGTTAGATTATTTTTCCATCCACCCTTGATGAGTAAAAGGGTTGACGATACTTTTTTGTATAACAAAGTCACCAATACCTTCATGTGTTTTATGCCTCGTTGACAGTCTCCACTTAGTCTTGGATCAAAATGAAACACCACAATGTTTGTTCACGAAAATCGAGCAACAATTCGTCACGCTAAGAATGTTGGTCGAAGGAAACGATAAAGAGACCGTGTTCTCGTTTACGAGCACTCACTGGCTAAATACACGAAGAAGTTTTATGGCAAAGCGTGCCGATGCGCAAAGTCGCGAGGGAAGAAGATGACTGTGGCGTGGGTGATGGCGAGCGGGACGAAAAAAGGATTGCGAAGTGCTGTGTCCAACCACCGTGAACACACGCTTCCAGGAAATTCTTCCCTTTCCACCGAATCTATCCGTTCAAATAAATCGGCGACGATGACAGATTTTTAACTCGAGAAATTCTTTTGGAACGCAAAATTTCTAGAAAAGAAGATTTTACATATATTAACCCTGGAATGGCGAGGGTTGAAGAACTCGTGGTATTTTTTTCGACTACTCTAATTCGAGATTCTTTGATCTTAAATCCTGGAAAATTCTGAGTGAAATTAGTATTTCTAAGAATCAAAAGAAATGTTGGGAAACTATCAAGAATTGCAGGGCAAATATTTAACTATGAGCCTAGACGAGGAATAAAAATCTAATTTTGAAATCTATCGGTTCAAAAGTAGTAAGTTCAATGCGATAAAATATTTTAATTGGCTTCCAAAAGAGCTAAAAAACCTTAAAGATTAGCCAAAGACATATTAAAATAAATTAAGTGAATGGATAAGAAACAGCAATTTATGTTAAATGAATATGGACAAAATTGTTTAATTAAGAGTCTATGTAAATGTTGGAATTTTTGAATATAGTTTACTCTAATATGTTGTATTAAACACACACAGTGTAACAATCAAAATCTTGGTTTTTAAGTATAAAATTAGTATGTACATTACCAGACCTATGTGCAGGTGCATTTACCTCTATAGGATGAAAGTTATGTAACATTTTTGGTATAATAAATAAATTTAAATTAAAAAAACGGAGTATAATAATTGCACCCTCTACAATATAAAATATTTTCACTTTGAAATCAAATTTCACCTGCACCACTGTTCTTCGACTTACATCGATGATGATGATTTCCATCATTTTTCCAAGAACGTGCAGTTAAATATGTTCCAGTCCAGATGACACGAGTTCCGTCTCTCGTTATCCGCTTTTTTCGAGATGCAGAAAACGCGCATTAGACAACGAACGGTACTAACAAAATGCCAACTTGTTACACCTCGGAAAGGCTAATTAAACCGCGAAGAAAAAAAAGAAGAAAACTCGTGTAATCGTCGCAAGATAATGAACCAACAAAGAGGAAAATTTTTAATCTTTAATTTATACATCAGCTTGTGTTATTTGGATCTTGTTGTTTCTCATAGCCAAGGCAAAATGTCAATAACAGGTTTCATAGTCAGGGCAAAGTACTGGATTAAAGATAAAAAAAAAAGTTTTGTCAATTAATATTCATACCCAAAAGGTTCTACAAATTTTGCATACACGTTTAATCATATGAATAATAAATGTCACCTTTCTCTACAAAAATAGTATCCAAATAACGGTATAAAAACGGGCGATTCAATCCATTGAAACAATCTAATACGTAACAATATTTGATATTACACCACACAGTGAAACAGGTTTTGAGTGTCTGAGATAGCGATGCAAACGAATAGAAATTTTCTCCGAAATTAAAATACCATCGCATGGATCTACACGTGTTCGTTACAGACAGATTCATCATTAAGTTGAAGGTCCTGCATTTATTCCCGCACATACACAAGACGGAGAGGAAATCTGTGTTGTAACTGGTTTTCAGAATCATTCTATACCACCATACTATAATATCCTAGAATAATGTCAGGCTATACCAGTTGTTTATCGACGCTGTGGCGTGAAAGGTTCGATTGATTTTTCTATTGATCCACGACAAACGATCGCGATCTTTCTCTGCAATATTTCCATTCGAAAATTTCGATAATTCAATTTTAAATAATCGAAAAAGAAAATCGTTTTTCCATCTAATTAAAGATGTGGTGTAAAAATATTCCTCAAATTTCGCGACGATGTTCGAGAAGCATTTTAAAAAATTACTATACGACGAACGAACGTTCTTGCCGGGAAACGACGGAAAATAGCGAGAGATCACCGAGGATACTTATCACGGGTAAGCGCATACACTTTCGAAAAATTAGATAGAATTTCTTTTTTTGAAACTACTTACTTCTGTTTTCTCAAACTATTATCCTATTAACGATAAATAAACACGATCTTTTCCTAGTTACTTAACATGGAAATGTAATATTCATTATTTTCCTGGCTTAACTAAAAAACATACCTGTGATTATTCAATGAATAATTATCAGTTATTTAATCATCAATAGCACGTGTTTATATTGTAATGTTCTTCTTGCAAGGTGGTCTTGGACAATTGGGTACCGAGTGCGCGAAACTCCTTCGAAAAAACTATGGAAACGAAAATGTGATACTTTCTGATATAATTAAACCGACCGAAGAAAGTCCATCCAATGGACCTTTCATTTTTGCGGATATTCTTGATTTCAAGGGTCTCCAAAAAATCGTGGTCAATTATAGAATCGATTGGCTGATCCACTTCAGTGCTCTCCTTAGTGCTGTTGGTGAACAGAACGTTCCTCTTGCTGTGAGAGTCAACATAGAAGGTAAAATAGATTTTAATTAATTAATTAACACGTTGATTATCATAGCGGATCATCCGAGTAAATTTTTTAATTTTCTTTCTGAAATCACTCTCGAGTGAAACGGAGTATTCTGACGAGTGAATTTGTCGTTAAAATAATTACATCTTTACCGCCAGTCATGAAAGAAAGTGCGTTAGAGAAAGTGGCTTTCAGTTACCTTCGAAGAAAATGTTACAGTGAAGATAGTATACAATGTAATTTAAGTAATTTTTTCATCAGGGATGCATAACGTTATTGAATTGGCAAGACAGTATAAATTGAGAATATTTATCCCATCGACGATTGGAGCATTTGGTCCAGATTCACCAAGGAATCCCACCCCGAATGTGACCATTCAACGACCACGAACAATTTATGGTGTTAGTAAAGTACACGCTGAACTGTTAGGCGAATACTATCATCACAGATTCGGTCTTGATTTCCGGTGTCTCCGATTTCCGGGGGTAATTAGCAACGACCCACCGGGTGGTGGTACCACAGGTATTCTATCACGATTCTTTAGTGAAATTTTACATCTTCTTGCATTGAAAAATGGAGGTCGTTCCATTGATGATTAGAATAACTGCATAATACCATCGTTCTTCAAGGACAATAGTATTAGTAAATTGTTGATCACGAGCCGTGAGATCGTTTCTTGCGTTTCCCTTAACTCCTGATCCGTAAATCTTCGAGTAACAGACTGGACAATAAAATAAAAGTTGTATTAACATTCTAATTGTATTTTCCTCTCCAGATTACGCAGTCGCTGTTTTCCACGAAGGTTTGCTTAATAAGAAATACGAGTGTTATTTGGAACCTTACACGAGATTGCCGATGATATACATAGAGGACTGTCTATCTGCGCTTTTTCAGTTTTTAAACGCACCAGACGAACAATTGCAGCGAAGAGTTTATAATGTCACTGCGATGAGCTTCACTCCTGAAGAATTGTTCAATGAACTGAAGAAATACGTTCCTGATCTGAAGATCACGTACAAACCAGATGGGCGGCAGTATATTGGTCAGTTAATAATACAGTATAAAAATATTAATTATGTATGAAATAATACCTTATTGTTTAATCTTTAGCTGATAATTGGCCACAAGTGTTCGATGACAGCGAGGCACGACGAGATTGGGGATGGAAACATAAATACGATTTAGAAAAAGTTGTGGAATCAATGGTACGCGATGTTAAGACGAACTCTTTTAGTAGACGATCATTAAAAGAAGTCAATAGTTATGTATAATGCGCAGAAATGCCTAGGAAATAATTCATGTGAATTAGAAAAGTTATAAAAATATTATTTATTTTATAATAAAATTATGATCAACAAATATTACGACAATTAGGTTTTTATAATTTATTCATTTCACATATCTTCCTCCATTAATTCACTGATTTCATCCATATTTAGATCATCTATTCTTTTAGGTACCGCTTTAGTTATTCTTGTTGGTGTCCCACCCCCTCTTTCTACACTTTTAAATGGTGTCCCACCCCCTCTTTCTACACTTTTAAATGGTGTCCCACCCCTTCTATCTATGCTTCTAGTTGGTGTGCTAAATCTATCCGTGTTTCTCGATGACTGACTAGCACTCCATGAAGGTGTACCCATAGTTCTTTCCATTTTAGGGGTAGTACTTATTCCGCTTTGGGAAAATCTATCCTTAGTTTCCGGCTCTGTATAAAGAATGTAATAAAATAATTCATTATATTTTTTAACAGTCAAATATTACGTTACCTGTAGAATCATTCTTAGTCAATATAGCACGACTTTCAGCGAAATATGCATTTGGATGCATAATAGGTTTGTCTGGCAACTGGTTATGCATAATCTTAAAATAGGTCGCGCATGCGATATTGTAATGACCAACATTGGCTAACTCGACGATTTCAGCAACGTCTGAAATACAATAGTAATCCTCAATCTTTATATCTTAAAAATAAAGTTATATCCATACCTGCTACTGACATTCCATAACTCAACAGTTTGTTTTGCAATGATCCAGAGTCCATGTGTCTATATGGACATCCATGGTATTCACCAGCACCCACTGTAGAACATATAATTTTTGGACACCCAAGTGGAGTGTAGTTTGTCTGTTTGCCTTCTTTGCCATATATATGCCTTAGTGCATAAGAATATTGTTTATCAAATTTGTCTGCATCTACTTTCATTGAAAACTCTTTCCTCCAAAATTGCAAAGAATCATCCAATGTCACTCCAATACCTTTCAGAAATAAACCATATTGAATTCGTCCACTATTTTTGAGATGATGGTTAGCCTTGAGTGCTTCGTGTAATATTCTCATACACAAAGGATATGATATTTTTGATAACTGAAAATTATTTAACAATGTACAAATGTTAAACTATATAGGGCACACTAGTTACCTCATCTAATTTGTCTATAGGTGTAGTGGCTGTGGACCAAACCACACGTGTCATACCAGAGAAACAACCAGGCAAAGATTTAAGGAAAGATATTAACCTTTCATCATCATACATATTTGATACACAAAATCTTGCTTGCTGTATAATATAAATATAGCCAAATGAATGAATATTTAAATATTTCTTTGTTAACTAGTGTAGTAGTAAATGAAAACTTACTTCCATACCCTCCAGTAAATTTTTTCTAAAATATGAAACAAACAGAGATATCAAATCTGATTGTGGGATAAATGCTGTCCCTTTAGCAATATAAATTTTACGTGATCTAACTAGATCAACAACTTTTTGGAAAGGCACTTTATAAAATTCTATTGTATCAATATTTGAATTCTTAAATGTAGATGAACGAAGTTCTTCCCGAATTTCATCTTTTTCTTGTTGTGTAATCTTAACAAATCAAAAAATAAAAGAAAGAAAAATAAGTACAGATTCAATGAACACCTAACTTGTATTCTGCTTTATTGATTTTATTTCTTACTTGTTCACAATCTATATTATGCATAGTAAGTAATTTTTCTACTCCTTCTTTATCTAATGAACTAAATCTCAACTTAAAAAAGTCAACTTCATGATTAATGAACCACATTTGACGATCTGAATCTTGGCAGTATGATAATCTCAATACAAAATGTGATATGTGATCCTTTTTCCTATACTGTAAATCTGTTTCTTCAGATGATTTGCATCCCTTTGCATATAAAAGATGCGCAAAATACTTAAGTCCATCTTTGATTAAAGCTGCATTTAAATGTTGTTTACGTTCATCCAATGTTTTAAACTCCTGTTTTAAGGCAATGCTTTCAAGATGCTGTAAAACTATAAAATACTATTATAGCTTCAACAAATGGGAAAGCTATCCATAACGCAACAATTCAATCATTATGTTCTAAACTACTTACGCTTTAATCTTTCCATACCCAATTGCTGAAACTCTATAAATGGGATTTCCCCTGATGGAGGGAAATTATACATTTGCAAATCATGTTGATAAACATCTTGTAAGTCCTTGATTTCAACATTAACTGTATAACGCCGTCTTTTAGTATATTCCATTGTCTAAAATGAAACACAATTCCTCTTTTCTATATATTCCAAAATTTCACATTCATATGCAATACTTTTAAAGCAGTTTGTAGGAGAAGAATAAGAAAAACAATCATGGTTAATAAAACGAAATAAATAAATCATACTTACTTGATTAATTATGTTTAACTTGCTGTGTGTGTTCACTCTTAGTGCTTCTAAAAACTTAAAACATTTGCTAAGCAGCCATTACTTCATTACCGGTTTCCCGCGCTTTTATTCCCGCCCTTTTTTTAAAAACATCGTTCGATATATTACGAGAAATGCGATAGATGCTACCACGCAAATACATTATAAATTATCGGAATTTCAAATGGTTGCAAATAAAAAAATACATTGTACATTTATTAAACATTAGTATACGTTGTTTCATTTACACAGCAAAATTGCACAAGATTATGCATCAAAAAACATTGTATATTGCTACATAAATAGATCATAGATTAGACTTTTTATTTAACGAAGTTATGTAGACATTTTTCACTTGTAAAGGAGCTAAATGACCATCTGTACTATCAAAATTTTGAACGAATAGTTCCTTTACTTGAAGATTAAAAAATTCCATCCTGTTTTTTGTTGGTGATATTTCTCTAAATTCACGAATAGTGATATCACTTCTATTAATAATTTGTTCGTCGATTAAACTAACATCCTTAGGGTACATCGAGTCTCCTGGTAAAACATGCACTTTTCCATCCTGCAGCTCCACCTTCACCTAACCACACGCACAATTTGTTTAAATTATTCAGAATTCAGACAAGTGTATAGTATTACATACCGGCAAATTCAGAAGTACTCCCATTTTACTTCGATCGACAGCGAAATCTAACAAATTGTCTATACTTTCAAATTTCGCTATCCTTGCAATTTCATATTGTTGTGGAGGTGGCAACAAAATACCCGGAGAAAATAAAAAACTTCCTGGCACATCCCACTGAATTATACATAAAATATTAATGATATGCTCCAGTTTATTTTATCGATCCGTTGATATAATAAAACTTTACTTTCGAATCCACCATTTCCGTCGCTTCAGGAACAGCGTTAGGCACGCTTGGTAAACAAGCTAAATAGAAAACTGTGTCGTATCGTCTTCTAGTATAATAAGTTGGTGTTAACCAATTGCTCCATTCGTAAAGAGCCCATAAATCTGGATAGCAATGAAAGTTTTCGCATAACGAGTAAAATGCTGTTGCATCGTTGTGCACCTTTGTTTGCCAATTGTCCAATTCATTCTCAGAAACTGTTAGTATGAAAAATGTGCACGTTTAATGATCTATCAAATGTCCTTCGTTTCAGGAAGAATAAATGTACAAGAATTAATCAAATGATAACATTACTTTTAACGTGTTGTGCCCAATCAGGGTAAGCATTATCTTCTCTTGATTGCTTGCAGATTAATACGCCACATTCTTCGAAGGTTTCACGAATTGCAGTAATGCGCAATGAAATTTCTCTTGGCAATTCGTTTGGGCCTGATTTAAAAATAGAAGGACGCATACTTGTGGTTGGTTTTAAAGACGTGAAACTATTAACATCGAAACCGAAGGCAGAGAAAAGATCGTGCCATTTCAAATCAGCGTCTGAGGGATGCACCACGCCACCAGGAAATACATAAGTATTTGGCATAAACTTGGAATTTTGATGACGTTTTAAACACAACAAATTGTAATTATACTGAAACTGAATGTTATTTTGTAAGTTTCTCTTGAATATTTTATAAGAAGCTGAATGATTTTTCGTAGCAAATGAAATTTAAATTGTCGCGCGTTTTGTAGATTGCGATCAATATTACGATATTCGTAATATCATTAGGATCAATTAAGTTTAGGTGTTTGATGATTATTTTTATTTGCTATAAACAGTAATAAATGTTTATATGATTTTGGTATACATATGTTAAATAAAGGCATAAATTACTTACATTTGAGGGTAAGGAGGAATTAATGTATTTTTGTGTATGACGAGCTGCTAAGATTAAACTAGCAGATTCTCTCCAAACTTTCATATTTATTATTAAGTAAACCTGTTTAATTTAAAATAATATTCACAAATTTATATATATTAGTTAAGGTTATGGTCCCATAAATAGAACTGTTCCTAACCTAATTCAATTGTAACATTTGGTTTTTAACCTAACTAAATGTATAAACTATATACGTAATAGGAATTGAATGTTGACGTGACATCAAATAAACGAACGATTATCGATAGCATTCGACTTTTGATAAGTTGAAAATTACAAGAATTCAAAATTAATAATAAGTTTTTTAAAGTTATGTCTTTGTGGTAGGTATTTAATAAGTTTTATTGAACTTAGACGACGTTTTCAATTCTGTACATAAATTTACATTGAAAGTAATAGTGCAATGTTTGTCTAAAAGTAAGATACTATAAATAGTTTATATACATAATTACAGTTATATTAATAAATTATGTGAGTGACACAATGTGAGAAGCTATGCCATGTAAAATATTTTAATTTATTGAAAAGTCTATGTTATGTTTCTTTTTTATTTTTATCCTCTTTACCAGTTGCTGCATTCATCAGTTCATATAACTGATACACTTGTTCATCTCTGAACTTATCAAGATCTTCTTGTTTTAAGTCTTGACCTAAAGGTTTAGCTGTATGTGGTCCTTTTATGCCAAGCTGTTTGGCAAGCATTACTGCATAATCCTATAAGGAAATAATAAATACTAAAGTTTAGATGCAAAGAAGGTCATGACCTTGTTAGGATTAACATCATGCGGAAATTGAATGAAAGTTAACCTAAACTTTCTAAAGAAAAGTTTCAATAAAATGACTAAAATTACTTACTGTCCACTCATTTAGAAATATTAATGCTGCAGCCTCGTCACAGTTTTTATGTCTTCTAAATTCATCACGAACATAACTATTTCCTAAAGGTTGAATTTCAACCGGTAAACCACGATGTAACCTCAAAATTGTTTTGTATAATATTCTAACCCGTTGTATGTGAGAAAAAGTGGGCATAATTTATTAATTGGAACTATGTACGCATATCAAAAAATTATTTGTATTTAATATTTTTTACTACAATTTATTTTCAAGTTCAATACGATACATTTGGATTCAGTAGTATCAGTACCAATTTTTGAGTACACCCTCGAGCAAGTTCGCAGACCCTCTAGTGGAAATGTTGGTCTAAGCCAGTGGAGGAGAAGGTGTCCCCTCCATTGAGTATGATACATATATGGTATGATACTTTGAGCCAGCAGGCATTATGCCTAATTCACAGAAGACACTTTTGTATTCGGGAAAGAACAAAATTTTCTCAAATAGGGAGAAAACAGAAGGGTAAAAGGGAACCAATGTTCCCAGAATACGCCATCCTCGCGGATGACAAGAGGCGCGAAATGCACCCTTAAACACTCCAATTTGAGGGAACTTATTAAGATGTAAGATATACGGAGAAAACCTCTCGCGAGAAAAAGGGGTACGTAAACGTACCTCGCCTGCACTTACAGGGAAACCATTAGATAGATAGATAAACAATAAGTCGCTAAAACAAGTCGGTTCGTTAATTAACTAGTAACATGAATAATGAGTTCGATTCGATAGTCGGTTGTCAAATCGGATTAGATCGGATCGGATAAAGTACCTGTATACTACATAAGCTACCTGCCTATCTATTGCTATATTTAAAACCATTCTTTTCAATATTAGCAAAATAAATGAAAAGAATGTTTCAATTTAAAAAGCGATTTCGCTATCAAAGTAATTAGTTCGAACAAAGATATTCATGATTATTACTTTGACTTTGAATTTTGCTCATCGTGAAATACCTTCTTGTACATATAAAAAAGAAAAAATTACAACCAGCCCCCGTGTCGTTTCGGACTACTCGTCCTACGACGTGATGGGGACCGGAGGAACTATAAAGCATGCGACTCACTAATCGTTGACTTGCACCACTGCGCTCGCAATGTCCTTCAGTGATTCATAGTTGAGATCAGTAGCTCGTCTCAGAAATGGTATCCTCCTGTTGGTCAAAGCATCCTTCTGAAACAAAAGAAAATCACGATTCTTGTACGTGTTCAAATTAATTCATATAAATATGCAATAAACAAATATTTATAACTCTGCAAATTTAAAAATTCGCATGAAAAACAATACAATAACCACGCCATAAAACACAGTAATACATTTGTAAAAGTATGGCAAAACATTTAGGGAACCTTATCAAATATTTGTAAAAGCACAGCAAGACACATAAGGAACTATTTCATTAAGTACACTAATAAGTCCGTATAAACATGCCAAAACACACGGGGAATCATACCATAAAACACCATAAAGCACATGCGTATACATTCTAAAACACATGGGGACCACACCATAAAACCCACTAATAAATGCATATAAATATTCCAAAATGCACGGAAAACACCATAGGCACACACAGTAACAATATGGTAACACATCCGTACCCCTCGGCGGTTGTTATAAGACTGATTTGATTTGATCTTGGTCTATGTCTAGGACGAACAGTTTACAACGGTGCCCGATGAACCGTGACGTTCTGCTTCACCGCCTTCACGGTAGGATACCTCGACTCTAAGTTGATAATTATTTTATTAAAATTTATTTATAAAATTTATGAACTAAATTATTGTTATATCTATTAATATTTATTATTTTTTTACATTTTCGCATGGATATACTGCAAAATTTTTTAATATTACTGTTATTAAAATTTATTTTACTACAATTTTTACTTTTGTAATAATTTATTGTTTAAACTATTATTATATCTATTGAAATTTATTACTTTTTCAGATTTGCGTTTAAATATATTGCAATATTCCTAAAAATTATTATTATTAAACACTGTTTCACTACAATTTTTAATTTCATACTAATTTATTATTTAAACTATTGCTGTATCTATTGAAATTTATTATTTTTATACATTTTCGCACGGATATATTGCAATTTTTTTTATTTAAATTATTATTATTGAAATGTATATATTTATATTGAAATTTATCATTTTCATATTTCTTTTAAAATTATTATAAAGGGGGTAGGAATACGTTAAAAAATCGTTTTTTTATATAATTTAATTTGTGAAAGCATAATAAATATGTTATCAATCGATAACTATATCTGTACAAGAACAATAGACGCGTAACATTTCATACATTTTATCATCTGCAACGAATATAAAACTACAACTGTACAATTTATGAATAAATAACATCGCGATAGATTTTATTACAGTGAAATTTAATGTAAAGCTATTTAGGAAGGATTGTACTGTCCCGTACACGTTATCGTGTACGATTATTTCATTTTCATTTTCTACAGAAAATGTAGAAGAAAAGCCTTGTTACATCTTCGGAAACAGATGTTTGCTTGATTAGTCTAATTATACCCGGCATAAAAAAAAAAAGGAAAATAGAAGAAGAAATTTACCACTAAGTACTACGATAAGCGTGTCGTTGATCGACGCGATGTAATATGAATTATGATCGAGTGCTTTTTTTCTAAATCGCTTCGAAGGTATAAAAAAAAATGGACGTACGATTGAAGGTATTTCATGGTTTTGTGAATTCGAAGCAATTACGAACTGGAATTAACGTGAGAATTTTAAAATACTTTCTGTCGGTTAATCGTTCCCCTCAGTCATCTTATGTGATTATAGCAGCAATGGGCAACGTTGCCCTCAAGGGATAATGATGGATAGTCAATTCCTCAACTTCTCAATTTGGTGTTTCTTAATTTTCAAATCTCCAAATTACCAAATAACCCATGAGCTTCTCAGTGAGCACTTTATCTGCCCATCACTGATTCATAATTGTTAACTAGACAACGATGATAGTTTAACGCTTACAGAGGGCACAGAGTGTCTGAATTTTAATTGGTCAAACACTAGGAACATATTCTTTGGATAAATAAAAAAAGAAAACAAAAAGAAAAAAAAAATGCTTTACTAGAAAAATCATATAAAGTATGAAAACGTCCTTAGAATAATGAGCAACGAAAGTGGTCAAAGTCTCGACATCCATAATAAATACGAAAATAAATAAATCGTCTTGTTAATAAACTAATTATAATGGAACGAAAGAATATCGTTTTCTTGACCATTGGCATTAAAATTCAGGCAACCTGTAGTTACACAGGTACAAATTCGTGTGACCAATAGATTTACAAATTTTCAACAATATTTAAACATCACAAATTTTCACGAAATTTTTCCATTATAATCACATCTATTCATCACTGTGTTTATATCTAATTTCTAATGATTATCATTGAATATCTTTTTCTATCACTTTCTAATTAAAATTATAAATATTTCGTATCAAGCAACTTCGACGTGACTAGGATTTTTTTCAAAATTATTCGAATTTTGGAATTCTAGAACGGTCAAATCTTAAAATCTTCGATTGATGAGGGTTCCAGTCCGTTTCTTTTTGGAAGGGGGGCCAAGCTCATCCTGCGCCCTACCTAGCCACGCCGATATCAAACAACGAGAATAGAATATATTTTGATAAATTTTATACAAACATCAACATATATAATCGTGTTTTAAAAGTAGATTGGCCACTCTGACATGTACCCCATTAATAACATACATATATATCTAAGAAATCTTTAGTAGTTTATACAAAGACGTAGAATGTTATTGCACCTAAAGAAATAGACTAATCATCCTTCTCATCACGAGCCACGTTTTTAACTATAAATAAAAATAAATTGCTTTCAGTACGAAGCTCGCGACAAGAGAATATTCTGATACGTTAATTGTATTTTACAAAAAGTAGTCTCGATCAGAGTTTCTCTGGTTAAATTAATAAATAATCGCTAGGTGTGATCTTGTATATAATATAGTAACCGTTTTGTTGCATTTCATTAGGATTCTAGCGAGGATCTAGCAACTGGATTTCCAGCTTTCTTCTTCTTCTTCTTCTACTTCTTCTTCTTCTTCTTCTTCTAAATTGCTAAGTAATAGGTATATTGCGTAAAAGGCGGGTCAAAAAATATATTATATCGTGTATACATATATACTTGGAACTGGAAGGGCGACTAGTCGGACCCTTTATCTTCATTAACTATGTTCCCGGCGATTTTGAAACGTGTTTGAATAAAATATATACGTCTCTATACAAATGTCATGGTTACGTGAACATTGGTGCTCCGTGTAAAAATATTGCTCTTGTTTTTATTCTTTTGATTCGTCTGAAAATGCGCGAACTTATTCTCGGTACGATTGCCTGGAAAGTCTTCTGATTTAATTATTTTCATTATCTTCAAACAGTCACCGATCTTTTCGTGGACTGCAATACTTTTATAAATGACTGTACGTGAACAGAAAAAATGCTACTTGTGAAATTTTGCGCGGAAACGAAGTTTCTCAGTCGTAATTGAAGCAGCCTTTCTTTTATTTCTCTTTGTCGCAACCTCGATGGAAATTTCTACATTAAATAAGAAAATACTTTATTCATTATTCTTTATCGATTGAAATTATCTCAAATTCTTCATAATTATGAAAAAAAAATATATTTCTTCTCTGTTGAAATTTTTCCAGAGATTTCCATCGTAGTCGCATCGATAACTTAATTCTTCTATATATAATATATGCGTGTATGTATCAGTCTCAAAAGTGGATTGAGCGAAAATCTACGGAATCAGTTCATCTCCATACTCGCACCGGTATATTTTCGCTTATTGCAACTGATATCGTATCGTGTTCATCACTGGTACCTATGATTTGTCTGTAGCTTCGTTTAATCGTCAACTTAATCGGCAGGATTTTAATCTTCACGTGAACAAAAGGTTTAACGACGCCTGAAGTTCCTCTCGAGGAATCGGGATATACCAGAATCGTACTTGGAATCATGTTATCCTCTGATCAATCATGGCTGATCGATTAAACGCTCGACTTTCTGTACGACCATTTCGCATATTTTCCAAATATGCCCTCGGCGCGCCTGTAGAAGTGCACCATTGATTTCTGTCGCGAAATCATTAGCCGTTGGCGCTGTCAAAGTATCGAGACATCCTCCGAATGCCTCTGTTGCGGCAGCATGGCGTTCCTCTCTTCCATTTGAATATTTCCAGGATCTTTACGTCCTTTTCCAGGATAATCGAAGCTAGCTGATACATCAGGACGAATGTTCACGTATCTGTGCGCCTGTTCTTCGTTCTTCTGCAAATTTTGCAGGACTATTCCCGATGACGAATTATCCGAATTCATCAATAAAGGTTTCGTACTGTCCAGATCGGAGGTCGCGTCACCTAATAGCGAGTCTTGGTTCTGTTTATCGTCCAGGCAGTTTATGTCGAGCAGAGGAGGATTCGGCATCTCCGAAGGACTGGATGTCGACGTGGAGGATCGAGTAGTCTGAGCATTAGGTGGCCAGGATAGAGAGAATTTCCGGAAGTTCTCTGTTAATTGCATATCGAGCTGTCCGGTGTGCTCCATCTGCACGCTGGCCAAAGGAACGTCTAAACACGGGGATATTATTCGGGGATTCGTGGCTAGGAAGTCGACGATCTCGGGGGCGGTTGGCCTCTTCGTATGGTCCACCCTCCAGCAAGAATATATCATATTTTCTCTGTAACATGTAACTTTTCTATTATTATTTTGAAAATTTAGTATAAGATTTATCAGTTAGTTATAGTGCAAATCAAGCCTACAGTTGGCACTTCACTCCTTTAGGAACAGCCAGCGAGTTTCCATTCTTCACATGAGTAAGCACCTCGTTGTTGCTCATCCCCTGGAATGGGAAACTGCCGAAAGTGATAATCTCATAAAGTAGAACACCATAGGACCAGACATCCGAGGCTGGAGTGAAGATTCCTAGACCTAGAGATTCTGGTGCCATCCATCTCACTGGCAGCATACCTGGAATAACATTATAAATTATATATAGTGTGATCCGTTTACTATAATTGCGAAAACCATACAATTTATAATTTCATACCTTTTCTATTAAATTTGTAATAATCGTTTTCGTACATCGGCCTGGTCATACCGAAGTCACCGAGCTTCACCACACGTTGAGCATTCACCAAACAGTTTCTAGAGGCAACGTCTCTGAAAAATGAAAAAGAAAAGATCGGTTAATAATATTAGAATCATTGAAATCATGAACGAGGAAGTTATTGATTTGGGCACCTTATTATAAGAAACATATTAAATCGATAGAAAGTATACAACACAAGTTCCTGCGTTATGCACCCTATCGTATGGGTTGTCCTATGTCTATAATTTGTCATAATTACCGAAACTGAATTTAATGACATTAGTCATTAGTAATCATATCATTGACTACTGCGAATTAGTTTCTCTAATTAATCTTCATGTGCCTTTCAGAAGTCTCAGACACCACACTCTTTTTTCGGTCGACACTCACCGCACTCTGTCTTAAACAAGCCGTCGATTTTTTTGGCAACACCTTGTATAATTTCAGAAAATCCGTTACTAATGTCCTGAATCGTTAATCACTAATGTATATCAAATGATATGATATTCCTTTGTAATAAAATAAAAAATATTGTTCAACTTACCTATGGACATACTTCATTTGAGCCAGATAACTGAGCGCCCTGGCCACGTCCAACGCCATAGCGGTCAATTTTTTATTCGAAATTTCGTCCGAATCTTCGTAACTATGATTATTAACAAGATGCCTTCGAGCGAGAAGATACGTCTTCAGGTCACCATACAGCATAAATTCCATGACGGTTAACACAGGTTCGCCCTTGATGCACACCCCCAACAATTTAATGATGTTCTTATGCTCGAATCTCTTCATTACTTCAACTTCGCTAAGGAAATCTAATTTATCGTCGGTGGAGCTTCCAACTTTCAGTGTTTTCACGGCTACAGCGAGCCACCCTTTTTCAGCGAAGTACGCCTCACCACCGTAGACGGTACCGAATGCACCCTCCCCTAATTTTCGATTAATCACTACACTCTTTCGGGGTATTTCCCACTTGTCCAAATCAGAAGTGTCAGCGTGTGCGAAATCCAAGCCCAATGATTTGATGTACTTCTCGTGAAGACGCACTTTCTGTTCGTATCTGAACAAAATAAATTTAAAACATATTGAAATCGAATATAAAATCAAAGGATGGGTATACAATCATTGCGAGTTATACTCACTTTCTTTTAATGATGAAGAATCCAATGATCAAAATAACGCCGAGTAAACCGAAGCCGAGGAAATTAACTATAACAAAAGCGACTTCACAGGATACGTTCAAGAAATCAGCGAATCCGGCTATCACGCATCGTTGGGGTGGTTCTAAACCATCGTCGGGCATTGTCTTCGACAGCCACACGAAGGCGGACACGTTCAAGTCCAATCTACCACCGACCACTTCGTGTTTCGTTTCTGATACATTTGGGTAGAAATTACCGACCAGTCGGGTTTCGTTGTTGACGAATTGGACAATATTGATCACCGAGTATCTTGAAGGACCACCGAAGAATTTGATCCTCCCTGACACCTGAAACAAGTGTTTTATTTTCCTGTGTACGATAATAGATATCCTGTGATTTTCGATTTATTGATCATCACAGTAGAAGTAGTAATGAATAGTCAGACACAGATATTGTGTCTAATATTATGTTGGATAGACTTTAATAAAGATGGGCGATATTTGGATAGATCAATTTAATAAACAAAGATGTTAGGATAGGTTTTAATGAAGCTGAGGACAAATTTAATTAACAAAGATGCTGTTTGGAACAAATTTTAATAAAAATTGGTGATGTTAGAGCAGTTTCTTCTTAAAATAAATAAGGATAAAATAAAAATTAATTAAGGAATTATGTAATGTGGATAGATTTTAATAAACGTAGGTAATATAATTCAATGAAAAAAGGCTAAATTTAAAATAATTTTAATAAATGAAGATGTTGTTAGGATAGGGTTTAATGAAGGTAGGTATCATTAGGGTTAATTCTGATAAGGAAGGCTCAGACACAGGATGATATTAATCATCAGGGATACTAACTACTAATTTTTTAATTTCAAAGTCTGATTTTGGTATTTTGTATTAGTTGTAAGAGGGACAGGCCACATTTCTCTACGTACCCCATAGAAATCCATCGCGCCAATGATGTCCGTCAATCTATTGACAGTCTGACTACTATGAAGATCAAAGACGTAGCTCTGATTCTCCTTAAGAAGCCTATCCATCGCGTAAGCGTATGTCCACATGGCATCGTAGGCGAAACCAGCATAATTCGAAGGTGGTTGACGTTTCTGCTGACAATACTGCTCGTAACGATCGCGCCATTGTCTTACAGTTATTCCTTCTTGCATAATGTCGTTGTCCGGAGCGAAATACGCGTGCGACAGACCTAGGTGACCGTTTATGGCTTTGCTCATTTCCATTGTAGTACATGGCACCTGTTCCCCTTGTTGATTGTATCGGTCGGTGTCGTACCATTCCGGACGAAGCCAAAGAGGCAGAAACCAAACGTACCCCTTCAACGATTAAAAGTGAAATGTATTTTTGTAATAAAATAAATTTTGTATTGAAATTAATATAAAATAAATTTTATATTAAGATTAACGCAAAATGAATTTTATATTGAAATTAATATAAAATAAATTTTGTATTGAAATTAACATAAAATAAATTTTATATTAAGATTAATACAAAATAAATTTTATATTGAAATTAATATCGTTATTTTTTTATTGGTACCTGAACAGCAGTCATTTCTAATCTGTACGCCTCGCACATCACTTGCCGAGCTACTTGATCATACACATCAGCGATGATGATTTTTGCCCTTTTCTGCTTCAAATCTTGCAGGTACTGTAAAGTAGAATGCTCCCTCATTAGGTCTACCAACCGTATATCGTCGAGTTGTCAGCGACACGTGAGCATATGAAATTGACTCGCATTTACATAAAGATAGAAATCATCATACTTTTTCACGGCCCACGTTGCATGCCTGACGTTTGTCTATCGATATTTATAGACTTTTCCTTTACTAGTTTACGCATGTTTCGTTGCATCCGTTATAAATAATGTTTACCACGTTGAGTGCTACGAGAATCATTAATGACACGTGCGAGAAATTTTATGTAATTGAATAATTACAAGAAATTGAAATAGAATTTATAAATAGCATTGTTATAGTAAGTGTGTAGAAGAACTAATTAAAAATAAAAATTAAAAAGTTATTAGTACAACAATGTTTAAATTTTTTTTAATCACCATGGAATTCAACGTGTCAATATTATTCAAAAAAATAAAAAATGAATTGCCTCTACGTAAGGTAACCCATTTCGTTACCCTATATTATTACAACAATTTATGCATATGGAGGCGCCGTTATTTTCCATAATTCCCGAGTCTCTAATATCTATAATCTAAAACACCTCACGTGCAATTTATTCATCAAAATGAATAATTCACTGTTAGAACGATTATTGACGTTGCACTTAATCAACAACGGTACACTGCTACTTAAGTAGACAATGGGTATTCAAAAGTGCAGAGATACGAAACCGATATCAGTGAAACGAGTATCGATGAGAACATCATCGAGGTAACCCAAATTCATTTACCTTAGTCATCACATCAGCCTCCCGTTCTCTTGGGAATTTATTATTCGCCACGAACACGATACCATTGTCCCTCAACATGTCTTGCATGTAGGATATGTACTCCGTGTATTTCTGTCCGTCCTCCGTCAACGACGCCACTCGTCGCCATCCTAGTTTCTTCAACAGCTGCAGATAAACATGTTTGTACTGCTTGTTTTCGCCGATCGTACGGAAGAAGTACGGGTATTTCGTGCGATCGTTGAAGCTGGATCCTTCAGCGCTATAGCTGATGACGACCGTCTTGTAGTGCCTCGAAACTCCGACGAGTGGTTCCACGGTTTCCGAGCAAGCTGGTCCCAAGACACCGACCAGTTTATTGTACTGATTGTGAACTATGTAATTGATGAAGGACCTCATCACCATGTCCGATTTGCATTGACCGTCGTTAGCCAACAGGGCCAGATTGTAATCCCTGAGGACCGTATTGTTCAGGTTGATCGATTCCTTCGCCATTTTGGCTGCGATCAGGATCGATTTACCGGAATAAAACGCCTCGTTCATGGGGAATATTCCACCCACATAAAGAATATTTTTGTCAGCATTGTTCGGCATCCATACGTCCAGGGTGTAGTTCAAATTGTCCCTCAACCAATCGCACGCTATTTCCTCTTCGTCCATGGTTCCTGATAATTTGTTGTAACGATTGATCAGGTCCTCGTACATCTCGCCTGTGAACCTTGCGTGATTGATCGCCTCGAAGGCGAGCTTCGCGATGTACTCCAGCTTGGCCCAGACTAATTTCGTCAGCCTGTTGGATTCGTATTTGCAACCGACTTCGGTGGTTCTACTGCTGCAGCGGGGGAATTCGATGGTTGTGAAGTCGCGCTCGTTGGGTATCACGCTGCTTGGTGTCCAGTGCAAGATCACCAGAGATCTGGGGAATGAAAGGGGTATAGGTGAGGTTGAGCCTAGAGATTGGGGGAGTAGAAGGGGTCGTCGAGACTTGATGGGAGGATTTTAGAATTTTAGAATTTTAGAATTTTAGAATTTTAGAATCTTAGAATCTTAGAATCTTAGAATCTTAGAATCTTAGAATCTTAGAACCTCAGGATCTTAGAATCTTAGGATCTTAGGATCTCAGAATCTCAGAATCTTAGAATGTTAGAATCCAAGAATTTTAGAATCTTAGAATCTTAGAATCTTAGAATCCTAGAACCTTAGAATCTTAGAATCTTAGAATCTTAGAATCCTAGAACCTTAGAATCTTACAATTAAAATTCTAGAATCCTAATATCCTACAATTAGAATTTTAGAATCTAAGAATCTCAGAATCTCAGAATCTTAGAATCTTACAATTAGAATCTTAGAATCTTGGAATTCTAAAACTTTGAAGTGACCACTTCGTATTTTAGGAGAGAATATTATTCATAAATAAAAAATAGATTAAACTAATATACCTATTCGCATATGGCACCGTCGAGTATTCCCTGATCAACGTTTCAGTCAGATATTTCAGGTTCGGTCCGACCCAAATTACTTTTACATATAAATTTAATTCGTCGATATGTTCTCTCACATAGTCAGTTACATTTGGATAACTGGTCAATAGCAGAGCGCAAGGTTGACCCTGACATCGTTCCGGAACATACATTCCTTGCTGACAGTACGTTTCCCTGCAGTAGTAAGTTCTGTTGACCGGATTCATGGTAAAATTCTTGATTTTATTTAACGTGATTTCATCGACGTCGAATCGTGCCACTGTATCTCGTCTGGCGAAGGTTATCCAACTGTCACCGAGCCTGGATAACGATTCGGGAACGAACCAACCGAAATGACCTGGCGGTGCAATGGAACCGCATTCCTTCACGTCGTTCGAGTTTAACAATGGCATCGTGTCCAACTGTGGCGGGATCCACACCTCCATGTTCACCATTGACATCGGGAGTCTGGTGCACAAAATTAGCAATTTATTTTCGTGCCTTCCTTTTTTATATTCTAACGAAAACGGTGTTTGTAAAACCGCGTAAAAGTTAAATATAATTTTTGAATTTTGAAATTTAAAAATCATTATCTGCCAGTAGAAATATCATCAATTACAGAATATTTCAAGTTTCCAGCCTTTAATCTTAAAAGATCTCGATATACATTATATATCAATTTGTATGCAAATCCATCGAACTGTGATTCGCAAGATCCACATATAAAAAAAAATGTTGCTTCATACTTTTTCGAGCTGAATGTTATTTCATCGCGTAGCAATATCGTGTAATTAATATTAGATAGAATTTTGAAATTTTACATTGTCTGTCCAGTGAAAAAGGCGCCATCGGTCAACCTCCTGAAAGTGTCGCTCGCATTGAATTCATCTTCGATTTCAAAGACGGACACTCCCGTGTAACCGAGCACTTCCGTCAAGAAGATTTTCATTATTATCGTGGATAGCCTCTGCGTCACTCTGTCGGAAACCTCGAAATTAATGCTCAACGATTGTCCATCTATCTGGACCACTCTCTTCGGATTGACCTCTGTTGAAATGAATCGTACAAGTTTCAATTGATCTTTCAAAGATTGATTGACCTTTCTCGGTAAGGATGTAGGCACGAGGTTTGTCTTTAATTAAGTGATGATTGATTTACCTTCGAGCTTCGTTAGGCAACGGTTCGACATTACGATATTTGCGATGATCAACAGGACCAACACACCAAATATAGACCCAGCTCTCAGCATCTTGATTTTCTTCTCCTGCAAGATAAACAAAAATTTATTACTATCGAAGAAGATCCCCTATTGAATTATTTTTAATACAAATATATATTCTGTTGCTAGCTGGCAAAGTTTTATTTCTTTTTACTCAAACAGACTCAAGTGCACCTGTATCCTACAAACATTCGGTCATTTTTCTGTAGAACGAAACCTGAGATAAGTCTGAGCCTTATCTGTTGTACCACTAATATGACACCTTCAGAAGCACAAGTTGACATCCTTATCGTCAAATGGTACATGATATAAACTCTATCACCTAATTAGTAATAATATCTGAATTTCTTGTTTAATTATTATTTACAGAGATATCAATATTGATTGGAAATCGTAGGTACCTAACGACCGTGCGTCGCCGACTCTCCGGACGGATCCTTGGTACCAGCAGGTAAGCATGATGCAAAGAGTAAATTGACAAACAGGAAAGTTTCTAATTAGGGAATTGGATTTTGGTTTCAATGAAACTTTGTGGAATATAAAAATAGAACGGATGGTGAAATAAGAGTCATAAGGAGAAACTTTGTCGAAAGGTGATTTCCTCAGCCAGTTTAGACAGGTGGGGTGCGCGTCGACGGAGGAAGGCGACGACGACGTCGGGAAATATTTGCGCGCTAGCTAACGCGATTGTTTACAACGACGAACAGAAACAGCGCGACGACGAAGGTGACAAGAAGCAATGATCGCCACGAGTTATTCTTAGCAAACGGCAGGCGCTTTGACTTTTCAACCCAAGTGTCTCGTGGGCGAATGAACTGCGCCGTTTCTGCTGATCACCTCGTGATCCGATTCCCTTGCTCACTTTTATTTTCGATCGAAGCTGGCCAGCTGCGGAATCGTACACTGGTTTCTTGCGAACGCGACCACACTGACTAACGTGTCTTTCACGGAATGTGTGCATACTTATCGTCGCCAGTAACAAATTTATTTTTCACAATTACATTAAATCGACACCTGCGAGGAAGGTTTTTTAGGTGTCCGCCTCCGATTGTTTTGATTTTTGGGAAAAATATTTTGGCCCGTTTTTATATTTACGGGGTGAAACAACCCTCTAAACAACCCTCTATCTCGAAAGCTAGATAGAAGAAAACTTTTTAAGGCAAAGTTTCATGGTTTTTTATAAACATATAACAGCTGGCCATAAATTTGGTAAAAAATGATTTGTTTATAACAAAAAATTGGTTTATAACATTATTTTGAAAGCAATCACAATTTACATAATAACAAAAAAGAATATAAATCTTTTTCTGAATCCATTGATGTATTATATACTATGTTTGCCTCTTAAATTTTGCATATTTTAATATTATATATGCATCGCGCACATACGTCGGGTCGCGGTCCTACCCGATTCAATAACGTACGGTTAATATATTTTTTGCAACGATTTTCTTTCGCAAACAACATATATGACCAGCTACATTTTATTTATTTGTTTCTCTTGTTTTTATCACACTACAATCTATATGTATATCAAATGACCAACGATATTTTGTCGGCCGAGCATGAGTCATATCATATAACTCAAAATCGATATTAACGCCATGAAAAAGTGATACTAATTACACACTTAACAAACAGTAGACAATTAATCATATGTGTGTAACATGTGTAAACGTTTTGTGTGTATGAAATAAAAATTAAGTTAATAACACTCATCATTTCTCTTTTATTTCATTTCATTTCTGAATTTATTTTTTCACTTTTTTCCCATTGTTTTATCACATCATTATAACGTGATAACATATGGTGTGTAATTAGTAATATGCATTGATAACTTTTATTTGATTATGATTAAGATACACAATATTGCACCTGACCACAATATTGTGTCCTTAGCAGTCAAAGGGTTAATTAACTAATTAAGGGGTTAATTAACCCCTTGCCCTACAATATGGCGTTGCAGTCATGTGTCAAAATTACTTGGTACTTTCAGTGTGGTTGAATTTCGAGTTTAATTCTAATTATAATTTGCTTTGTCAGTCAAGGATGCATATTTCATTTTTCTTTATTGATTTTAAAATCAAAGCAACGAATAGTTAATTCTGACTGACGCAACTATCGAAAAAATCATTGGCGAAAGGGTTAATCTGCCCATCACTGCCTCAAGCGTAAAATGAGTGATCCAAAGAGCAAATTTCAATTTACAAACATCATCGTATAATAAAATCATTCTGAAATAGGTCAACGGGCTATCAAGATGAAAGTAAGTCGCCTGGCCGTGGCAACTGGCTAGTCATCGTCTGTTTTAGGCATTTGGCGTGGTATCATACAGTAAATTCGTCAACGATGATGACGATAGTTCTTCTAGTTTGTGCGTCATTCAGCTGCGCTATCGTTCGGATAATCGAATCATTTACGTGTTGCGAATAATTGGTAGCGTCAGCAGGCGAGTTCACGGTTACTGACAGAGCAGTTCTATCGAGTTTTACATTCTCCCGAAAATCACCAGTTAATTATAGAGTTTAATCTTCGTATCGTTTCATTGGTCGCAAAATTCCAGACCACAGAGAACTGATTGTTCGCGAACGTTCTTTTCTCTGGCCGTAATGTCATTTAATTCCGATGCTGAAAATGAAGTTTCTCGCATAGTTTTCTGATCGATTCGCGGAACAATCGGAACAAACAATTCTAGCTTACGAATAATGCTTCGCAGAATTTTAGAATCTCGGACTCTTAGAATTCTAGAATTTGAAAATGGTGAAAAAATTTGATAAGTGTATGAAGAACAGTTGCGAATCATTCGCCTCGCTAATCACGCTGATAAACCAAGTTTCACCACCTTATGCACCTCTGCTCGCCGTGTTTTACCTTTAATTGCGTATGTATTAATGAATATTGATTTTCCTGTACTAATAAATGTCCCCAACAGGGGCATCGTGGCATGCAATGTTGCTCCATTTCGAGAAACTAAAACGTAAGAGCTTGAACTTAATTTATATAAATTGAAATCAAATTCGGAAATTGTAAAATTTGTAAATTTGAAAAGTGTTTTATAACTAAGACGTAAGAGCTTGAATTTAATTTATATTAATTAAAACCAAATTCGGAAGTTGAAAAATTTATAAATTTGGAAAATGTTTCATTGTAAATTTGAAAAGTGTTGCATAACTAACAATAAGACATAAGAGCTTGAACTTAATTTATATTAATTAAATCCAAATTCGAAAGTTGAAAAGTTTGCAAATTTGGAAAGTGTTCATCAATTTCAAACATTTGATCCAAAAATCCTCGATCAATTTTGGTGAATGAGCTGTCCAAATTTTAATTCATAATCTCGAGGAGATTAATCGGAAAAGGAAGAGTCATCGTCAACATTCTCTGGAAATCATTTAAATCGTGGGATTCGTCGATGTAACGCACGCCACTGAACCCGATCGTGTATGTACATATTCCGAATAAGCTCGATAACCAGGCTGAACAGTGTACTTGACAGCGATACCGCAATTTATCGGAACTAGCACAGATATTTTCATCGGCGTTGCGTCACGCGTAGACCATTATGGAGGAATGAACGAGGAGAAACTGATCGTTCCGAGGTGGGCGACAAATGACGCATGACAAGACATTGATCGCGATTTACTTCCAGCATTGAAACCTACCTGACCTACGACCTGTGTCATCGTCGATGAATAAAACATTAAGGGAGACCAGTTGTCGATTAAAATAATTCGATTAACCTTTATCGGAACCGTCAGGACCTGCATCTTATTTTCGTTTCACTTTGAGATTTTCTTCTTCGCTACAAAAAGTTATCACCGCGAAACGCAGGTTTTAATTAGCTTATCTGTCATCGTTGATAAGGATTTATTAACCCTTTTGCTATCATTGGCGAGGATTAACCCTTTTGCTATCATGGGCACTATTAACCTTTTTGCTATCATTGGCGATGATTAACCCTTTTTGTGCTTTAAGCAAGGGATGGCCAATTTCATTATACATATGATCAATTATTTTACTTAAAATATTTTCTCTCTGATGCGAAAGGCGAATTGTTGAATACTAAAGGAGCCATTGCCATTTATTTCTATAAGTGGCATTTGTGCCTTAAAACCGTCTCCCGTGGGCTATGTTCGACCAAAAATCGTTTCGCGATCGACTTTTTGGCCATTCCTGCTCTAAACTTCTTTAGTTTCCTAAATGCAACTTCCGCCATCATAGCAAATGTTCGACATTGCTGAATACTATTGAATTTTTCGACGTAATTCCATGAATGGTTTCTGAAGATATATTTATACACGTGAGAATGAAAAGAATAAAATGTCGTGTCGTTCAATGTGGATACCGAGGTCGCCTCTTCTCCCGTCTATTTCTAGAGCGAAAGCAGATCTCGGAGAAAGAAGCAACATTCCGATGCTCTTATGCGAAGACATTCTCCTACGCAGAGAATAAATGAGGTACGTCCAGTATTACAATTTTAGCACGCACCTGTGTGATGCGAAATGTTGATTGAATCAATGAATTAACGAACTGAACTCCTAGAAATGTTACGTATTAATAATAGAACTGACATTACTAATCTCGGCTCTATATATTACAATATTTTTCCTCCTAATTAATTCTTCCATGCATTTTTGATAAGTGATCAAATTTATTATACTTGGATCTCGAAAGTTAGAAAACAGGAAAGAAAGGAGGAAAGAAATTATTTTTCAACTCTCGGGAGTTCTTTCTGTGTTGAAAACAACTTTGATACAATCACAGCAGTCTGACTTGATTTTACGCGCGAGATATTCCGAGAAAGCGGAAAAAACTATTGGTACGTAGTAAATTATGGGCAAAGTTTACAAAGATATCGTGGAACTGTAAGTAAAAATCACGTGTGTAACCGTGGAAGGATCATCAGTGCCATTGGCCTTTTATTCCACGATGGCGCCAACCATCGCGTTCGGTATTCGTTTGGCCTTGCTTGCCTCGTTGATAGCGTGGAAAAACACACTCGTGCAAAAACACGCTCGATTGCATACGAATGAATTTACGCACGATGAACACGCGTGTTGAATTTGGCACTGTTTCGAATCGGAGATGATATGTTTGGCTGCTAACACGTTATGGAGACGAATCGAGGGTGATTCCTGCACTGGAATCGAGGAGAAATCAATTTTTTTTATTTGTTAACAAAATATTTGGGAAAATTGGGGATGAGACCCTTCCATTTCATTGATTAAACAACCCTTCTGAATCCCCTTGAATTAACAACCCTCGT
The DNA here is from genome assembly GCF_051020975.1 of Osmia lignaria lignaria. Taxonomy (NCBI): domain Eukaryota; kingdom Metazoa; phylum Arthropoda; class Insecta; order Hymenoptera; family Megachilidae; genus Osmia; species Osmia lignaria. Next base: position 6,619,135 of record NC_135035.1, read on the forward strand.
CTCTTTCAAGTAATACTGGAGGGTTGAAACATTTAATTAGAGGAAGATTTGGGAATTTAAATATTCTTTGATGTGGATCGATGATGGAGTATTTTTAGAATAAAGAAGTAATGAAAAATAAGAATTTTAACAATAACATCTTCTTATATAAAATTACAATAATTAATCACAGTGTTTTAAACAATCTTCATTATTTAATTCATAATTTGCCAAAAACCCTCGTCTCTTTGAAATAATACCAGAGAAGGTTGAAATATTTAATTAGGGGCAGATTTTGGAATTTAAATATTCTTTAATGTAGATTGGTGATGAAATATTTTTGGAATAATGAAGTAGTAGAAAATGGGAATTTTCACAAGATACATCTTTTATGAAATTACAAAAATTAACCACAGTGTTTTGAACAATCTGCATTATTGAATTCCTGATGTGCTAAATTGTGTATCTCTTAACAAACAACGGTATCCATCAACTCAGCTTTCGATCGGCGTCGCTGTTCAAATACAACGAAATCAAGATAAGGAAAGTGAGAAGAAGCAGAGGAAGGAAAGCAACCGCGAAACAGTCTTATCAATTGTTTTTCCCGACAACACGGAAATGCAATTCGTTACTGTTTATTGCGGCCGATAACCGGTGATATCGGTGATGAACAGAGACGAAATTTATTTCACCGATCGCTTGGAAACGATGACCCGTGTTATATGGATAAGGCACTTGCGATCGAAGGCATTCAACCGCTTTGTTGGACGTTAATGACAGACACCAATATCCACCTCGACACAATGACATGATAATGGTAATCTCTTCTATGTGAACGAGCAGATATCTGTTTAATCGAATCAGGGGTCAACCAGCCGTTCGGAGGCGGTTTGCGTCATCAGGGGTTGCATGCGACTCGAGCTACTAATAAATCGTCAATTGAATATAGTGTATATTATTTGAAGAGTGCCGTTTTATAAATTAAAATGCCAATTTAATTTCCTATTGCCTGAAAAAATATTTTTATTTCCGCAGTATATGAATAGTAACATTTTTGGCAGCTACTGCAGGAAATATGGAACAATATAAAATTAGAAACTATTGAAAAACTCATTGCCAAAATCCCGAGAATACACCAAGCCGTAACTAAAAGTAAGACAAAGTTGCATATTGTAATAAGAAAAGAACATTCTAAGGTAATCAATCTAAAAAAAAATATAGCATGAAATTAAACTGAAAATTAACTTTATCTGTACGATATTACGAGCATGTCGACATGCGATTTTGTTTACATTAAATCAATTGCGAAACGCCTGGTTACTTATCAATTGCCTTAATTTGGGTTAGTATATTTTAATCGAAACAAGCGAGATCCGCACAGTCCAATATTACTTAAAGTACATACATACTTATTTGATATCGAAGTATCGATGAACTGATTAACAGCAGTTTATAAGAAGTTATATTATCAATTCTTTGATTCGAAATACATTGCTGTCCAATCGTTTCAATTTATAATAAGAAAAATGATGTCGACTTGGAGGGCCCTGTATATTCGAAGTGATTGATAGCTCATCACTAAAACCCTTTAATCCTTTCAGTCATCACATTATAATACCGTTCTGAATAATCATTATTTAAAACCTGCATTCTACGATAATACAACGGACACATTACAAGACTTTTTGGTACGTTGGGTATCTCAGTGGAGATGACCATATATAGTCAGACGCATCAAGTGGAATTAACTCTTTGACTGCTATGGACGCACATATGCGTCAGATGAAAGCTACCTATGCTATGAACGTACATATGCGTTGTATATCTTAATCACACTTAAATAAAAATGATCGATGCACGTTACTAATTACACACCATATATTATCAGATTATAATGATGTGATAAGACAATGGAAAACAAAATGAAAAAATACATTGAGAAACGAAGCGAAATAAAAAAAGAAATATGATAAATGTTATTGACTTAATTCTTATTTGATACACAGAACGTTCAAGACTAAAGTACTTAGCAATCAAAGGGTTAATTAATTTGGCAACCAAATCCACCGCAATATTTCAATAACAATGTACTAAAAATCCTTCTCATTTTCAAGATCAAAAGAGGATTATCGATCCCGATCAGTCTTCCTATCTACTTACGATTCACATCAATAAAGTCAACGAACCGTTTTTCGTCTGGACCAAGCAACGATACTCTCTCTGGCCAGGGACGCCAGCAACACCTATTCTCCCGTTCCAGCTCAGCTGACGTAATTACACGAAAAATCCCGTGTCGTATAACGAAACAACATTATCGTCTGTCGGTGTATAGAGTACACTCCGACGATAAAAGTACGCACGAAACGGCACGGAACGGTTGCCGTTCGTGCCGCTTTGACGTCACGATGACACTTGTTTGCCTGCACGACAATCGTGTGTGTACATACACGAATCGATAACGATAAACAGCGAACGGTGTGTCTGCTGAAAATAGATCCGACGATTTGTCAATGAAGCAAAGTGGACACACGTTTCGACCACTCGTACCTTCGCGAATGTTGTTCCTTTTTTGCTGTTCAACATTATTCCACAACACCGTGAGACAATTCGCGTGAATCGATTCGGGCGCTGACGCACGCGCGAGTTTTCGAACCGGGACCAAGCTCGGGACACTGTCAATAATCTTGGATTTCTTGCGATCGCATGCTACCAGCTCTCCTCCGCCTCGCAAAAAGCACCACGGCCAAGGTTAACGCTGATAAATCGATGCGAACCAACCGGAGAAAGTACCGATGAAACAACGAAGAACGTTGTTTTTCGTTCGTCGAACGAGAAAGAGAGATACTATACAGTCTGGAGGAGCGTTCGCGGGGATCACTGACCGGTTAACCTTGCACGACACTTTGAAACCGGGAAAGCTAGACAGGTCGTTTGGAAATTTTTATTGATCTTGAAAATCAAGCTCTATCTATTTGCGGATGTGCAAATCAGGTGTCTACATTTTAACCTTTAGACAGCCGAGATTTTTCCTTAAAATGAGAGATTTTGTTTCTACAAAATTCATATACAGTGGGCCGCAAAAGTATTTGGACACCGTTTGAAATAGAATATCTTATTTAAAATTGGACCAAAGGACTTAAGGTTTTTTGAGAAGCTATACAAATTAATTTACTAAGATATGTGCTTCTGTTGTTTGAAATAATTACAATTTATCGAAATCGCGATAAAAAGAGTAAAAGGCAATTTTTCAACTTTTCATCAGAGCCTGTAATGAAAATTTAAAATATGACATTTGCAAATTTAAGTATGTTACGTGCATGCTGAAAATTTCATCGAGATCAATGCACTTAGAAGTTACAAGTTATAACTTTTAAATGCGTTTACCGATCTCGATGAAATTTTCAGCATGCACATAATTTATTTTGATCTACGAAAGACATTTTAAATTTTACATTTAACAATGTTACAACAAGTATTTTGTCCAAGTATTTTTTGTTTACAAAGAAAGGTAGTAACAATGCACTTAGAAAGAACAGTGTCATAAATTAAGCTTATTATGACATCTGATTTCATCTGTGAAACATTGTTCAGTGATTAACGTTTCGAAGTTAAAATAATTAAGAAAGAAAAGGGAGGGGATGATTTCTCGAGGCGCGTCTGACCATACAGGGCAATTTCTACTTAATTTGACTGTCGTGTAGAGATCACCAGTCGCCAGCACTACCAATTTAATATAATTAAATAACTAGAAGAAAAATTGACTTATAAGGTAGTATGGTATTAATAATGTAAAGTAATGCAGCAATGTCGACATGTAAATACACTTTACCCCACGTGTGTATTATAAAAAAATGATTTATTATTCGAAATAAAAAATGTATCTGTTTTACTGTTTGTATTTTATTACGTGTATATCTACGTATGAGGTAAAATAATAAATCTTTACGTTGCACGAATGGACGTAATCGTTTCTGAACTGTTTTTACGACAGCCTATCGATAAACAAGTTTCTGTTCCCGCAATCGAAATCGTACGATATTTAAATACAACTTAACACTTTGCGGACGAACGGTGTTTACGATAAACGTGCTTTTACCAACCACGGCCATCGGTTCGAGTCTAGACGCCGGTTTACCACTTTTGACAAAAAATATATTGAACGACTAGGAGCAGAAGAATCCACGGTGTCGCGTATAAATCTCGGGTCAAACGTCGTTTAATGGTTCAGCCTAGACTCGCAATCAGATGAAAGCATGAAATATTGAATAGCCTCTTGAAGAAATAAAATTGAAATGTCATCGTGATAGTTGACGCTTTTAACCCTTCCTTGCATGACAAATCAATGTGCGAAATGAAGTTGCAAGTTTGTCGACAATATAAGAATCATTATATAAACAGTTATTTCTATTTCAAGGCAAATTAATTCAGCTTTCCTGTTCGAGCTTCCTTGAATTTTGGGTTCAATTACCCAAACTTTTTTATTTAACCAGATATACTTCACAGAGACTCGATAAGAAGGTTAAAATCCGGCGTCCACGATGGTATCGTACAATTTTAGCACGCTTACTTGTCGTTAACTATCCAAATAACTCCTTTCTATAGATTATCTCCAAAATGAAACGTGATTGTACAAGTGTCAAAAGGAAAGATAACGAATATGTCAGTGGACTTTCAAAATTTATCCAATAGAATCATAAGTGTATTTACAGGATCAGCTTACCTTGAATATTAAAAAATTTCGGATAAAATAGAAGAACGCAAAGTTGCTAAAATCTTCGAGTGTCAGGAGTGAAATAATTTATTCAAGGAATGCCTCGTCAAACCGATATTTACAAATTCAGCTACCGAAAGGGGCGGTGCTAGTGATGTCACGATACGTTACGAAAATATTAATGAAATGTAATAATAACCTTCTTGTTTGTCTGAAACGTTTTCAGCGATAAACGCCGACCCGTGCACGCGCGTTCTATATCGCCAGATAACTGTTTGCAGGGGAACACTGTCGCAAATGTATATATTAGAAGGTTAACGTTTTTTTGTTCCAACTTATTGATCAGAGCCACCCACGCAGTCTGATAAGCTCTACTAAAAACCAGATAGAATCGTTTCGCCCTTTTACCGACCTTTATCTCGTTACTCGGTAAGTCACTCGTACATCCTCGCCATGGTAACGTGTTATTGTGACATTACGATTAACCCTTTCCCAGAACATTTTCTTTTACTCGCGGCTGGTTATTTGTGTGATTTATACAAATGACAGAACGTTCGAATGTAATAAATAACTTTTCAACGAATCGAAGAATATCCTTTTGACGTTGAATTACGTCTATGGACTTCTGTTTATGAAAAAATTATTTTGCTGTTCAGCTGAATAGGAAATTGTGTATTGTGGAGGTATTCAAAGCTGTACTGGTTTAAAAAATTGGCGATTTTTCAAAAAATACAATGAATGATGACGGTTTTTGGAGAGTGGATGGAGAGTGGATGGGCAGCGGATGGAGAGTGGATGGACAGCGGATGGACAGCGGATGGAAAGTGTTCTAAAGTATACCGATAAATAAAACTCTTTAACACACGTTCGTCTAACTGTGCTATGAATAAAAAAGGAAATACGAGAAACTGAAACAATAACGAATTCCGATCGCGTTATTGCATTCCACGCAGTACGAGGTTTCAAAGAATTACATAGTGCGCAGCGTGGAAACAGAAATTTTTCTCGTTAAAAACACACACGCTGAAAGTTCCACGAAACTTCATAAAAATCTTCCAACAGCATGGGCAAACAGTTGTCCGGTCGTAATCCGTCTGAGGAAAACAGCGGATATCTCCTCGGACGGGAAGAACGACGCAAGAGAAAATTGTCTTTCAAATCTCTGGTAATTAAAAGACGTATTTATACACTGCAATCACGACCCTCGGGAACAGAGAATGCTGCACGCACAAAGGTGCCCATCCACCATGGCAATGAAATCAAGGCTCTTCGAATAACTGCACCTTGTTCAACGGAATTGCAACGGCGAGCCGTCGGTCCTGTAAACAAGTTTCATATTCATGCTAATGTCACGTGGTATTCTGCGTGGCGACTATATATACCTTGTGTACGCTGCTCGATTTCCTACACGTTTGCCAGGAAAACAGGGAAAATACAATCTCGTTCGCAACTGCTTTACGAGGCATAGTTGCATTGAAATGTCGTGGGTGTTACCGGTGAACCACATTTGTCAGTGATGTTAATGGGAATTAACCGATGGCTATGTGAACATTTTATTGAATACTCAAAAGAAAAAACTGAGATCATCTGATGTTATTGGCAATATGTATTGGCGTAGTTCGGATCTTCCTTTTGGGGGTAGGCCCGCCCTCCTCCCAGTTACGTCAATGGTAATGTAATATATTTAAAAAAGTGGAAATTAGTGAACTATGTCTCCGCTTTATCAGATAATCAAACGAGGAAAAATGAACAGAAATTCTACTTATCATTAATGTTATGTCAGTAGCATGATATAATAAATTAAAGACACTATCACGAATGTCACTGATCGTTACAATAAAATTTTATCAAATGGAAAATGAAGTTTCAAAAATTTTCACTTCGACGTCATAGTTCTGGATCTCTAAAATCATTCCCATACTTGATGCGTCATCGTTACATGATGATTGCTACGTAGTACGAAGATATTTCCGATCGTTTACGAAAAACAGCCTTGAATTCGGCCAACTCACCGTGATGCTAATTCAAAGCGTGTAAATATAATTAGAACCATTGCTTGCGAGATACGCGCTACACTTTACACGATTTACACACCTCTATAAAACAGATCTGATTATTTTTCTCGAAGAATATAAAGAGTAGTTACGGTACGATTTACGGGTGCGTGAGTTACATTATCGCTTGTGTAATTCATGTGCAAGTACTTTGCAAATATATAGACTTAAAGTGGAAAGAAATGTCCTTAGCTATTTACTTTTGGTCTTGGAGGACCAAGAGAATTCTGGGGAACTTAATACTAGGACTACCAAACCAGTCAAAATGATTGGTTTCAAGTTTCTTATTCTAATTTATAAATTTTATCAGGGTATTTTATTGAATTGTATGTTGGTTTTGTCGAAATAGAGAACGGATGTAAAAACAGGCATTGTATAGAATGCCTGGCGTTTTTGGGCAAAGTCTGACTTATTTCATTGTGCGCAATACCTAGGCATTATATAGAATGACAAATGCTGTTTAGGCAAAGGATTAAAAGAGAGTTTGCGAGATGTTAGCGGTAGCATGGATTTATGATAGGGACTTGAACTGCATGAGATCTTGAAAGAGGGTGAATGAGATTAAAGCGAGTGACCAAGGATGGCTGATGACCACGTTGGGTCTCCCAGCTATCAGATATCGAAGGATTGCTTGATTGAATGAAGAGTGTTTAGAGAAGACAAGCGACCCGACTTCCATATTGCTAAACAACGAAGACTTTGTTCCCAAGGGATCTGGCCATGGAACAGGGAAGGCATTGCCTTCTGGTAAGAGGACTGTGATGAACCCCATACTAAAGAGAGCATCTTCTAACATATATGAAAAAGAAAGAAATACAAAATAAGGGATAGGACTTTTTTATTGAGGAAAACAAGAGAAAATAAAATATAAACCTATTTGTTGCAACAAAAAAGGAAAAAGATTTTCATTAAAAAGTAGAACTTAAAAAAAGGATCATGAAAAGGTCTTCATTAAAAATACATAAACGAAGAAAAGAAAATACTAAGTGACATTAGAAACGCCATTAGAATGCATACAATCCCTGCTTTTCATATTAAATTATGTTGTATTCTACTTAACCCTCTACATTATTTTGTGCATCAAACGTGGGTAGTTCTAGTGTTAAAAAAAGCCTAGGGAGAATCTAGGAAGAGCTTAACCTAGAACCCTCTGTCCCACACTTAAAGTGCCTAAGGAGAGCCTAGGAGAAGCCTAAGAATAAATCTGAAAGAATCTATGAATAACCTAATCTAGAACCTCCTGTCCACCTAGAAGAAGCCTCTATTGCCCGATAGTGTACATACTGAACCCAATCGACCCAACTCCTGAGCATCCTTCTCTTCAGGTTCTCGTAGCGCGTGAACATAGGTGCCAGACTATCTGACCGATCGCGAGGTGTCAAGGCCAGGCATAGACTATAGTTCTCAGTGCGCAGGTGGGTGGGTGTAAGTCATCGACCCGCTTTGTGCACACGTCTGCAATAAGCCAGACCCGTCTACTCGCCTGTTTGCTTCGATACGCGTATCAGAGCTCGGATGGGAAGACAGGTCGAGGAGACGTCACAAAGGTAAACGTCCGTAGCAACTGGTTAACGTGACCGCTCGATTATGGCGAACACCACCGTCGAAAACGTTTCGAGTGACGCAACGGCGCGGGCGTCGCGAAGAAATATTTGGCATGCGACGCGGAGAGCTCGCCTCTGCTTTGCTCGTGTAGCAACGATGCGGAATAAGGTAACGGGATAAATAGATGAATAAGATACGCAGTACAACGGCTCGACTATGGTAGTACACGTGGAAGTAAACATTATTTGCGTCGAAATGTTGGAGTACGAAGGCCGCGGACGGTTTCTGCTATTCGCACGAGCGAACGGAAGATTTATGCCCGCAAGCAGTAAACTCACCGGACTCGATAAGCCGTATGTGTCTCTGTTCCGAGCAAAAGACCGATAACAATGTGTTTGTCAGGAAAATGACTGTTTTTCTTCTTTTGTTTTATCACCGGCACCGATCGTCTGCTGCGGTATGCAGTCGTTTCATTGTACAGTATCGAGCAAAGCAATATGCTAACAAATGTTTTTCATATGAATAAAAGAAGGAAATTCGACTGGCAACAATAACATCAAACCCAATACTTTTCATTGTTATTTATAGAAACGTGTTTTCTATCTCGAGAATAAAAGGAACTTGAACCTGTTACCTTTCGCTTTTTTAAATGGCCGCTTAACGTCAGTATTCGGTGAATATAAAATAACCGATCAACGATTTAGAAAATATCTTCTTTCCTCGGATACGTTTATAAACAAAATTAAGGAGGTAAAGATGACGAATGATTTTCAGTGTAAGCATGTTCGAAGGTGAAATGTCGATAATGAAGCGCGCAAAAAAGAAACGTCAAATGGAACGATAATTGCGATGGTCGGTACCAATTTAACGATCATCGTTTTGCGCCCGGTCACGTCACGTTAATGAACAATTCTGACCAACGTCCGTGCCAACTATAGTAACGACGCGTGGCTATAAAAAGTACGCTTCTTCGGCGTCGTAATCAGCCAGCTAAAACGTGTGCGACGTCCCTGACACGCGAGTCTCTCAATCTACGACGAAAGTGACTCTTCTACTAGTCTTGCGCGTGTAGATGTCCTATACGTATTTACGAATCGGATCTACGACCTGCAAGCCAGTTCGAATTGCACCATCGAGGTACAGCTTGCACTTTCGACGCTTGAAAACAACGTGTTTAGCAGCTGATTTGAACTTCTGTGTCATTCGGTCATCATGTCATTCTTTACTTATGATTAGGGGTTGAAGGAATCTATCAACTATACTCTGAACTTTGAGATTAATACTAGAATTACCAACGTTTGATGTACACTTATTTTTCAGTTGAAAATAATATAGAAAATTAAATGGATAAATGATGAAACATCATTTATTATATACAATCATTCTTTATCCCATTTCAACAAAAATACCTTGATAAAATTTATAATTTAAAATGGAAAATTCAAAACTCAATTTTGACTAATTTGGTAGTTCTAGTATTAATAGATTGATTATTATAGGATCATGACTGATGTTATATAGTTAATTTCTTACAATTCATTTTATGGTAATACTTTGATAAAATATATAATTTAAAATAAAAAACTTAAAACTCAATTTTGACTAATTTGGTAGTTCTAGTATTAATAGATTGATTATTATAGGATCATAATTGATGTTATATAGTTAATTTCTTACAATTCATTTTATGGTAATACTTTGATAAAATTTATAATTTAAAACAAAAAACTCAAAACTCGATTTTGATTGGTTTGATAGTTCTAGTATTAATAGTTTAACTAAATACTACAAGTTCATTAATAATTGACGTTGCATAATTAATTTCTTGCAATTCATTTTATGGTAATTATTAGTTGACATCATTAATACTCAATAACAGACCGGTATACTTTTATGATATAAAAGTGGATCAAAATCGAAAGGGACCAAGGCCTTTTTCTTACCAGGTCGATCGAACACTGTCTGATCACATCACGCCCCTTTCTACTTTTATCCTCCAGTCTGATCCCATTTCCATCGAAAGCAATTCATTCTGCGTAACATTTCCAATCTTACTCATTCTACTGTTATTGCATCAGGTTGGCTATGTAATCAGTAGATTAAGAATCTTTATGTAAATATATACAGAGTGGACCATTTAAATGTACCCCTTGAGATAGTATAACTTCGTCCTGTCGTAGAACTGAATAATTACAGACATAAAATAAATTAAGTTCTTTTATTAGGCACTTTTTCCAAAAAAATACGTTAGCTTACATGTTTTCAAAATTGTCACGCACGAGAACGAGGGAAATACGTAATGTGTTCCCGCTTGCCAATTCCTGAGTATATATACCGGGAATGACAGAAGGGAAGGGAGCATGACTATTCGGGTGAACTTTACCCTGGATAAGTAAAGACAGATGACTAGTGTCATCGCAAATAGTATGATTTGCATTTGGCCAGTGACAATGTTTAGGGAACGGAGTCCACAGTCCTAAGGACTTTTTCTATGAAATCGTAAATGGTCCATCCTGCATATTTTTTTCTTCAACCCTTTGTTTTATAATATCGAATCACACTCGTGACGCAAGTTTAAATGTGTCAAAATTGACTGGTATTTTTATTATGATTGAATTTTCAGTTTAATTATAATTATAATTTGTCCAATAAAAGATTGTCGAATACCACCTATGCTTGATATTTCAATTTTCCTTACTTGTTTTAAAATTCAAGAAATGAATAGTTAACCCTAACTGACGTAAACTACAAAGAAAATCATAGAAGGGATTAAGTTAACTTGAAAGTATTTCAATTCATGTTTCATACGTGACACGTGATTTCGCAATGCTTTTCATAGATCATAAATGCATAAACATCCGCAGTCAATGTAATCAGACAAGAATATTGCGATTCGGGAAAATAGTTTTCCGGAAAACAGATAGTTTAATGAAAAATGACTTGCGTTTTCCAGCTTATTTGCCAATCTAGATAAATAACGCGTATCAATGATACTGTGCTTATCTGTAGCACGAGAACCAACGAACCATATAGCAACAACAAGATTCGAGTATAAATTTTCATTCTGAACATGGTTGAGAGAGTATTGCAAGAATGAACGAAATAATAGGAAGATTTTAGTAGGTCATGTAACCTGTATATTTCAATGAGTCGAAAAACATTTTTGGACCGATGAAAGCGTTGAATAAAATCTACTGGTTGCGCAACCGAACATATTCACAAAGGAAACATTATTCAGGGAACCCTCGAGAAATATCTCCTGCTAAATCCTCTGATTTCTGATGGTTTACACAATGATTGAAAAATCTAGCAGCTGTCAAACTCACCCCTTGTCACGTTACGAGTTATCTACCCTCGGTTGTTAAATATCACATTATTCAATTTTGCTAAAATAACTACTATAGCAAATTGAAATGAGGGTATTCCAAATGAGTGATAAAATATTAATGTTATAGCTTGGGTATAGCCCATTATATTTGAATAAACTTCTGTGTCCCCCAGACATCTACAATTTCCCTTATATCAAACTGAATGCATAATAATATAAAATTATTAAGAATAGAGCCGTTAATTTTACATCGACAATGAATATCATGTTTTTTAGAAAGTCAATGTATTTAAATTTCGCGATTGGAATAAATTATTTCAAACTTTGCAACAATGTAACTTGTTTCCAGTTTTATAAATATTTATACAAGGCCTACGTAGTATTTTTCTATCCTGATTGTAGAATAATAATACGTAGAATTTAGCTGAATATGTATGTAGTTTTCATATTTCTTCAGGTCACTGCGACTCAAAAATAGCAGTATTAAATTGTAAATACTGCGGCAAGAGGGGTGCGAATATTTTTTTCTAATTTATTTGAAATTGGTAAAAATGGTTCACGTGATATTTTTCTATCCTGATTGTAGAATATATGTGTAGTTTTTCATATTCTATTAGATCACTGTGACCCGAAAACAACGGAATTAAATTGAGGATCCTGCGGCAAGAGGGATGCGAATCTTTTTTTAACCCTTAGCTGGCACTGTGGGATATGAGACCCTAGCTAATTCAGCTTTTTTCCTTTTTGGCTAAAATTGGTCTCTTCATATCTCCAAATAAATACCTTTATTGAAACAACGACTTTTGTACTATTTTTTCCCTTGAAATGTTTAATCTCAAGAGTTTTCAGCTAAAATTTTAGCTCTTTATATGAAAATTTGAAAAATTTATAAATTTTTTGTGGAAACTGTCATTTGTTCGATTTTTCTACGTTTTTCAATTTCTTTACATACGCAATATTTACTTTTACTAAAATTAGCTATGAAATATGTTAAAATAACTTTCAAAGATTATCTAGGAATTTTTTCAAGTTAAAATAATGAATAGCTTCTTCGCAGGAAATATTTTAGTGATTGGGGTCTTAAGCGTCCCAGTGTGCCAGCCATGTTATTCTGGTGAAACATGCCAGCTAAGGATTAATTTACTTGAAATTGATAAAAATGGAGCTGAACCCTTTTAGACGTAAGGTCTGTATGATGAATTATTAAATACCAAAGCAAAGAGGATTGGTTTAACGAGGTACGTTACGCTGGCGCCTGCGAAACGAACGTTCACAGTGGCTCCGATTCATTTCCGGTTACCGTAGCTATCTTCCTGGCGGGGAATTCTTCGTCAAAAAATAGCACCGTCACAGTTATCGTCATCGTCATCATCGACTAGTGAGTCATTGAACGCGACGAAAAAGGACACAGCTCCAAAAAGTCTACAGTTAAAAACTAGCTCTAGATTAGAAGGTACACAGATACAATGACCGATGCAGTTGTAATCTGATCGATTCCTGTAAATGTATCACTTTCCGACAAACCAGTTTATGTAAATAGACAGGCAACGTAATTCTTTGGAAAATCCAAACGTGATGTAACCCACGTTGCAACAGATAAAGCGACTACTGATTTCCTTCCTGCTGAAGCGGAATTTCAACGAGAACGGATATCTTTCAACGAAATAAAGGCAGGAATTGCAACAAAGTTGCTGGATTAGAGATAATAAACACTTAGTCTTTGACAGCTTGATTACTATACTGAAATTGTTGAAAATTTCATTTTAATAGCTTAGAAAAGAATTTACAATGAAACTCGTTGGAATTCTAATAACAAGTGCAAATTCCATATTCTCTAGAAGTATGACTAGAGCCGTATGAAAATTCCAAGTATAACCCTTGTTTATACGGAAAATGATTCACTAGAGATCTAAGAATGCGCTGATACCGTAATCAGTAAAAATCGGTTGCAAACATTTCAACTGTGTAGTTTGATCGGTTCGAAACGTATCAATGAATAACGCAACTAGTACGAGAAATGAAGTAACTTTCCGCGAAACGGACTATTTACGCCGAATAGATTCGACGAATTAATTACACAATATTCAGCCTCGAGAAACGTCAATAATCTCGTTCAAGCTCGTCAGAGCGCAACCAAACATCGTCAAAATCTTATTTGAGACACGTTCGTGATACAATTTTGTTATTCCCTGTATGTTTGTAAACATGACAAATATCTTACATAATTGTCCAGTTAAATGTCGTTAAAACAACGATACATTAGATTCTCCCTTATATGACCTAATTAGGAAACGAAACATTCCAATAAACAGAGACAAAAACACTCTCTGTTATTTTTCTTGGAAGGAAAAAGAAGTCAATAACGTTTCAATGGAAATCCCGGAGGAAAAAACATGGCGCCTCTAATGTCGGATGTCAACGACAGAACTGCTAAGCAGACACCGCGAGTTAAGGCTGCCTCGCGAACAAACAAGTCTCTTTTTTTTCTGCAAATCATTGACTGCACCGGTGCAGTTTACTTGTACCCGTTGCCGAGCACCGTGACAATGACTATCGTAGGCAAGGTCGACCGATTGGAGTCGAGAAACGGTGAAGAAAACGGTAGGAGGGGAGAGCCAGGCAAGGTCGCGAGGACTGATAGAACAGGAAGGAGTAGATTCTTGACTATCGAATTTTATTCTTGACACGAGTCCGCATTCTCAGCTAGAAAATATGGCTTATTTTTACGGTTGGTCACACCGTGTGAAAGTTTCACGCGTTGAATACCTTGGGTGCCATTATCAGACAAAAACGCTGCTCGTTTAAGAGGGCGGAGTGGTACCGATTCGAGTAACTAGGATTTTTCATAGGACGGATCAGGTACTTTAATTTTATTAACAGTGTCGAGTGTTTAATATTTTGCATTTTGCATTAAAATTTAGAAATTTTATAATTTTAGAGTAGTAAAAGAGTCCAGTAGAAATTTTTTTGTCAGCTCCAACGCGCACTTATTTTCAAGAGAACTTCATTTGTTTGATGAAAAGGCACACGCACAATCTGCGAATCGTGCAGGTAGGTCAACACGAATATCTGATCCGCTGGTATTTCGCGGAGACGAGCCACGCGTCACGGTTATGGGACGAAAATATTTATTCGCACGGGAGATACAGACGACGAAGGCTAACTTTCAAAACAGCTTTGTCTCGATCGTGGAACAAATAACCCGAGCATTGTTCGAGTCAACGACAAGGAATCTTATCGATCATCTGCGAAATGAGCAGCGTTTTCGTCTGATAACACATTGTTTCGCAATCAATCGAGCTTCTGCCTTGCTATGTTTATGAAAACTGCACACACTCGGTAAAACGATGCAATTATTCTCAACGAGGATGTACGTCGAATAACAGTGTCTATTGGAGCAATCTTTGAGACCATAAATTCTCGTTAACTCGTCGTACCGACGGTGATAGTTACATAAATATATAACTTCCCCACTGTACACGACTAATGAAAGTTAAATTTTCTATCTAGAATTCAAACTCCTCTGTACTTACTTCATTTCATAGAAATTGTAGTTTAAACCGATTTCCCGTTCGTCCTCCGGCTTATATCTCGCACGAGGAATCCCATGAAACAGTTAAGAACACTTGGTGCGGCATAGCGCACGTTTCTCTATACATATATAGTCACGTACAACACCTACGGCTTTGTCCGCGTCGAGCAAAGAGAATACATCGTAAGAACGATGAGAGTCAATGGAACTTCAGATTTCTTTTCCCCAGTCTTCCATATTTGATACATTTCATATGCACTGACACCGTGTTTCAGCCTTTTCTGCACGGTTTATCTAATCGCTCCAGCCTGGCCGGTTATTTTTCTAGGTCACCAGAAAACGTTACATAAAACTAGTCTTCTTCGTGTCGCGTATACCGATGAAAGGGGTTGAAGAAACGCGCGGACCCTTCAACGGACGCGCGTTCGAACGACGTCGCGCGACCTCTTTTCCGCCGCGGCAACTTTCATCGAATACGCGTTCGATTTCTTTCGCGTTAGTTAATTGATAAAAATGCGAAATACGGTTAAACGACGGTACGAACAACAATCCGTATGCATGTTCACCGTACGACCGTTGGCGCAACACTGAACAACTGCGTATCGGTCGTAACTAACGGCGCCTCGGAGCGCGCGATGAGTCGCGCAGCCGCGTGATCGCCTACACGACAAATCGGCCGCCTGTTTGCCGCCAGAATTAGACAAAAGAATCGAGCTCGACCGTTTAAAAAGCTGATTGGGTTAACAGGGGGTTCAATTTCTAGGGGTCGCGGATCTTTGTTGCGTACTTAACTGCATTTTCGCGATGTCTTTTCTCGGTAGGAGACGCGATGGCGAACCGGAAGCGCGTTGGCGAGTGATAAAGATTAAAAAGAACCATTCCTTTATACGATTCCCGCGGAAACAAGGGGCTGGACTGCGGCTGATTTCCTAACAGGGAATTAGCGAACGTCCATTGTACATACATAGTGAGCTGCAAAAGTATTCTCACACCGTTTAAAACAGAATACCTCATTTATACTCACATAAAATAGTTGAAAAATTACCTTTCAATATTTTTTTTCATCATTTCAACGGATTGTAATTTTTTAAAATGATAAAAGCACATATCAGTAAATTAATTTCTATAGCTTCTTAAAAAACCACAAGTCAGTTGGTCCAATTTTAAATGAGGTATTCTGTTTTAAATAGTGTTTAAATACTTTTGTGGCCCACTACATGAAGGGAGATTGTAGGGTCCCCCCCCCCAACTTGGACTTCCCTTATGTAAGGACAAGCGAGGATAGGGAGCTTCGATGGATTGCCCTAGGAGTATTACTAGATTACCATAAGTTCTCTCTACGTACACATACTCTTAGCCAAAAGAAGAATGTTGGATTGTTACTAATAATAATTCGCCAGTTAGTGGGCAAAAATGAATTGCGTTATGTACGAGAAACACTGCTTTTAGTCAAAATGATATAATAGACTGGATGCCATTGGGACCATAGGCCTGGAACTCTTTGTACCTAGGGATTTGAGTGATAGATTGAATTTTTAAGTGGAAAATAATGTAGAAAATTATTCCATGCCAAATCGATCATTTTTCCACGTCACTAACGGCGATTTTGTTCTAAATGAAATTTGTTTACACTTATCGATGTCACAAAGTTAATTATCGAGGTTGAACCATTGTTGTTAGCGCAGCGACTCCGATAAATTTAGAGTCCCCTACAGTTCGATAAGCTCAATTTATCTAAGCAATCGTTTGCCCAAAGTGAATCCTGTTTGTAACAAACAGCCCTATTGAGTGGACACCTGCAATAACAATGTAGACTTGTTTTATGGTATTAATGGTGAGGATATGTGATAGTATTTAATTGAAAGTAATCGCTACCTCCGCGTATTATTGACGGTCACGACATTAACCTTGAGCAGAATAGATTGACTCGACCCCACCCTGTTCATACGAACGTAAATGACATTTCTTCTTGAAGAGATCACATTTGCCTACTATAGTAAACGAGATTCCCGATTCAAATTGAATTGATCTGTTCAGCTACGTAAGTCCTGGCCACGAAAACAAGATATTTTACGACCTACGTATTGCGTTACGGTGGAAAACAACAAGTTCACTGTAGCAATCATCCCAGACGACCATGCGAAAAGTATGAACTTTCTATGTGTATATCGAACATTTTAGTGTCGATGATAACGACATTGTCTCCGACCAAAGTGACCATGACAACCATCGTCAGAGGATTAACTGTTACAATTACAAGATAAAAGCAATCGACCCTTAATCTGCGGTTCTGTGTTCCAGGATCTACCATAGATAACAAAGTAATAATAAGTTCAAGTTTAGACAAATGAAATAGCGAACAATGCTGCCTCTACGTCTTACTAATGACGCTAAACTTTTAAACATTGTAGTTTTTAATTAAGAGTTTTACGTAGATTTTCTCTTATTAAGACCCCTGTGTGCGACGATCAAGGAAACTCGTGCTCGTTTCCAGGGGTCGTGCCATCCTTTATTGTGTTGCTTCGTTGTCGACAATGTTGGTACATCAATAACAAACGATTCGACGAAAAATTACGTCGAAATTTCGAATGACAGTCCTCGCCACACGCAATCATCCTGTCCTTCTAGAAAGCAACAGTGATAATAATCGGCTGTTGAAAATGGTAGCTCAGCGACTTATTGTTAGATAAATTTAGAACATTTATAAGGAGAACTACCCAAGTGTTACACTCACTTATTAATGAAACTTTGTCAGCTTGTAGAGTTCGTCGAGCTGAACATGCCTATACCCCCTTTTGTGGGCAGACGACTAATTGTTTAAAAAATATTAATAATTAAAGTTAATTACTACTTACATTGGGAAGTATGACAGACTCACACATACAACTCGCAATCTAGAGATCCACGGTTCAAATCTTTGATTCCCAACATTTCTTTTTTTTTTTAATGATAATTTGTCTCTTTTTGAATAACTATTATATAAAAATTGTCATAAAAAAAGTTTTTTTGGGAACCTAGGATTTGAACCAAGGACCTTCAAATTGCAAGTCAAGCATCGGCTGCGTGGTTAAACGCATGGCTTACAATGTTAAGGTCCTCGGTTCAAATCCTGAGTTGCCGTTTTTTTTTTTTTTTTTTTTTTTTTTTTAGGCAATAGCTATTCAAAAAGAGACAAATTATTATTTAAAAAACAAACAAAATTTTTGGAACCAAGGATTTGAACCGTGGATCTCTAGATTGCGGGTTGCATGTGTGAGTTTGTTATACCTCAGAATGTAAGGAGTAACTAACTGTAATTGTTAATATCTTTTAAACAATTAGCCGCCTGCCCCCAAAAGTGGGTATAGGCGCGTTCAGCTTGACGCGTTCTACAAGCTGGCAAAGTTTCATTAATAAATGAGTGTAACACTTGGGTAGTTCCCCTTGTTAGATGAAAAACGCGTTTATCGCTTAGGCAGCCATCAGTTTCACGGTTTAATGTAACTAAAATGGTTTTATCTGCACGATGATTAT
The DNA here is from genome assembly GCF_051020975.1 of Osmia lignaria lignaria. Classification (NCBI taxonomy): domain Eukaryota; kingdom Metazoa; phylum Arthropoda; class Insecta; order Hymenoptera; family Megachilidae; genus Osmia; species Osmia lignaria. Next base: position 6,637,797 of record NC_135035.1, read on the forward strand.
GCATGGCGATTTCTTAGGTCTCGTTCAGTGTATTAGATCATCCCATAAACTGGCATCCTGTAATCTCGTATCTGATCTCATGGTAACGTACAATGTAACTGCTGGATTCCTTTGCATCGCAATTGTACAGATTTATATAGGATTATCCAAATTGAGTGTCACATCTTCAAATTGAAATAAAACGCAAAGTATGTGATTTTTTTATAGTTACTTTATTTCAACTCAGTCTACTGTATGACATTAATTATCAAAGACAATATTATTTAAATGTCCTCCTCAGCTTTTTTCACGAGCCTGATGCATTTCACCCAATTTTTCATTATATTTTCACACAAGTAGAATTCAATTTCATGAATAGCGACGGTAATTTTGTTGCTCAGCTCGTCAATAGACTTTGGATTATTGCTGTAAATTTCACTTTCCATAAACCCCATAAAAAAATCTAATGATGTTAATTTATTCGGTCTTGGTGGGAATTGGTGTTTCCTCCTCGTGAAAAATTACTCATTCGTTAAATTTGGTCAAACGTATCAAGCTCGCAAAAGGAAGCGGAGAAGGACCGTCAAATGCGATTGTTTTTCATAATTAATGTCATAAAATAGACTTTGTATTAAAATAAAGTAACCATACAAAAATCAAATACTTTGCGATTTATTTCAATTTGAAGATGTGACATTCAATTTGGATAATCCTATATATAAGCGAAGGAAAAAGTGGCCAAAAAGTGTTACAGGTGTTTGCACACGGACAAATAAAAACGGTGCTTTTCACAAGACTGCCGAAAGAATCGATAGGAAACGCATGCGTCACGCAGAATCACGTAACACTTCGTTCAATCTTGCCCGAACTCGCATGCTACCCAATGCAATAAGAATTGGAGCAGTATCAAAAGGTACAGGGCGATGCCTCCCACGACCTGCAAAAAAGTTTTATTCTAATTTAATTGAAATGGGAGGAATTTAAACTAAAGCGTGTGGCCGTAGCTTTGCCTCTTTCACTATTGTATACTCTACAGGGCAAAAGGGCAATCTTACCTCTGCAAGAAGCGACGAGTTCATATCGATCATTTTCGCTGAAAACGTCGTATCACAGTGCAGTAATTGCAACGAGAAAAGCTCCAGCTGTAATTTAATAGAATTTATAAGCAACTTTTGAAAGTCCGATGAATTTATTTCTTACCTCGCGTTTGACGGACAAATCGGTCGCCTCGCTAAGGGCATCGTGAAGAGTAGTGCGGATTTGTCCAGCTTTATTAGTCGCCGTTTCACACGCCCAAATCATCGTAACAAATTTAAGAAAATGATATAAGGCAGAAGAAATATAGGGCCAGTACCAAAATTGTAGATATTTCTGACCACTTTCCCCGCCGTGAACCCATAATAAATTAAAGTACAAATTAAAAGTGACAATAGTAAAAGTCGTGACAGCTGTTACTACGAGTTGCGTGATAAATATTTTGTTCAGTAATTGTAGAATATCAGTGACCTGCAGGTATTTAGCTTCTAAATTCTTCAATTTCATCAGCAACGAAGGAGTCCTCTGTTTGTGCCGCAGAAATGTTTTGGTGACGGGTTTTTGAAATTTATCAAGTTCTTCGATGAATTTCATGAAACAAGCTTTTAAAATACACACCGAGTTAATGTAGAACATGTCCATGATGAAGTTCACCGATACCATGAATAGTGTGGTAAAATTTCTCACTGTCATAAACGTGTTTCCACTTTTAACGCAATTGAACACGTGACTTAAGAGAAATAAAAATACAAAAATATCCTTTGAATGAACGAATTTCGCCATGTCGTTGAAGTCCTTTGGTGCCACCATGGAGGACGCCTCCGTGAGCTCCTGAAGAAAGCGCAATATGGCTTTACATTGAACGTACGTTAACAAGACAGTACTTCCAGCCGTAATGAGATAAAAAATCTGATCCATTTTTTTTGTTAGAGTATTGTATACTGATGAGGCGGTATTAATTTCATATCCCACATAGAATATCGCGATCAGGAACATGACCAAAACGATCATTGAATAAATCACACGAATTCTTGAAAAGGTATATCCTGAAGAAACACATTTGAAAGGAAAAATTCCGAATATACTTGCGATGAAATAACAAGGGTACATCAGCGAAACGAGATCCGTTGCGTGAAATAGTTTCCATTTCTTGTTCTCCTTTAATTCTGTTATCTTCCAAGCTTCAGACATCGTCCTTTCGCAACTTGGAAACTTACTACGGAAAAAATTTGACGTTACTCACGAAAACTGTCTGTCTGACAGACTAATAGGAACAAACTTCGCTATAAAAGTAGACAGACTGCTTACGTTTTCAATAAACTTGAGATACTGATGTTCAATCATAGATGTAGGACGCTTGAAAGATTACACAATTGCAAAATGCAATACCATAATGCATACCGTGAATAAATCAATTGTCGCAAGGTTTGCACTTAGCATGATTAAAAGTGGTGCTGTAAGATTGTAATTTACTCCAGGCTTTTCGCCATAATTTTATCTTCAACATTCTATTAAAAATCATTACATTAGAGCTTCTTCTCAACAGAGCGTGACAAGCTGTGATTGTACCAATAGTACCTACTACATAAGTGGAAATAGAGCACACTATCTGCAAGAAAAAAAATGAAAGAATTAAACGTCAAATTCTAATTGCAAATTAAATTAATCTACCTTTGTCAAAATAGTTGCGTCCATCGAGAAACCCATCGATGAGAAGGTCCTGTCGCACTGCACCACTTGCGAAGAGATTAATTCCAACTACGGAGGTGCAAATTAATAGTCATCCATTAAAATTAATGAGATTTTGTTCATAATTTTTCCACCATTTCACCGTTTTAAATCTTACAAGTATTTTCATAGCTATTAAAGCATCACAATCACAAATTTTCAGGACTATCTGTATGGTGTTAGGAATCTGTATGAAGCTAAGAAATATTAGTCCGTCTTAAAAACGTGGTATATTAAAAAATTGTTGTTATTTAAATAATTATTTCAACCCATTTCCAATAGTTTCCGTACTTTTTATTTTGAATGTGTATATTATCACCCTTCACATAATAACGAATTTTTAAATAAATTTATAAATTTCCTTCTTTTATCTATGATAGGCATCAACAGTTTTATCTAGCAATTACAATGTACCATATACCATTCGATAAGCTCAATTATTCTAATCAATTGTTCCCCCAAAGTAGTTCATGTTTGTAACAAACAGCCCTATTAAATAGACCCCTTCAATAACAATGTGGAATTTTTTTATGGTATTAATGGTGTCGATACGTGATAGTATTTGGTTGAAAGTAATCGCCAAATCCACGCATTATCGACGGTCGCGACATTTACCTTGAGGAGAGTAGATTGACTCGACTCCACCCTGTTCATGCGAACGTAAACGACATTTCTCCTTGAGGAGATCACCTTTGCCTACTCTAATAAACGAGATTCCCGATTCAAATTGAATTCATCTGTACAGCTGCGTGAACCCTGACCACGAAAACAAGATATTTTACGACCTACGTATTTTGTTACGGTAAAAAACAACAAGTTCACTGTACCAATCACCTCAGACGACCATGCGAAGAGTATAAACTTTCTATGTGTATATCGAATATTTCAATGTCGAATATAATGACATTGTTCGGGACCAAAGTGACCATGGTACAAAGACCCTCTAAGGACTAATCGTTACAATTACAAGATAAGAATAGTCGACCCCTAAATCCGCAGTTCTGTGTTCCAAGATCTACCATAGATAATAAAATAACATGTTCAACTTTAGACAAATGAAATAGCGAACAATTCTGCTTCTATGTTCTGCTAATGACACCAGACATTTAAATATTAAAGTTTTTAATTTTGCGTTTTACTTAGCCTTTCTCTGACTAAGACTGCTGTGTACGAGGATCAAGGAAAGTCATGCTCCTTTCCAGGAATCATGCGATCCTTTATCGTGTTGCCTCGTTGTCGATAATGTTGGTACATCAACAACAAACGATTCGACGAAAAATTACGTCGAAATTTCGAATGCCAGTCCTCGGCACAGGCAATTATCCTGTTCTTCTACAAGGCAACAGCGATAACAATCGGCTGTTGAAAATGGTCTACTGTCATTAGTTCAGCGACTCCGATTTTAGATCATTTAGATGAAAAACGCGTTTATCGCTTAGCCACATATGACGTTGACGCTTTAGTGTAACCAAAATGTTTTCATCTGCACGATCATTATGCATGACGATTTCCTGGGTCTCGTTCAGTGTATCAGATCATCCCATAAACTGGCATCTCGTAATCTCGCACCTGATTTCATGGTAACGTACAATAAAACTGGTAGATTCCTGTGCATCACAATTGTACAGATTTATATATAAGCCAAAGAGAAAGTGGCGAAAAAGTGTTACAGGTGTGTGCGCATGGACACATCAAGCGGTGCTTTTCGCAAGACTGCCGAAAGAATCGATAAAAAACACATCCGCCACGTAGAATCACGTAACTATTTCTTCGTTCACTCTTGCTTGGTCTCACATACTATCGAGTTCAATAAGAACTGGAACAGTATCAAAAGATACATAGTGATGCCACCCACGACCTGCAAAAGAGTTTGCATCTAATTTGATTTAACTGGGATGAATTTAAACTCCAGATTTTGCCCTCAGCTTTACCTCTTTCACCATATATTGTACAGGGCAAATAAACGGCAATCTTACCTCTGCAAGAAGCGCCGCGTTGATATCGAACATTTTCGCAGAAAACGTAGTGTCACAGTGTAGTAATTGCAGCGAGAAAATCTCCAGCTGCAATTTAATAGCATTTATGAGCATGTTTTTAAGATTCGATGAATTTGTAGCTTACCTCTCGTTTCACCGACAAATCGGTCGCCTCGCTAAGGGCATCGTGAAGAGTAGTGCGGATTTGTTTAGCTTTATTAGTCGCCGTTTCACACGCCCAAATAATCGTAACAAATTTAAGAAAATGATATATGGCAGCAGGAATATAGGGCCAGTACCAAAATTGTAGATGTTCCTGATCACTTTCCCCGCCGTGAACCCATAATAAATTAAAGTACAAATTAAAAGTGACAATAGTAAAAGTCGTGACAGTTGTTACTACGAGTTGCGGGGTAAATATTTTGTTCAGTAATTGTAGAACATCGGTGACCTGCAGCAGTTTTCCCTCTAAATTCTTCAATTTCATCAGCAACGAGGCAGTCCTCTGTTTGTGGCGCAGAAATGTCTTGGTGACGGGTTTTCGTAATTTATCAAGATCTTCGTTGATTTTCATGAAACATGCTCTTAAAACGCACGCCGAATTAATGTAGAACATGTCCTCGATGAAGTGTACCAATATCAAATACAGGGCGGTAAAATTCCTCGCTGTCTTATACGTGTTTCCGCTTTTAACACAATTGAAGACGTGACTTGAAAGAAGTAAAAATACAAAAATATCCTTTGAATGAACGAATTTCGCCATGTCGTTGAAGTCCTTTGGTGCCACCATGGAGGACACCTCCGTGAGCTCTTGAACAAAACGCAGCATCGATTTATATTGAGCGTACGTTAACAAGACAGTGCTTCCAGCAATGATGAAATAAAAACTCTGATACAGTTTTTTTGGTATAGTATTGGGTATCGAAGTGGTTGAAGTATTTTCATATCCCACATAGAATACCGTGATCAGGAACGTGGCCGAAATGATTATTGAATAAATGACACGACTTCTGGAAAAGGTATATCCTGAAGAGTCACATTTGAAAAGAAAAACTCCGAATATGTTTGCGATGAAATGGCAAGGATACATCAGCGAAATGAAATCCGTCGCGTGAAATAGTTTCCATTTCTTGTTCTCTAATACTGTTATCTTCCAAGCTTCAGACATCGTTCTTTCGCAGCTTGGAAAGTTGCAGCGGAAAAGTTTATTTTCACTTACGAAAATTGTCTGTCCGACAGCCTAATAGAAAAAAACTATGTTATAAAAGCAGACAGACTGCTTACGTTTCCAATAAACTAGAGATACTGATGTTTAATCATCGATGTAGGACGCTTGCAATAAGATAATGCATTACGTGAATAAATAATTGGTTGCATAGTTTGCTTTTAGCACGATTAAAAATGGTGCTGTAAGTTTATAATTTATTCCAGGATCTTCGTCATTCGACCATACTTAACTGTTCCTTCAACATCCAATTAAAAGTTATTACATTGAGGCTTCTGGTCAACGAGGTATTACAAGCAGAAATTGTAAGTAATACATAACTATTAATAGAGCACACTATCTGCAAGAAAAAAATGAATGAATTAAATGTTAAATTCGAATTGCAAATTAAATGAATTTACCTTTGTCAAAATGGTTGCGTTTATCAGGAGCCACATCGCCGCGAAGATGCTGTCGCACTGCGCTCCGATATTTTGCATATTATATGTTTCGTTAATCAGCCGGACAGCAGCAGTGATTTTTAAATATTGATTTCTAAGATTTCTCAGTTCTGTAAGCACCTGAGAATTTTGCTTTGGTTGATATACTCTACTGAAAAGATGCGGCTCTTCGTTGATCACCGTCTAGTTCAGTTTCAACAGGGAATCATTTATTTTTTCAAAACCAGCTTTCAAATGCAACACGTCCTTTGTGTACACAAGTTTGGCTATTTTGCGAATGGTTTTCGGTAGCAACAGAATAGCCACATTTTCCATTTTCTCAATCATTCGTACGGTAGAATAATTTGAAATGTAACCACTGTTAGATCCCGGTGTTTAATAAATATTTTATTAAACTTAATACACGGAATTCTTACATTAGGCACCTAAAGTAATTTCCTACTGCTAACGAATTTTTACGTGGCTATACAACTGTACTTCTACCTCTGATTTTTATTCTGATGCTGAAGAAAAAGTGGTCTAGTACTGTTTTTAAAAGGTCTGGAGTCTGATTTTGAAAGTGGTGGGAATGAAGATTAGGACCAATAGGAGTTCTTGGATATTACTGAGGTTCAAAGGGTGAAGTGTATAATTCAGGGATGGTGAATAAGGAATTCAAGGGTCGTATGCGTAATTGTACATAGAAGATAGTGGGGCTAGAGAGAGAATTTAGGATTTACTTATCTAAACCGAAATGCGAAGAATAAAATTATTTGCTCAGTCTATGACGGTATCCAACACCACATATAACGATCATGGAACTCAAGAAGAAAATGAAATTGCAATATAAAACCATGGATTAACTAGTTTTATCTAGCAGTTACAATATATCATATTTCATTCGATAAGCTCAATTATTCTAAACAATCGTTCACCCGAAGTGATTCATGTTTGTAACAAACAGCCCTGTTAAGCGAACACCTACAATAACAATGTAGAATTAATGGTATCTATACGTGATAGTATTTAGTTGAAAGTAATCGCCACCTCCGCGCATTATTGACGACCACGACATTATCCTTGAAGACAATAAATTGACTCGATTCCAACCTGTTCATCCGAACGTAAACGACATTTCTCCTTGAAGAGATCACCTTTGCCTACTCTAATAAACGAGATTCCTGATTCAAATTCAATCTGTTCAACTGCTTGAACTCCGGCCACGAAAACAAGATATTTTACGATCTACGTATTTCGTTACGATGAAAAACAACGAGTTCACTGTACTAATCATCACAGACGACCATGCGTATATTGAACATTTCAGTGTCATTTATAACGACATTGCCTGGGACCAAAGTGACCATGGAATACCCACCCTCTAGGGATTAACTGTTACAATTATAAGATAAGAAAGTCGATCCCTGTATCCGCGGTTCTGTGTTCCAAGATCTACCATAGATAAGAAAGTAATAACTTCAACTTCAGACAAATGAAATAGTGAATAATGCTGCTTCTATGTCTTGCTAATGACGCTACACTTTTAACCCTTTCGGTACTATCGCCGCTTATAGTCGGTATCCACGAAACAAGCTACGGAAAAGCAATTGGTATGTTTGCTTATATCGTAAATGTTTCAAATATTTTACTTAAAAGTTGGTTCAGATCACCTTTTGCGGCTTACACTGCCGTACAGTGTAATCACTCTCGCGGAAAACTTTCTCGTCCGGTGAATGTATATCCGCGGCCAGCTCTTCCGTACCGAAAGGGTTAAATATGATAATTGTCAATTTAGAGTTTTACGTAGATTTTCTAATGTTGGTACATCGATAACAAACGATTCCACGAAAAATTACGTCACAATTTCAAATGACAGTCTACAGCACACGCAATTATCCCGTTCTTCCAGAAAGCAACAGCGATAATCGGCTGTTGAAAATGGACCACTGTCGTTAGCTCAGCGACTCTGATAAATTTAGAACATTTAGATGAAGAACGCGATTATCGCTTAGCCGGCTATCACTTTGAGGCTTTAGTGTGACCAAAATGTTTTTACCTGCACGGTGATTATGCATGACGATTTCTTCGGTCCCGTTCAGTGTATTAGATCATCCCATAAACTGGTATCCCGTAATCTCGCACCTGATTTCATAGTAACGTTGAAAGTAACTGCTAGATTCCTTTGCATCGCAGTTGTACAGATTTATATATAAGCGAAGGAAAAAGTGGACGAGAAGTGTTACAGGTGTGTGCACATGGACACATCAAACGGTGCTTTTCGCAAGACTGCCGAATCACGAAACTATTTCTTCGTTCACTCTTGCTTGGTTTCACATACTATCGAGTTCAATAAGAACTGGAGCAGTATCAAAAGATACACAGTGATGCCACCCACGATCTGCAAAAAAGGTTTATTCTAATTTAATTGAACTGGGAAGAATTTAAACTTAAGCTTTTGCCCTCAGCATTGCCTCTTTCACTGTATACTCTACAGGACAAAAGGGCAATCTTACCTCTGCAAGAAGAGGCGCGTTGATATCGAACATTTTCGCAGAAAACGTAGTGTCACAGTGTAGTAATTGCAGCGAGAAAAGCTCCAGCTGCAATTTAAAGGTATTGATGAGCATCTTTTTAAGATTCGATGAATTTATATCTTACCTCTCGTTTCACGGACAAATCGGTCGCCTCGCTAAGGGCATCGTGAAGAGTAGTGCGGATTTGTCCAGCTTTATTAGTCGCCGTTTCACACGCCCAAATCATCGTAACAAATTTAAGAAAATTATATACGATAGGAGGAATATAGGGCCAGTACCAAAAGATTAGATTTGTCTGACCTGGTTCCCCACCGTTAACTCGTACTAAACAAAAGTACAAATCAAAAGTAACAATAGTAAAAGTCTTGAGAGTTGTTACTACGAGTTGCGTAATAAATATTTTGTTCAGTAATTGTAGAATATCGGTGACCTGCAGCTGTTTCCCCTCTAAATTCTTCAATTTCATCAGCAACGAGGCAGTCCTTTGTTTGTGGCGCAAAAATGTCTTGGTGACGGGTTTTCGAAATTTATCGAGATCTTCGTTGATTTTCATGAAACATGCTCTTAAAACGCACGCCGAGTTAATGTAGAACATGTCCATGATGAAGTTCACCAACGTCATGAATAGAGCGGTAAAATTTAGCACTGTTACAGTCGTGTATCCACTTTTAACGCAATTGAAAGCGTGACTTGAAAGAAATAAAAATACAAAAATATCCTTTGAATGAACGAATTTCGCCATGTCGTTGAAGTCCTTTGGTGCCACCATGGTGGACGCCTCCGTGAGCTCCTGAAGAAAGCGCAGTATCGCTTTATATTGACCGTACGTTAACAAGACAGCGCTTGCAGCCATGATAACATACAAATTGCGATTCAGTTGTTTTGGCACAGTATTGATTAGCGATGAGCCGCAATTAATATCATATACTACATAGAATACCAGGATCAGGAACGTGGCCAAAATGATCATTGAATAAATGACACGAATTCTTGAAGAGGTATATCCTGAAGATACACATTTGAAAGGAAAAATTCCAAATATATTTGCGATGAAATAACAAGGGTACATCAGCGAAACGAAATCCGTGGCGTGAAATAGTTTCCATATTTTGTTCTCCTTTAATTCTGTTGTCTTCCAAGCTTCAGACATCGTTCTTTCGCAACTTGGAACGTTACAGTGGAAAAAGTTTGATGTTATTCACGAAAATTGACTAATGGAAAAAAACTTTGTTATAAAAGTGAGCAAACTGCTCATGTTTTCAATAAACTCGAGATACTGGTGTTTAATCATCGATGTAGGACGCTTGAACGATTCTCTTGATATTAGAAAATTGCATGATATTAGGAAATAAATTACAATGCGATAATGCATAACGTGAATAAATAAATAACTTGTGCTTAGTATGCTTTTAGCATGATTGAAAGTGGTGCTATATGTTTATAATTTATTCTAGGCTCTTCGTCAATCGACCATAATTGTTTCTACAATAATCAATTAAAAATCATTACATTAGCGCTTCATCTCAACAGGGCGTTACAAGCAGATATTGTACCAATAGTACTACATAAGTGGAAATAGAGCACATTATCTGCAAGAAAAATAAAATGAAAAAATTAAATGTTAAATTCGAATTGCAAATTAAATGAATTTACCTTTGTCAAAATGGTTGCGTCCATCGGGAGACCCATCGCCGAGAAGGTGCTGTCACACTGCAGTACTTGCAACGAGAATAATTCCAACTACGGAGGTGCAAATTAATAAATTCATCCATTAAAATTAATGACATTTTATTCATAATTTTTCCATCATTTCACCTTACCTCGATCGTCGTCTGTTTATCAAAAGTATTCACGACGATTCGGTGAACATTAGAACCAATCTTCTGTGCTTGGTTCTTAGTCGTCTCGGTGGTCCAAACAATCAAAGTCAAATTGAAAGTATAATATATAATATAGATACTATTTTCGAAAAACCACGCGGAAACGATATCCTCTTGAGTAAAAAGTACCACATAATGATACACATTAAACGTGATGTGAATAAAGTGCATCGTAAGCGATCCGATATTTTGAATATTATACGTCTCGTTAATCAACCGGACAGCAGCAGTGATCTTTAAATGTTGTTTTCTAAGATTTCTTAGTTGTTTGAGCAACTCAGGATTTTCTTGCGATTGATACACTCTGCTGAAAAGATGTGGCTCTTCGTTGATCACCATTTCGTTCAGTTTCACCAAGGAATCATTTATTTTTTTGAAACAAGCTTTCAACACGTACACATTGTTCACGTACAAAGAGTTTGCCGCTACCATCGACAACAACACGTAATTAAAGCTGCAGCCAATTATGTATCCAAGGCTCATCACACCGGTTCGATAAATCAGACAAAATGGGATGAAAAGCAACGCGTCCTTCGTGTATACTAATTTGGCTAATTTGCGAATGGTTTTCGGTGGAAGCAGAGTAGCCACATTTTCCACTTTCTCAATCATTCGTACGGTAGAATGATTTGAAATGTAACCACATATAACGATCATAGGACTCACGAACAAAATGAAATTACAGTGTAAAATCGCGCGCACTTCGGTTTTAATAACGTAATTAACATTGTATATGGCTATTACCATACAAATGCTGAAAATGATCACTAAGATCGCGGAAAATGAGAAACGGGATTTTCTCGATGAGACAATTTTAAAACGCAAAAATCCCATGCACGTATTTATGAAAATACAATAACGCATTAATGTTCTGTAGTTTGTTACGTTGAAAAATATCCATGTTTCGTTTTTATCTCTGATTTTCTTTTCACCGAGTTTTGGTACTTGGTTCAACATTTGGAGAACGTTTTTTCACGTAAGATGTAACGTACCTTCTTCTTCAAAGCTGTTTCTTTTACTGGCGAAAAAAAAGTAATAAAGTTAGAATAGTGACATTTAATAATTTTTATGCAAATCTAGTTGAAGCATCAAGAAACGAAAGGGAAATATCATCCACTAATGGAAGAGTTTTTATATAGTTCCGTTAAGTCTTAAATCTTCAGTGATAGTGCATGCGATACATTGCATCAAGAAATTGTTGGGAATAATAGTTGCATTATCTTGATTAAAATGAATCGATAAAGTTAATACGAAGTAAACTATTTTATCGATTCTATCTTCCCTTGTCTGGTGTTTATATCAACATTTACTGGGAAGTATTATTAGAAATACTTGAAGAAATATTTTTCAAATACGTATCCATAATTTGAAATATTATTAGAAGATTTGTAATTTTTATTTTCATTATTGTTCATTATTATTATCCATTAGGTAATGTTGGATTGTTACCAATAATAATTCGTCAGCGTCTTTATTAACTCGCATTCTTGTCTGTCTGTTTGTTAGGGTTCCATACGGAACAAACTGAAATAAACCTGAAATTTACCACATGTCTCGGTCATAATCACATCAAAATGTTTACAATCTGCTGAGAAATTTCACACACACTGGATTAAGAAGCAGAAAATAATTATTGCATTCAAATAAAAAAAAATTTTTAATATACCACGTTTATAAGACGGACTAAAAAGTATCAAATAATTTTTCCTAGCCCCATACGGATTCATAACCCCATACAGATACTCCTAAAAATTTGTGATTTTTAATGTTTAATAGCTATGAAAATACTTGCAAGATTTAAAACGGAAAACGTTGGCACCACTAAAACTTTACTGTGACCAAAATGTTTTTTCTGCACAGTGATTATGCATGACGATTTCCAGGGTCTCGTTCAGTGTATCAGATCATCCCATAAACTAGGATCCCGTAATCTCGCGCCTGATTTCATGGTAACGTACAATAAAACCGGTAGATTCCTTTGCATCACAATTGTACAGATTTATATATAAGCCAAAGAAAAAGTGGCCAACAAGTGTTACAGATGTTTGCGCATGGACACATCAAGCAGTGCTTTTCGCAAAACTGCCGAAAGAACCGATAAGAAACACATGCGTCACGCAGAATCACGTAACTATTTCTTCGTTCACTCTTGTCCGAACTCGCATGCTACCCAATGCAATAAGAATTGGAGCAGTATCAAAAGGTACATGGCGATGCCTCCCACTATCTGCAAAAAAGTTTTATTCTAATTTAATTGAAATGGGAGGAATTTAAACTGAAGCGTTTAGCCTCAGCTTTGCCTCTTTCACTATATCCTCTACAGGACAAAAGGGCAATCTTACCTCTGCAAGAAGTGACGCGTTCATATCGATCATTTTCGCAGAAAATGTAGTGTCACAGTGTAGTAATTGCAGCGAGAAAAGCTCCAGCTGCAATTTAATGGTATTGATGAGCATCTTTTAAGATTCGATGAATTTGTAGCTTACCTCTCGTTTCACCGACAAATCGGCCGCCTCGCTAAGGACATCGTGAAGAGTAGTGCGGATTTGTTTAGCTTTACTAGTCGCCGTTTCACACGCCCAAATCATCGTAACAAATTTAAAAAAATGATATATGGCAGAAGGAATATACGGCCAGTACCAAAATCCTGAATATTTCAGACCATTTTCCCCACCGCTGACCCATAATAAATTAAAGTACAAATTAAAAGTAACATTATTAAAAGTCGTGACAGCTGTTACTACGAGTTGGATGACAAATATTTTGTTGAGAAATTGTAGAACGTCGGTGACATGCAGCTGTTTCCCCTCTAAATTCTTCAATTTCATCAGCAACGAGGCAGTCCTCTGTTTGTGGCGCAGAAATCTCTTGGTGACGGGTTTTCGTAATTTATCAAGATCTTCGTTGATTTTCATGAAGCATGCTTTTAAAACGCACGCCGAGTTAATGTAGAACATGTCCATGATAAAGTTCACCAACATCATGAATAGAGCGGTCAAATTTAGCACTGTTACAGTCGTGTATCCACTTTTAACGCAATTGAAAACGTGACTTGAAAGAAATAAAAATACAAAAATATCCTTTGAATGAACGAATTTCGCCATGTCGTTGAAGTCCTTTGGTGCCACCATGGTGGACGCCTTCGTGAGCTCCTGAAGAAAGCGCAGTATCGCTTTATATTGACCGTACGTTAACAAGACAGCGCTTGCAGCCATGATAAGATACAAATAGCGATGCAGTTTTTTTGGTACATTATTGGATAGCGATGTGGTGAAATTAATTTCATATCCTGTATAGAATACCAGAATCAGGAACGTGGCCAAAATGATCATTGAATAAATGACACGACTTCTGGAAAAGGTATATCCTGAAGAGTCACATTTGAAAGGAAAAATTCCGAATATATTTGCGATGAAATGGCAAGGATACATCAGCGAAACGAAATCCGTTGCGTGAAATAGTTTCCATTTCTTGTTCTCTAATTCTGTTATGTTCCAAGCTTCAGACATCGTTATTTCGCAACTTGAAAAGTGACAGCAGAAAAAATTTGATATTACTCACGAAAATTGGCTGTAGGACAGACTAATAGAAAGAAACTTCGTTATAAAACTGAGCAGACTGCTCATGTTTTCAATAAACTCGGGATACTGATGTTTAATCGTCGATGTAAGACGCTTGAACGATTCTCTTGATATTAGAAAATAAATTGCAATACGATAATGCATAACGTGAATATATAACTTCTTGCATAGTGTGCTTTTAGCATGATTAAAACTGGTGCTGTAAGTTGATAATTTATGCCAGGCTCTTTGTCAATCGACCATAATTGTTTCTACAATACTCAATTAAAAATCATTACATTAGAGCTTCATCTCAACAGGGCGTTACAAGCAGATATTGTACCAATAGTACTACATAAGTGGAAATAGAGCACATTATCTGCAAGAAAAATAAAATGAAAAAATTAAATGTTAAATTCGAATTGCAAATTAAATGAATTTACCTTTGTCAAAATGGTTGCGTCCATCGGGAGACCCATCGCCGAGAAGGTGCTGTCACACTGCAGTACTTGCAACGAGAATAATTCCAACTACGGAGGTGCAAATTAATAAATTCATCCATTAAAATTAATGACATTTTATTCATAATTTTTTCCGTCATTTCACCTTACCTCGATCGTCGTCTGTTTATCAAAAGTGTTCACGACGATTCGGTGAACATTAGAACCAATCTTCTGTGCTTGGTTCTTAGTCGTCTCGGTGGTCCAAGCAATCAAAATCAAATTGAAAGTATAATATATAATATACATATTAATATTGGAAAACCATATGGTAACGATATCCTCTTGGGTAAAAAGTACCACATAATATACATTAAACGTGAGGTCAATGAAGATCATTATAAGCGATCCGATATTTTGCATATTATACGTCTCGTTAATCAACCGGACAGCAGCGGTGATTTTTAAATGTTGTTTTCTAAGATTCCTCAGTTGTTCGAGCAACTCAGGATTTTCCTGTGATTGATATACTCTGCTGAAAAGATGCGGCTCTTCGTTGATCACCATTTCGTTCAGTTTCACCAAGGAATCATTTATTTTTTCGAAACAAGCTTTCAACACGTACACATTGTTCACGTACAATGAGTTTGCCGCTACCATCGACAGAAACACGTACCAACAGGTGTAGCCAATTATGTATCCTAATGTTTTCAGAGTGGATGATAATGTCAGAATAAATGGGATTAAAATCAACACGTCCTTCGCGTACACTAGTTTGGCTAATTTGCGAATGGTTTTCGGTGGCAGCAGAGTAGCAACATTTTCCACTTTCTCAATCATTCGTACGGTAGAATAATTTGAAATGTAGCCACATATAACGATCATGGGACTCAAGAACAAAATGAAATTGCAGTGTAAAACCATGGACTCGTCGATTTCAATAACGTAATTAACATTGTATATGGCTATTACCATACAAATGCTGAAAATGATCACCAAGATCGCGGAAAATGTGAAACGGAATTTTGATATGTATCTCGATGAGACAATTTTAAAATGCAAAAATCCAATGCACATATTTATGAAAATACAATAACGCATTAACGTTCTGTAGTTTGTTACGTTGAAAAATGTCCATGTTTCGTTTTTATCTTTGATTTTCTTTTCACCGAGTTTTGGTACTTGATTGAACATTTGGAGAACGTTTCTTCAAGTAGTGTATACAGTAGTTTCTTGTTGGAGGCTGTATCTTTTACTGGCGAAGAAAAAGTAATAAAGTTAGAATAGAGACATCTAATCATTTTTATGCAAATCTAGTTGTAGCATCAAAGAACAAAAAGAAAATACCATCCACTAATGGAAGAAGGTTTTAGTACTTCCGTTAAGTATTCAAAGTGATGGTGCTTGCGATACATTATATTAAGAAATTGTTGGGAATAACAGGTGCATTATCTTGATTAAAATTAATCGATAAAGTTAATACGAAGTAAACTATTTTATCGATTCTGTCTACCCTTATCAGGTGTTTATATCAACATGTACTGGGAAGTATTATTAGAAATACTTGAAGAAATATTTTTTGAAATACATATTCATAATTTGATATATTATTAGAAGATTTGCAATTTTTATTTTCGTTTTTTTTATCAAGTTATATAGTAATGTTTTTGTAGTTACAAACATATAGATAATGACGACAAATTAGGTTAAAATAATATTTGTTGCTTGTAAGAAATGCTATGATAGTGTTAAAAATTCCTTTTTCAAAGCTATACACTATCGCTATTTTCTCAATTAAGAGCGTAGCATTTGACGTCAATGAGTACTATGCGTAGCTTATTTTATCAACTTCCTGTGCTTACTGTTGTTAATAGATATTATTTTTTTTAACCGCGATATCGCAGTTTGTCATTGAAATTTTTTCTTCTATTAAATAAAATAACCATTTCGAAAGAGTTAAGGTGTCAGTAGTATTCACGACGCAATAAAATGTTTTATTAAGAACGGTTGCAAGAGTAATCAATTTCTATAAATTAGAAGCAAAAATATATAAACTTCAATACGGAAGTCAATTTATTTTAACTGGATAAATAATTATAATAATGTAATGATTTTAAAACTATATGATTACTAATGCGTTTGAATATATTTAATATTTTATTTTATATGGGAAACAACCATAACATCAATTTTAATTTTTTATGTATATTATACATTTATATATTTTCTTTTTTTTAAATAATAAATTATCGCGTAAAATTATTAACTCTAAGGCACATCTAGAAACGTATATGTTTCTGGCGAAGAGATAATGCTGAATAGGTTAGGTATTTTTGCCGCCAACACGCGCCTATTGGCGTTTATGCAATCAGTAGTATGACTGACTAATACGTGAAACTGTTTGAACTGATATCATTTTAAATGCGATAGCTACGTAGCTTTTGTATGACACCGACTGAAAGTAGTTTATAATGATCACTTATCGTTACGCGGCGTGAATGTAATAGTGCGCCAACTTCGGTGCAACTCAGTACAAACATCATGAACAAAAACAGTATTAATAAAGGAATAATTTCCTATATGTATTTAGAAAATTTCGTGTAAGTATTATTCTAAAATATTTGATTAATCATTTCAGTATATGTAAAATGTTTATTTTGTTACAGAACTTATAATAGCGTTTCTCTAAAACCTGGGAGAAATTTAAATGTAATTATTGGACCTAATGGTACTGGTAAATCTACAATTGTTTGTGCCATTGTTCTTGGATTAGGTGGTAAACCTACTACCATTGGGCGTGCAACTCATGTAGCGGAATATGTTAAAGCAGGATGTGAACAAGCAAAGATTCAAATACATCTTACAAATGGACAGAAGGATGACATTGTCATTTGTAGACAATTTAATATACAGGGGAAATCTTCGTGGTTATTAAATGGAAATTCTTCAAACATTAAAGAAATACAAAATCTAACAAAGACCTTAGATATTCAGGTATTAATATTAATCTTATGCCAATTTGATCTAAAATTCTTCATTCCTCATTTTATATTTAGGTGGATAATCTTTGTCAATTTCTTCCACAAGACAAAGTTCAAGATTTTTCTAAAATGAATGCACAAGAATTATTAGAAAATACAGAAAGATCAGTGGGTGATCCTATAATACTTGAACATCATACAAACTTAATAGACTGTAGATCAGAACATAAACAGTTGGAGTCACAGATTACAAGTAAAAAAAGATTATTAGAATCAAAATCTCAGATATACGAAGGACTAAAAGAAAGTGTTAGCAGTATAAAAGAAAGGAAATTAATAAAGAAAAAAATTATATCTTTGAAGCAGAAAAAGGCATGGATGATATATGAACACAAACGTGCAGAACTGTTTCAGGTAAAACATAAAATAAAATTCATTACTTTTAAATATTAAAGTTCTTTAAATGTACATCGATCTTGCAGTTAAAAAGCAAAATGGCAGCTGCACGTAAAACAGTAATATCTTTAGAATCAGAGATAAAACCTATTAATGATTTAATAGAAAAACTAAAATCAAAGATTCACTCACTTCAGAGCTCTCAGGCAGATGTTGTAAGTTTATATGTTTTAAATTACAAAATAATATATAACATGCATTTTGAGCACCCTGTAACTATCTTATATTTCAGAATAATAAAGTGAGAATTAAGACTTCGAAGATGAAAGGAATGTTGAATGATATTTTGGAATTCGAGAATGGTATTAAAGAACACGAAACTGCGTGCAAACACAGAATTCAAGTAGAAGAAGCACGGGATCATGATATTGATGTAGTTAAGCAACAAAAAAATAAACTTGAGGATGATTTGTCTTTGATATTAAAGGGCATTGGGTCTGAGGACACCTTAATGAAACAGCAAAAAGAAATATCGTCCAATATAGAAAAGCATAGGAGTATCATTGCCATGCTAACAAGTAAACATTCCGCGTTAAGACAACAAGAGGAAAGTATGAATCTAGAAATCAGAGCTCAGGAAACGGAACTCCAACTTCTTAATATTGATGCTAAACGATTGCAATTATTAAGGGAGAGATCATTGGATACATATAAAGCGGTACATTGGTTAAGAGACAACCGCGATAAGTTTTCTGGGATAATACACGAACCGATATTGCTCAACATAAATGTAAAAGATGCTTCATACGCAAAATACTTAGAAAATACTATTCCGTATCGCGATTTAATCGCGTTCGTTTGCGAAAACAAGAAAGACATGAATTTATTATTACATTTCTTAAGAGGCGAACAGAAATTACAAGTAAATGCTGTACATTCTGATCCCACGAAACATATTTCCATGGAACCAAATGTTCCTTTAGAACATATTAAACAGTTCGGTTTTACTCATTATTTAGCGTCACTGATTGAAACACCGAGCACTATTATGAAATATTTAGTAACTATGTATAATTTAAATAATATACCCGTAGGAACAAATCTTGTTGATGATAATATTGATTCTATACCCCACAATATACGTTACTACTTCAGTCGTAAGTAAACCGTGTACCAGTTCAATTAATTGGTTAATTAATATGTATATATATATATATTTTTTTTTTCCAGGAAATAATGCGTATTCAGTCAATAGATCTAAATACACAGGGGAGAAATCTACTACAATGCGATCAGTTTCAAGCAATGGAATGTTATCTATTGTATTAGATAAATCTAAGTTATCAAACATTGAACAAAAGTTTGTTCAAAATTTAACACATCAAATAGTATTATAGCTGTAAATAGTTTATAATAAAAGTATGATTTTAGGTTGACAAGATTAAAGAAAGAAAAAGTTAATGCACTTAATAAAATGAAAGAAATCGAAGAACAAATGTGTGAAGAGAATAAAAAATTAGATGAGCATAGAGCTAGTAGAAATAAGATTCAACAGGATTTCCAACAAGTACAAGCTTTGAAATCTAGAATATCTATGGTGGAGAAGAAAATTGAAAGTCTAGAAAATGAACGTACCAGTATTGATAAAATAAAAGAGCTTTATACTAATAAAATTAAGGTTTGTTTATTATCATTTCATGTTGTTATTGTTATACGTATTGCGTGTAAACAATATCTTTCGATGCATTTTTCAGGATATTTTGAACAAACAACTAAGAATGTATAGAACATACAATAAAGAGTTCGAGGAATATTATAAATACACTATAGAAAATGAACAAACCGAGTTAATATTAAAACTACAAAATAGATCACTGAGAATGAAAATAAATGATTCTCAGGATATGAGAGATAAACTTAAGATAGAAGAGGAGAAAGTACGACAAATTAGTTTAGAATTGAATCCAATGAAAAATGAAACACAAAGGATTTACAATGAAGCATTGCAAACTACTAATGGCATTAGTCCTACAGATGAAAGGTTTGCCTCTCTGGATAAGATTTTCAATAAATTGCCACCAACCATTGAAGAACTTAATAATGAACTTAATATCGCGCAAGCAAAAGTTTTTTGTATGGGAAACAATATAGATGGTGAAAACGTTAGCATCATAGACAAGACTATAGATTATAAATTAATACTATTTATTCGCAGATATTTAACTCTTTTAATTGTAGATATTACGCGAATACGAAGATATTGAAAAAACCATCGTAAACTTGAAGGAATTCATTCAGAAAGAAACACAACATTTAGAAACACTTCAACAAAGGATGAATATGTTGCGAGAAGAATGGCTAAAACCTCTTTCGAGCATTGTTGACAAGATTAATTCAAACTTTAGCTCATATTTTTCGGCAATGAATTGCGCTGGCGAAGTTACGTTAGCTCAACCAGAAAATAACGTAAGATATTGTGAAATAGAGATAGAAATGTCTATTGACAGACTTCCAATAGGTGAAATGTTAAGTTATAATAAAAGTAATTTGTGTTTATAGATGGATTTTGATCAGTATGGCCTAAAAATCAAAGTAAAGTTTAGGGATACTGATCAATTACATGAATTGACAAGACATCATCAAAGTGGTGGAGAAAGAGCAGTGACCACTGCTATTTATATGATTTCACTTCAAGAACTTACTAGAGTACCTTTCCGATGCGTAGATGAAATTAATCAGGTACCTTTAACACTTTTGATTTTCACCTTGCACCACGTTAGTGTTAATGATTTCATAAATTTTCATTCTTATTTCAGGGTATGGATGCAGTAAACGAAAGGCGAGTATTTGATTTACTCGCACGAATGACTGGAAGACCAAATAGTTCGCAATATTTTTTGCTTACTCCAAAAGTTAGTATATTGTCTTTTTTTTCTAGATACAACGCTAATTAATTTACTAATAACATTGAATCTATTTTTTATTTAGCTGCTACCTAACTTACAATATTCTAAAACAGTGACTGTGCATTGTGTATTTAATGGACCGTTTATGATTAACCATACACAGTTCAATACCGAAGATTATTGCAAACATGTTGTTAAAACGTTGGAAAAAGAGAATATTATTGATGATTAACTATCATTGTTCTCCTCAGGATATATTTATAATGTTGCATAATTTTAGAGTATGTAAATCAGAGTTATACAATTATTCATAGTTCATATATTTTTACAGAACGTTTAATATGATATAATTATACGAAAAAGAAAATATATTTTATGAATACTTTGTCATAGAAGCATGTGAATTTTACTTCTTCTTTCCTTTCTTCTTTTTCTTCTGAGCTTCCGGCCAAGGAAATCCTCTGCATTTTAATACATCCATGATATTGTGACAAGTGTAGTAAGCATTTTCCATGGCTTCTTCATTGAAGATGTCCATAGTGAATTTTGTTTTTCCACCACTTTTTCTTGATTTTTTTGCACCTTTACTTTTCCCGCCATTATTATTTTTACCATTTTTACTCTTTTTCCCGTTCTTACCGTTATTTTTCATGGGTTTCTTCTTATTTTTACCCCTCATTTTTTTTTTATTTGAATAACAAGTAATTCATAAAGAGGAAAACTTGTAGTTCTTATATCATCGAACTTATTGTATGTGTAAGTCGTTACTATGTACTCGGTTATTTCAATAACGGTTGCCATGATTTCGGTTACATCAATAACCATATTTTTGTAATTAATCTATACCACGGTTCACCAGAGTCCATAACTGCGACGCGCAGGTTGGAAGATGGTGGGGGAACGCAGCGAGCTCTCTGCTAATCGCTTTCCACTTCGTTTGGGAATATCGCCAATCAGGGCAAAGATGCGCACTGGAGAAGCGCGAAGAACGAAAACTGGTCTTTCGCAGTTATGGACTCTGATGAACTGCGGTATACATATGTGCATAATTACTTTTGTTTTGCAAAATAACGCGTTATTTCCCGATTATCGATCGAAACGAATAATCTCCACTGATCTTTCTAGAAACACTTCACACTTTTATAAATAACATTCCTATAACACACATAAATAATTAAATGAACCGAACTAAAGTGTCTTTCTATTTATGAACACGAAACAATAGTAAGTAGGAGTAACGACCGACTGGCGAGATGGTTTTTGAATACGGAAACGGAAGTCATTTTCGCATCAATCGACTATCGAAGTATATCGATCCCATGAAAAAATCGAACGACCTTGACCTCAACAATATATCAAGTATTCTCGTGAAGAGTGATCCAGTGAAATTAAGAGGTCAATGACACGTGGACAGCATATTTCGTGATTTTTTCGCGAAACATTTATAATCTTGAAAACCTTCGAACGTGCTTCTACTTCAAAACCGGAAATATTTCTCTGTACAATTCGACTCCTGATAATAAAAAAAAAATGTTGAAACATAACTCTAGAATTATTCTTTGAAATACAAGGTAGTCAATCTAGCGCTACATGTAATTGACAAGTTAGAAAGAAGAGAAGAAAGGTGGACGTATATACATACACGTCCTATAATAGTTAGCGGATTCTGAATACCAGTAAATGCGAACTGGCCCCACGGCAGTGTTTCATGGCCTGCATTCGGGCTGTGTCTCTCACTGCATTTATACTCAGTACAGAATATTCCAAGTTTCATTTCTGTTCGTGCTCTTAGCCGTGCTTTAATTTGTATCGGAGCTTCGAGCGGAGCGGACAGATGGAGGTTCCGCGAACTTAACTATTGATAGGCACGCGCAAATCGACCGTCAAGAAGTGCCGGTAAAACAAATGCGAAATAGTCGCATACAGTCCTTGCCACGAGAATCACGTTCTCTTCGTATCAGCAAATCAGAAACCTTCGAGCGTATATACTCGTTGCTTCGTGCGATTCAACGCGAACAGTCGAACTTTCTTTTCAGAGCGTCGGTACGTCGACGTAAAATATCCAACGAAAATAGAATTTTTGTGACATAACACATAGCAAAGGGAGAAAAAAAATGTCTACGGCATTGTTAGCCGTATTTGCCGTGATCCTGTGCATCCTGTTCAGGATATTAAACGTAAACAGTTCGCCGCAGAAGCCATTGATCATTTGTCAGGATCAATCGTTTCTCACGACGATTCTCAAAATTGCACCTGTCATAGGAGAACCGTAAGTTATCCATCATTATATACATATATATATATATATACATATTTTGAATGCATAACTATATTTCCTGTTCCATGGTGTCTGGAGATACCAAAGAATGTGAGGTTAGGTGCATTCCAGGACGCCGGATATTTTTCGTATGCATCTACAGACACGTTCTTTTTTGTAGGATATAGACATGGCAGATTCTCTTCGATGCTTAATGATTAACTCGCGTTACGATACATCTACGATGACATTGTTTCGGAAACGTTTTGTCCGATCAATATCGAAAATTCGCGAAAGGTGTCAGTAACAGACGTTACTTTTGATGAACGTTTAGTACGGGTGTGATCTAGTTTTCACTAATAGACAATGACCCTATCAATCGTTCTAATCGTGCCACGAGGAACGTATCAACGTATTATAACGTATTTTAAATTATCAGCCATCCGCGATTTTATCATGTTGCCAATCCCGTAGCTCGTGTTATATGTTTTTGAAAATAATTTTCAAGGCCCAGTAGTGGGGGCTGATAAACCTTACATGACCAATTATGGCTTAATTATAATATAAATTATATTTTAATTACTTCACAGATTGTCCTACAACTTAGATTGTTAGTAACAGGTGTTTGCAGCATGATGCTTGCCAAAAAAAATATTTTGATATTTTAAGTGAGGTTTGAAAAATTTTTTCAAAGAATTAGAACAATAAAATATGATCTATTTTCCTAAGATATTTTAATTACCCCCAACAAATTTTCTTTAAAAATAAACTATGGGGTAACTCCTTAATTAACCACACTTTACGTATACATTACGTTAATCATTGGTTTAAAACTTCGTTCAGACTTGCCAAAGGTTCTCGGACCATCACCGATTTCCATGGATCCAATTTGTCTTCTCGTTACCATCTGATATCCCTCGGAATGTTCAAAAATAAACACAGCAATTTGTATTTATTTTTTTTTTATAATTACGAGAAGATGTAATACAATAAAAATTTGAATATGATACGTCGTATGGAAATGAATAATTGAAATTAAGATTGAAATGAGGTTAAAGCAATTAAAAGTAAATCTTTAAATAACCCTTACGAGAAAAATTACACAGTGAATGTTTCTTCCATTTTGAGAGTATTGCATAATGAGTTTGATTCTGATCTTGGCTATGACCTCACTGTAACAAATGCCTTGGTGCGGCTGCATCACACTTATCGGAAGATTGTGACTAATACGTTATCTTCCAACGTGGCAAAAATTTATCTAGAGCCATGGTGATTCACCAGCTATCGGTTATAAATTTTTCATAAGAATCTCGAAAGACTGTAATAATTAAAAAAGGGAAGCGCATCCAACGATTCAAATATTGCTAATCTCGTGACGAAGAAAGAATTTTCCAGTATCTCCTACAACAGTATCTTTAATTATTAATTGATAAATTAGAAATATCGGGCAACTTATCAAACGATAAACCTGTTTGATTAAATGGTTCTCCGATTTTTTCGGATTAAAAAAAGAGAGATTGATAGGAATGCAATTTTGAAATGGCAAAACATGTTCTATAAACAGTATATATTATACACTGGAGTTTTGAAATTGTGGAATTTTAGAATCTTACAATTTAAAGGCTCCCTACACCCCTAGTTACGCCCTTAGATGTTGGGTCAGCAAAGGGTTAATTATTCATAAGACCGCATCCAACAGTACACAACGTTCTCAAAATTTATAGTACCATTATTCCAAGGTATTTTGATTTTTTGGCATGGTTTTATTAAATTAAATATGATGTACCCGCAAATAGATAAGATAACATTTTAACACTTTTAATGATATATTATTTTTTCGCGAGTAAATGTAAATAAATACTCGGGGTTATTGATATGTAAGTACACAAGATAAGGTCACTTTTTTAAATCCAACTACGTATTCGTTTCGACGACCCCAAAGAAAAAAAGAAGAAAATTATAAATGATTAACGAGACATTTCGCGTGCTACTTCGTTCACCGTCGTACGTCTTGTTTTACATATTCACAGATATCCGAACCATTAAACAGCTTTAGAATCCTTATTATTAATGCTTTTAAAGAAATACCATTACTCGGATAATAGTCTTTGTTGATTCAAAGTGTTAAGGTGGAAAGAAGAAGTATCGAATATTATTCTTATGAATAATAATTAATAAAGTCATTCGTTTGTTACTTCTTTCCCGATGAAAGTAAAATATTTCATACACTTTACATAAATGTAAATTAATAACCTCTGGTGATTGAATAGAGATGCCTTTCGCGGTATTATTAATGCCATACTAATCGATACCAAGCAATAGCCTAGCTATTCAGTCAGTGTATCTCCATGGAAAAGACTTCCTGTACTTTATCGAGTTTCCTAGCAATCTCGTTGCTTTCGCTTTTACTTCCGTATCAATAATGAAGTCCAATTTTCGCAACATCGTCGTGAAATCATTCTTGCAACTTATCCTTTAATCATTCAAATAACAATGGTCGAGTTAATCGTAACACAGACCTATGGAACAGTTCATCGATTGAAATTGGACGTTTGAATTTCTTCTTAGCCTTCTTTCTTATTAATAATTCATACCTCGCTTGCTTTCATCCTGCCAAGCAAAGCGAAGTTTGCTTTTCCCGAGCATTATTCTCAATACAATTTTCTACGTTCTACGATAACAATGTTATCGTTTAATTTTGATTTCCTGCCTCGCGAACCACGTTATCGTAACGCGACGTAAAAAGGAAAACGGCAAGCTTGCCGTTCATTTTTCATCGATTATACTTCAACTGTGATTTTGAATGCTTGTAAAACGCTTGAAAAACAATACATTTTTGTATGGTTGAAGGAAAAGGTGACGAGAAACTTGTATAACAGTAATTATTAATTGAATGGAGTAAGAAGAAATTGATTCCTCTAGCAAGCTCTCTAATTAAATATTAATTATCACTCTTATGGTTGCAATTTTGCTTCTGTGTATCATTAAGAGTTTCTCTATGACAATTTACCATAAGTGATCATTTTACTTGGAACAGTGAATTTCACAGAGGGTAGATCTACGCCCTCCAGTTACAACGAGTTAACCCTTTGAGGACGATCGACGCACATGTGGGTTCAAACTTAATCGTCACAGTGATTTGTAATTCTGTACTTATTGCGTTATATTTTTGATATAAAATATAACTACAAGAAATATTAAACAGCTTCAGAATCCTTATTATTAACGTTTTTAAAGAAATACAATTACTCGGGTAAAAGGAAAAAAGAAGCATCGAATATTCTTATGAATAATGATTAATGAAGTCATTAAAGCTATAAGAGTAGATAGTAAAAATTTATAATATATTCTTTCAAGGATGTAATTATTACTCTTTTTATCTTAAATTAACAATACTATCTGCAAGCTTACGAATGCTCTGTCCTCAAAGGATTAAACAACAACTTTTTACAGTGTACCAGTTAAAGGAAATTTCAATCACTTATAATGGTGATTTCACCTTCTTCGTCGAGAAACTGTTGCAAGTGAAAATCGCTTCATGCGTGACTTCGTAAATTTCATTTACGTCGTATCACAGATATAAGACGAATATTTTGTAATTATAAAAGTGCGAGAATTATCAATTATTTCACAAAGCATCAGCTTGGTCTGTGGTCCTCAAGATCAAGGTTACATTCTGATTCATTGCTAAACTCGTTTATCCGTAAGAAGCAATGGTTTAGTAACCGCTTAACACATTGGATGTTACATATACATACATATGTGGTTCGTTAACGAGCCACGATATAAATGTGTACATGTGTAAACTAGAAAAAGAAAATTTCATTATATTTCGCGAATCACAGATACCGTAAAATAACGGACAAACAAAAGTACGATACGAAGAATTTAGGACAATAGCTACTTTCGGAGAATCGAATATTGTAATGTTACATTTTGACCCACTTTCGTGTTTCTACCCTGAAGCCTTTGATTTCATGCTTAGCGTGTTTGCATGGCTCGGGTTGTATGTAACAAGTTCAAGGGTATCGAGATATTTCCGTCGTCTTAAAATGTTAGAATAAACAGAATTTTACATCAAAATTCAAAGAAATTATGATTTTTAACCGACTTCGAAGAAGAAGAAGGTTTTTCAATTCGATCAGTATTTCTTTTTTTTTGTGTTATGTAGTGACGCCAGGGTAACCCCTTCTGATTCACATGAACTGGTTAAATTGCTCTGTAATTTAACCAATGAATAAAATTCATACCCCAAGCGCGTGCACTTCTATTATGTACACACTGGTGACCTGATTTATTTCTCGTGAAACTTGAAAACAAATTTATTATTCATGGTGAAAAACGCTGACGACCCATGTAAATGGATTACAGGTAGAAATTCTATGACTTTGCACCTGGTTTACTTCTCTCCAACGAGGAAGTAAATAGTCCTTCCTAAAGATCCCTCATCATCTCGTAACATAGTTTATTTACCTATTTTCGACGTCCATAAATCTTTTCATGGAAATCATTCGAAGGAACATGGTTTTCTACCCCCGTGCCACTAACACCAGATATTTTACGAGTACTTGAATTTATATCTTTGTTGCTCCACTGATCCACTGGGAGCCATTGTACGCTTAATAATCTTTGCCTGGTGAAGTTTGGTCTGAAGATATAGGCCAGTCGTAAATTAAAACGTGGATGATTTGTAAATTTCATATTTAGACTTTACAACCGCGCTATATCTGTGCAAACTGTACACGAGCAAAAATTGCGATATTCTCGCGATGAAAGAAGAAACAGACTTTCACGTAGTTTTTCTCCGGAAGTACAATAGATCTGTGAACTTCGATGTAGAACTGGTTCGACGAGCGAAAAACAAAATTATACTTTGTACTAACAGTTACTTCGTGAAAGAAATTTTACTACTCTCCGTTAATGAGTACCCGCTTTATTAACTATCGTGAACTCGAAGATAATAATTTACGACCGGTTTCTCTGACTATGTGGGTTACCTGGTCCCCAAAATGAAAAATGTTTTACTTGAAATTAAAAACATATTTGGTTTCTTATAGGACACCATAAAATAAGTACATTATAATATGATGCACCTGTAGACTGGTTATATTGTATGACACCAATTTCGAGTCTGTGATATTCAAGGATGTAACGATACTTGTTCACACATTTCAGGTATAAACCAACAAGGTTATGGGGTTTCAGTGGCCACGTACAAACCATCGTTCACAGTGTTATTGGCCGCGTCCGTTGCCCTTGGCCGATTGGTGAACGAGTGTACATCGCACTTCCGGATGAGACCACTCTCACCTACGATCTTTATCAGCCTCTAACCAACGATTACGAAGGTCAGTTCTTTTTTGCATTCGTATAAAATTAAATGATTGTTTCATTTAAAATATCAATTTTGTATTGATCAGATGAGGTATCTGTTAATTAATAGAGAAAGGAATACAAAAATTGATGAAAACGCAATAAACATTAAATAAAGATATCAGTTAATTAATAGAGAGAGGAATATAAAAATTGATCAAAATCCAATAATGATTAAACG